>NW_028270180.1:30657110-30960391 GCF_037043375.1 Chiloscyllium plagiosum
GTGTGAGAGTGAGAGTGAGAATGGGAGAGAGAGTGTGATAGTGAGAGTGAGGATGGGACAGTGATTGTGAGAGTGAGTGTGAGAGTGAGGATGGGAGAGAGTGTGCGAGGGTGAGAGTGAGGATTGGAAAGAGAGTGTGAGAGTGAGAGTGAGAGTGAATGGGAGAGAGAGTGTGAGAGTAAGAGTGAGGAATGGAGAGAGTGGGAGAGTGAGAGTGAGGATGGGAGAGAGTGTGAGAGTGAGAGTGAGGATGGGAGAGAGAGTGTGAGGGTTAGAGTGAGGATTGGAGAGAGAGTGTGAGAGTGAGAGTGAGGATGGGAGAGAGTGTGTGAAAGTGAAAGTGAGGATGGGAGAGATATTGAGAGAGTGAGAGTGACAGTGAGGATGGGAGAGAGATTGTGAGAGTGAGATTGAGAATGGGAGAGAGAGTGTGAGAGTGAGAGTGAGAATGGGAGAGAGTGTGAGAGTTAGAGTGAGAATGGGAGACAGAGTGTGAGAGTGAGAATGGGCGAGAGTGTGAGTGTGAGAGTGCAGATGGGAGAGAGTATGAGAGTGACAGTGAGAGTGAGCGTGAGGATGGGAGAGAGAGTGTGAGAGTGACAGCGAGGATGGGAGAGTGAGTGTGAGAGGTAGAGTGCGGACGGGAGAAAGTGTGAGAGCGAGAGTGAGAGTGAGGATGGAGAGAGTGTGTGAGAATGAAACTGCGAATGGGAGAGAGTGTGAGAGTGAGAGTGAGGATGGGAGAGATATTGAGAGAGTGAGAGTGACAGTGAGGATGGGAGAGAGATTGTGAGAGTGAGATTGAGAATGGGAGAGAGAGTGTGAGAGTGAGACTGAGAGTGAGGATGGGAGAGAGAGTGTGAGAGTGAGAGTGTGGATGAGAGAGAGAGTATGAGAGTGAGAGCGAGGATGGGGAGAGAGTGTGAGAGTGAGAGTGAGGATGGGAGAGAGATTGAGAGAATGAGAGTGAGGATGGGAGCGAGAGTGCGAGAGTGACAGTGAGGATGAGAGAGAGAGGGTGAGAGTGACAGTGAGGCTGGGAGAGAGAGTGTGAGAGTGAGAGTGAGGATGGGAGAGAGAGTGTGAATGTGAGAGTGCGAATGGGAGAGAGAGTGTGCGACTGAGAGTGAGGATGGGAGAGAATGTGTGTGGGTGCAAGTGAGAATGGTAGAGAGTGTGTGAGGGTGAGAGTGAGAATGGGAGAGAGAGTGTGAGAGTGAGAGTGAGAATGGGAGAGAGAGTGTGAGAGTGAGAGTGAGAATGGGAGAGAGTGTGAGAGTTAGAGTGAGAGTGAGGATGGGAGAGAGTGTGTGAGAATGAAACTGCGGATGGGAGAGAGTGTGAGAATGAGAGTGAGTGTGAGGATGGGAGAGTGTGTGAGAGTGAGAGTGAGGATGGGAGAGAGAGTGTGAGAGTGAGAGTGAGGATGGGAGAGAGTGTGTGAGAATGAAACTGCAGATGGCAGAGAGTGTGATAGTGAGAGTGAGAGTGAGGATGGGAGAGAGTGTGAGAGTGAGAATGAGGATGGGGAGAGAGTGTGAGAGTGAGAGTGAGGATGGGAGAGAGAGTGTGAGAGTGACAGCGAGGATGGGAGAGAGAGTGTGAAAGTGAGAGTGAGGATGGGGAGAAAGGGTGAGAATGAAACTGCTGATGGGAGAGAAAGAGTGAGAGTGAGACTGAAGATGGGAGAGAGTGTGAGAGTGAGAATGGGAGAGAGAGTGTGAGAGTGAGAATGTGTGAGAGTGTGAGAGTGAGAATGCAGATGGGAGAGAGTGTGAGAGTGACAGTGAGAGTGAGCGTGAGGATGGGAGAGAGTGTGCGAGTGAGAGTGAGGATGGGAGATAGAGTGTGAGAGTGACAGTGAGGATGGGAGAGAGTGTGAGAGTTAGAGTGAGAGTGAGAGTAAGGATGGGAGAGAGAGAATGTGAGAATGAGAGTGAGGATGGGAGAGAGAGTGTGAGAGTGAGAGTGTGGATGGGAGAGAGAGTGAGAGTGGGAGTGAGAGTGAGGATGGAAGAGAGAGTGTGAGAGTGAGAGTGAGGATGGGAGAGAGTGTGTGAATGAATGTGAGGATGGGAGAGAGTGTAATAGCGAGAGTGAGGATGGGGGAGAGAGTGTGAGAGTGAGAGTGAGAGTGAGGATGGGAGAGAGTGTGTGAGAATGAAACTGCGGATGGGAGAGAGTGTGAGAATGAGAGTGAGTGTGAGGATGGGAGAGTGTGTGAGAGTGAGAGTGAGAGTGAATGGGAGAGAGAGTGTGAGAGTAAGAGTGAGGAATGGAGAGAGTGGGAGAGTGAGAGTGAGGATGGGAGAGAGTGTGAGAGTGAGAGTGAAGATGGGAGAGAGAGTGTGAGGGTTAGAGTGAGGATTGGAGAGAGAGTGTGAGAGTGAGAGTGAGGATGGGAGAGATATTGAGAGAGTGAGAGTGACAGTGAGGATGGGAGAGAGATTGTGAGAGTGAGATTGAGAATGGGAGAGAGAGTGTGAGAGTGAGACTGAGAGTGAGGATGGGAGAGAGAGTGTGAGAGTGAGAGTGTGAATGAGAGTGAGAGCGAGGATGGGGAGAGAGTGTGAGAGTGAGAGTGAGGATGGGAGAGAGAGTGAGAGTGAGGATGGGAGCGAGAGTGCGAGAGTGACAGTGAGGATGGGAGAGAGAGGGTGAGAGTGACAGTGAGGCTGGGAGAGAGAGTGTGAGAGTGAGAGTGAGGATGGGAGAGAGAGTGTGAATGTGAGAGTGCGAATGGGAGAGAGAGTGTGCGACTGAGAGTGAGGATGGGAGAGAATGTGTGTGGGTGCAAGTGAGAATGGTAGAGAGTGTGTGAGGGTGAGAGTGAGAATGGGAGAGAGAGTGTGAGAGTGAGAGTGAGAATGGGAGAGAGAGTGTGAGAGTGAGAATGTGAGAGAGTGTGAGAGTTAGAGTGAGAATGGGAGACAGAGTGTGAGAGTGAGAATGGGCGAGAGTGTGAGTGTGAGAGTGCAGATGGGAGAGAGTATGAGAGTGACAGTGAGAGTGAGCGTGAGGATGGGAGAGAGAGTGTGAGAGTGACAGCGAGGATGGGAGAGTGAGTGTGAGAGGTAGAGTGCGGACGGGAGAAAGTGTGAGAGCGAGAGTGAGAGTGAGGATGGGAGAGAGTGTGTGAGAATGAAACTGCGAATGGGAGAGAGTGTGAGAGTGAGAGTGAGGATGGGAGAGATATTGAGAGAGTGGGAGTGACAGTGAGGATGGGAGAAAGATTGTGAGAGTGAGATTGAGAATGGGAGAGAGAGTGTGAGAGTGAGACTGAGAGTGAGGATGGGAGAGAGAGTGTGAGAGAGAGAGTGTGGATGAGAGAGAGAGTATGAGAGTGAGAGCGAGGATGGGGAGAGAGTGTGAGAGTGAGAGTGAGGATGGGAGAGAGAGTGAGAGAGTGAGAGTGAGGATGGGAGCGAGAGTGCGAGAGTGACAGTGAGGATGGGAGAGAGAGGGTGAGAGTGACAGTGAGGCTGGGAGAGAGAGTGTGAGAGTGAGAGTGAGGATGGGAGAGAGAGTGTGAATGTGAGAGTGCGAATGGGAGAGAGACTGTGCGACTGAGAGTGAGGATGGGAGAGAATGTGTGTGGGTGCAAGTGAGAATGGTAGAGAGTGTGTGAGGGTGAGAGTGAGAATGGGAGAGAGAGTGTGAGAGTGAGAGTGAGAATGGGAGAGAGAGTGTGAGAGTGAGAGTGAGAATGGGAGAGAGTGTGAGAGTTAGAGTGAGAATGGGAGACAGAGTGTGAGAGTGAGAATGGGCGAGAGTGTGAGTGTGAGAGTGCAGATGGGAGAGAGTATGAGAGTGACAGTGAGAGTGAGTGTGAGGATGGGAGAGAGAGTGTGATAGTGACAGCGAGGATGGGAGAGTGAGTGTGAGAGGTAGAGTGCGAACGGGAGAAAGTGTGAGAGTGAGAGTGAGAGTGAGGATGGGAGAGAGTGTGTGAGAATGAAACTGCGAATGGGAGAGAGTGTGAGAGTGAGAGTGAGGATGGGAGAGATATTGAGAGAGTGAGAGTGACAGTGAGGATGGGAGAGAGATTGTGAGAGTGAGATTGAGAATGGGAGAGAGAGTGTGAGAGTGAGACTGAGAGTGAGAATGGGAGAGAGAGTGTGAGAGTGAGAGTGTGGATGAGAGAGAGAGTATGAGAGTGAGAGCGAGGATGGGGAGAGAGTGTGAGAGTGAGAGTGAGGATGGGAGAGAGAGTGAGAGAGTGAGAGTGAGGATGGGAGCGAGAGTGCGAGAGTGACAGTGAGGATGGGAGAGAGAGGGTGAGAGTGACAGTGAGGCTGGGAGAGAGAGTGTGAGAGTGAGAGTGAGGATGGGAGAGAGAGTGTGAATGTGAGAGTGCGAATGGGAGAGAGAGTGTGCGACTGAGAGTGAGGATGGGAGAGAATGTGTGTGGGTGCAAGTGAGAATGGTAGAGAGTGTGTGAGGGTGAGAGTGAGAATGGGAGAGAGAGTGTGAGAGTGAGAGTGAGAATGGGAGAGAGAGTGTGAGAGTGAGAGTGAGAATGGGAGAGAGTGTGAGAGTTAGAGTGAGAATGGGAGACAGAGTGTGAGAGTGAGAATGGGCGAGAGTGTGAGTGTGAGAGTGCAGATGGGAGAGAGTATGAGAGTGACAGTGAGAGTGAGTGTGAGGATGGGAGAGAGAGTGTGATAGTGACAGCGAGGATGGGAGAGTGAGTGTGAGAGGTAGAGTGCGAACGGGAGAAAGTGTGAGAGTGGGAGTGAGAGTGAGGATGGGAGAGAGTGTGTGAGAATGAAACTGCGAATGGGAGAGAGAGTGAGAGTGAGGATGGGAGAGAATGTGAGAGTGAGAATGAGGATGGGGAGAGAGTGTGAGAGTGAGAGTGCGGATGGGAGAGAGAGTGTGAGAGTGAGAATGAGGATGGGAGAGAGAGAGTGAGAGTGCGGATGGGAGAGAGAGTGCGAGAGAGACTGAGAGTGAGAATGGGAGGGAGAGTGTGAGAGTGAGGATGGGAGAGAGAGAGTGAGCGTGAGAGTGATAATGGGAGAGCGTGTGAGAGTGAGAGTGCAGATGGCAGAGAATGTGAGAGTGAGAGTGAGAGTGAGAGTGAGGATCGGAGAGAGAAAGTGAGATTAAGGATGGGAGAGAGTGTGTGAGAGTGAGAGCGCAGATGGGAGAGAAAGTGAGTGTGAGAGTGAGAGTGAGAATGGGAGAGAATGGGTGAGTGAGAGTGAGGATGGGTGAGAGAGAGTGAGAGAGAGAGTGCGACTGGAAGAGAGAGTGTGAGAGTGACAGCGAGGATGGGAGAGAGAGTGTGAGAGCGATAGTGCGGATGGGAGAGAGTGTAACAGCGAGAGTGAGGATGGGAGAGAGAGTGTGAGAGTGAGAGTGAGGATGGGAGAGAGTGTGTGAGAATGAAACTGCGGATGGGAGAGAGTGTGAGAATGAGAGTGAGTGTGATGATGGGAGAGTGTGTGAGAGTGAGAGTGAGGATGGGAGAGAGTGTGTGAGAGTGCGAGTGAGGATGGGAGAGAGTGTGTGAGAATGAAACTGCAGATGGCAGAGAGTGTGATAGTGAGAGTGAGAGTGAGGATGGGAGAGAGTGTGTGAGTGAGAATGAGGATGGGGAGAGAGTCTGAGAGTGAGAGTGAGGATGGGAGAGAGAGTGTGAGAGTGACAGCGAGGATGGGAGAGAGAGTGTGAAAGTGAGAGTGAGGATGGGGAGAGAGGGTGAGAATGAAACTGCTGATGGGAGAGAAAGAGTGAGAGTGAGACTGAAGATGGGAGAGAGTGTGAGAGTGAGAGTGAGAATGGGAGAGAGAGTGTGAGAGTGAGAATGTGTGAGAGTGTGAGAGTGAGAATGCAGATGGGAGAGAGTGTGAGAGTGACAGTGAGAGTGAGCGTGAGGATGGGAGAGAGTGTGCGAGTGAGAGTGAGGATGGGAGATAGAGTGTGAGAGTGACAGTGAGGATGGGAGAGAGTGTGAGAGTTAGAGTGAGAGTGAGAGTAAGGATGGGAGAGAGAGAATGTGAGAATGAGAGTGAGGATGGGAGAGAGAGTGTGAGAGTGAGAGTGTGGATGGGAGAGAGAGTGAGAGTGGGAGTGAGAGTGAGGATGGAAGAGAGAGTGTGAGAGTGAGAGTGAGGATGGGAGAGAGTGTGTGAATGAATGTGAGGATGGGAGAGAGTGTAATAGCGAGAGTGAGGATGGGGGAGAGTGTGTGAGAGTGAGAGTGAGGATGGGAGAGAGTGTGTGAGAATGAAACTGCGGATGGGAGAGAGTGTGAGAATGAGAGTGAGTGTGAGGATGGGAGAGTGTGTGAGAGTGAGAGTGAGAGTGAATGGGAGAGAGAGTGTGAGAGTAAGAGTGAGGAATGGAGAGAGTGGGAGAGTGAGAGTGAGGATGGGAGAGAGTGTGAGAGTGGGAGTGAAGATGGGAGAGAGAGTGTGAGGGTTAGAGTGAGGATTGGAGAGAGAGTGTGAGAGTGAGAGTGAGGATGGGAGAGAGTGTGTGAAAGTGAAAGTGAGGATGGGAGAGATATAGAGAGAGTGAGAGTGACAGTGAGGATGGGAGAGAGATTGTGAGAGTGAGATTGAGAATGGGAGAGAGAGTGTGAGAGTGAGACTGAGAGTGAGGATGGGAGAGAGAGTGTGAGAGTGAGAGTGTGGATGAGAGAGAGAGTATGAGAGTGAGAGCGAGGATGGGGAGAGAGTGTGAGAGTGAGAGTGAGGATGGGAGAGAGAGTGAGAGAGTGACAGTGAGGATGGGAGCGAGAGTGCGAGAGTGACAGTGAGGATGAGAGAGAGAGGGTGAGAGTGACAGTGAGGCTGGGAGAGAGAGTGTGAGAGTGAGAGTGAGGATGGGAGAGAGAGTGTGAATGTGAGAGTGCGAATGGGAGAGAGAGTGTGCGACTGAGAGTGAGGATGGGAGAGAATGTGTGTGGGTGCAAGTGAGAATGGTAGAGAGTGTGTGAGGGTGAGAGTGAAAATGGGAGAGAGAGTGTGAAAGTGAGAGTGAGAATGGGAGAGAGAGTGTGAGAGTGAAAGTGAGAATGGGAGAGAGTGTGAGAGTTAGAGTGAGAGTGAGGAAGGGAGAGAGTGTGTGAGAATGAAACTGCGGATGGGAGAGAGTGTGAGAATGAGAGTGAGTGTGAGGATGGGAGAGTGTGTGAGAGTGAGAGTGAGGATGGGAGAGAGAGTGTGAGAGTGAGAGTGAGGATGGGAGAGAGTGTGTGAGAATGAAACTGCAGATGGCAGAGAGTGTGATAGTGAGAGTGAGAGTGAGGATGGGAGAGAGTGTGAGAGTGAGAATGAGGATGGGGAGAGAGTCTGAGAGTGAGAGTGAGGATGGGAGAGAGAGTGTGAGAGTGACAGCGAGGATGGGAGAGAGAGTGTGAAAGTGAGAGTGAGGATGGGGAGAGAGGGTGAGAATGAAACTGCTGATGGGAGAGAAAGAGTGAGAGTGAGACTGAAGATGGGAGAGAGTGTGAGAGTGAGAATGGGAGAGAGAGTGTGAGAGTGAGAATGTGTGAGAGTGTGAGAGTGAGAATGCAGATGGGAGAGAGTGTGAGAGTGACAGTGAGAGTGAGCGTGAGGATGGGAGAGAGTGTGCGAGTGAGAGTGAGGATGGGAGATAGAGTGTGAGAGTTAGAGTGAGAGTGAGAGTAAGGATGGGAGAGAGAGAATGTGAGAATGAGAGTGAGGATGGGAGAGAGAGTGTGAGAGTGAGAGTGTGGATGGGAGAGAGAGTGAGAGTGGGAGTGAGAGTGAGGATTGAAGAGAGAGTGTGAGAGTGAGAGTGAGGATGGGAGAGAGTGTGTGAATGAATTTGAGGATGGGAGAGAGTGTAATAGCGAGAGTGAGGATGGGGGAGAGAGTGTGAGAGTGAGAGTGAGAGTGAGGATGGGAGAGAGTGTGTGAGAATGAAACTGCGGATGGGAGAGAGTGTGAGAATGAGAGTGAGTGTGAGGATGGGAGAGTGTGTGAGAGTGAGAGTGAGAGTGAATGGGAGAGAGAGTGTGAGAGTAAGAGTGAGGAATGGAGAGAGTGGGTGAGTGAGAGTGAGGATGGGAGAGGGTGTGAGAGTGAGAGTGAAGATGGGAGAGAGAGTGTGAGGGTTAGAGTGAGGATTGGAGAGAGAGTGTGAGAGTGAGAGTGAGGATGGCAGAGAGTGTGTGAAAGTGAAAGTGAGGATGGGAGAGATATTGAGAGAGTGAGAGTGACAGTGAGGATGGGAGAGAGATTGTGAGAGTGAGATTGAGAATGGGAGAGAGAGTGTGAGAGTGAGACTGAGAGTGAGGATGGGAGAGAGAGTGTGAGAGTGAGAGTGTGAATGAGAGTGAGAGCGAGGATGGGGAGAGAGTGTGAGAGTGAGAGTGAGGATGGGAGAGAGAGTGAGAGAGTGAGAGTGAGGATGGGAGCGAGAGTGCGAGAGTGACAGTGAGGATGGGAGAGAGAGGGTGAGAGTGACAGTGAGGCTGGGAGAGAGAGTGTGAGAGTGAGAGTGAGGATGGGAGAGAGAGTGTGAATGTGAGAGTGCGAATGGGAGAGAGAGTGTGCGACTGAGAGTGAGGATGGGAGAGAATGTGTGTGGGTGCAAGTGAGAATGGTAGAGAGTGTGTGAGGGTGAGAGTGAGAATGGGAGAGAGAGTGTGAGAGTGAGAGTGAGAATGGGAGAGAGAGTGTGAGAGTGAGAGTGAGAATGGGAGAGAGTGTGAGAGTTAGAGTGAGAATGGGAGACAGAGTGTGAGAGTGAGAATGGGCGAGAGTGTGAGTGTGAGAGTTCAGATGGGAGAGAGTATGAGAGTGACAGTGAGAGTGAGTGTGAGGATGGGAGAGAGAGTGTGAGAGTGACAGCGAGGATGGGAGAGTGAGTGTGGGAGGTAGAGTGCGGACGGGAGAAAGTGTGAGAGCGAGAGTGAGAGTGAGGATGGGAGAGAGTGTGTGAGAATGAAACTGCGAATGGGAGAGAGTGTGAGAGTGAGAGTGAGGATGGGAGAGATATTGAGAGAGTGAGAGTGACAGTGAGGATGGGAGAGAGATTGTGAGAGTGAGATTGAGAATGGGAGAGAGAGTGTGAGAGTGAGACTGAGAGTGAGGATGGGAGAGAGAGTGTGAGAGTGAGAGTGTGGATGAGAGAGAGAGTATGAGAGTGAGAGCGAGGATGGGGAGAGAGTGTGAGAGTGAGAGTGAGGATGGGAGAGAGAGTGAGAGAGTGAGAGTGAGGATGGGAGCGAGAGTGCGAGAGTGACAGTGAGGATGGGAGAGAGAGGGTGAGAGTGACAGTGAGGCTGGGAGAGAGAGTGTGAGAGTGAGAGTGAGGATGGGAGAGAGAGTGTGAATGTGAGAGTGCGAATGGGAGAGAGAGCGTGTGCGACTGAGAGTGAGGATGGGAGAGAATGTGTGTGGGTGCAAGTGAGAATGGTAGAGAGTGTGTGAGGGTGAGAGTGAGAATGGGAGAGAGAGTGTGAGAGTGAGAGTGAGAATGGGAGAGAGAGTGTGAGAGTGAGAGTGAGAATGGGAGAGAGTGTGAGAGTTAGAGTGAGAATGGGAGACAGAGTGTGAGAGTGAGAATGGGCGAGAGTGTGAGTGTGAGAGTGCAGATGGGAGAGAGTATGAGAGTGACAGTGAGAGTGAGCGTGAGGATGGGAGAGAGAGTGTGATAGTGACAGCGAGGATGGGAGAGTGAGTGTGAGAGGTAGAGTGCGAACGGGAGAAAGTGTGAGAGCGAGAGTGAGAGTGAGGATGGGAGAGAGTGTGTGAGAATGAAACTGCGAATGGGAGAGAGAGTGAGAGTGAGGATGGGAGAGAATGTGAGAGTGAGAATGAGGATGGGGAGAGAGTGTGAGAGTGAGAGTGCGGATGGGAGAGAGAGTGTGAGAGTGAGAATGAGGATGGGAGAGAGAGAGTGAGAGTGCGGATGGGAGAGAGAGTGCGAGAGAGACTGAGAGTGAGAATGGAAGGGAGAGTGTGAGAGTGAGAGTAAGGATGGGAGAGAGAGAGTGAGCGTGAGAGTGAGAATGGGAGAGCGTGTGAGAGTGAGAGTGCAGATGGCAGAGAATGTGAGAGTGAGAGTGAGAGTGAGGATCGGAGAGAGAAAGTGAGATTAAGGATGGGAGAGAGTGTGTGAGAGTGAGAGCGCAGATGGGAGAGAAAGTGAGTGTGAGAGTGAGAGTGAGAATGGGAGAGAATGGGAGAGTGAGAGTGAGGATGGGTGAGAGAGAGTGAGAGAGAGAGTGCGACTGGAAGAGAGAGTGTGAGAGTGACAGCGAGGATGGGAGAGAGAGTGTGAAAGTGATAGTGCGGATGGGAGAGAGTGTAATAGCGAGAGTGAGGATGGGAGAGAGAGTGTGAGAGTGAGAGTGAGGATGGGAGAGAGTGTGTGAGAATGAAACTGCGGATGGGAGAGAGTGTGAGAATGAGAGTGAGTGTGAGGATGGGAGAGTGTGTGAGAGTGAGAGTGAGGATGGGAGAGAGAGTGTGAGAGTGAGAGTGAGGATGGGAGAGAGTGTGTGAGAATGAAACTGCAGATGGCAGAGAGTGTGATAGTGAGAGTGAGAGTGAGGATGGGAGAGAGTGTGAGAGTGAGAATGAGGATGGGGAGAGAGTGTGAGAGTGAGAGTGAGGATGGGAGAGAGAGTGTGAGAGTGACAGCGAGGATGGGAGAGAGAGTGTGAAAGTGAGAGTGAGGATGGGGAGAGAGGGTGAGAATGAAACTGCTGATGGGAGAGAAAGAGTGAGAGTGAGACTGAAGATGGGAGAGAGTGTGAGAGTGAGAGTGAGAATGGGAGAGAGAGTGTGAGAGTGAGAATGTGTGAGAGTGTGAGAGTGAGAATGCAGATGGGAGAGAGTGTGAGAGTGACAGTGAGAGTGAGCGTGAGGATGGGAGAGAGTGTGCGAGTGAGAGTGAGGATGGGAGATAGAGTGTGAGAGTGACAGTGAGGATGGGAGAGAGTGTGAGAGTTAGAGTGAGAGTGAGAGTTCGGATGGGAGAGAGAGAATGTGAGAATGAGAGTGAGGATGGGAGAGAGAGTGTGAGAGTGAGAGTGTGGATGGGAGAGAGAGTGAGAGTGGGAGTGAGAGTGAGGATGGAAGAGAGAGTGTGAGAGTGAGAGTGAGGATGGGAGAGAGTGTGTGAATGAATGTGAGGATGGGAGAGAGTGTAATAGCGAGAGTGAGGATGGGGGAGAGTGTGTGAGAGTGAGAGTGAGGATGGGAGAGAGTGTGTGAGAATGAAACTGCGGATGGGAGAGAGTGTGAGAATGAGAGTGAGTGTGAGGATGGGAGAGTGTGTGAGAGTGAGAGTGAGAGTGAATGGGAGAGAGAGTGTGAGAGTAAGAGTGAGGAATGGAGAGAGTGTGAGAGTGAGAGTGAGGATGGGAGAGAGTGTGAGAGTGGGAGTGAAGATGGGAGAGAGAGTGTGAGGGTTAGAGTGAGGATTGGAGAGAGAGTGTGAGAGTGAGAGTGAGGATGGGAGAGAGTGTGTGAAAGTGAAAGTGAGGATGGGAGAGATATAGAGAGAGTGAGAGTGACAGTGAGGATGGGAGAGAGATTGTGAGAGTGAGATTGAGAATGGGAGAGAGAGTGTGAGAGTGAGACTGAGAGGGAGGATGGGAGAGAGAGTGTGAGAGTGAGAGTGTGGATGAGAGAGAGAGTATGAGAGTGAGAGCGAGGATGGGGAGAGAGTGTGAGAGTGAGAGTGAGGATGGGAGAGAGAGTGAGAGAGTGAGAGTGAGGATGGGAGCGAGAGTGCGAGAGTGACAGTGAGAATGGGAGAGAGAGGGTGAGAGTGACAGTGAGGCTGGGAGAGAGAGTGTGAGAGTGAGAGTGAGGATGGGAGTGAGAGTGTGAATGTGAGATTGCGAATGGGAGAGAGTGTGTGACTGAGAGTGAGGATGGGAGAGAATGTGTGTGGGTGCAAGTGAGAATGGTAGAGAGTGTGTGAGGGTGAGAGTGAGAATGGGAGAGAGAGTGTGAGAGTGAGAGTGAGAATGGGAGAGAGTGTGTGAGAGTGAGAGTGAGGATGGGACAGTGATTGTGAGAGTGAGTGTGAGAGTGAGGATGGGAGAGAGTGTGCGAGGGTGAGAGTGAGGATTGGAAAGAGAGTGTGACAGTGAGAGTGAGAGTGAATGGGAGAGAGAGTGTGAGAGTAAGAGTGAGGAATGGAGAGAGTGGGAGAGTGAGAGTGAGGATGGGAGAGAGTGTGAGAGTGAGAGTGAGGATGGGAGAGAGAGTGTGAGGGTTAGAGTGAGGATTGGAGAGAGAGTGTGAGAGTGAGAGTGAGGATGGGAGAGAGTGTGTGAAAGTGAAAGTGAGGATGGGAGAGATATTGAGAGAGTGAGAGTGACAGTGAGGATGGGAGAGAGATTGTGAGAGTGAGATTGAGAATGGGAGAGAGAGTGTGAGAGTGAGACTGAGAGTGAGGATGGGAGAGAGAGTGTGAGAGTGAGAGTGAGGATGGGAGAGAGTGTGTGAAAGTGAAAGTGAGAATGGGAGAGAGAGTGTGAGAGTGAGACTGAGAGTGAGGATGGGAGAGAGAGTGTGAGAGTGAGAGTGTGGATGAGAGAGAGAGTATGAGAGTGAGAGCGAAGATGGGGAGAGAGTGTGAGAGTGAGAGTGAGGATGGGAGAGAGAGTGAGAGAGTGAGAGTGAGGATGGGTGCGAGAGTGCGAGAGTGACAGTGAGGATGGGAGAGAGAGGGTGAGAGTGACAGTGAGGCTGGGAGAGAGAGTGTGAGAGTGAGAGTGAGGATGGGAGAGAGAGTGTGAATGTGAGAGTGCGAATGGGAGAGAGAGCGTGTGCGACTGAGAGTGAGGATGGGAGAGAATGTGTGTGGGTGCAAGTGAGAATGGTAGAGAGTGTGTGAGGGTGAGAGTGAGAATGGGAGAGAGAGTGTGAGAGTGAGAGTGAGAATGGGAGAGAGAGTGTGAGAGTGAGAGTGAGAATGGGAGAGAGTGTGAGAGTTAGAGTGAGAATGGGAGACAGAGTGTGAGAGTGAGAATGGGCGAGAGTGTGAGTGTGAGAGTGCAGATGGGAGAGAGTATGAGAGTGACAGTGAGAGTGAGCGTGAGGATGGGAGAGAGAGTGTGAGAGTGACAGCGAGGATAGGAGAGTGAGTGTGAGAGGTAGAGTGCGGACGGGAGAAAGTGTGAGAGCGAGAGTGAGAGTGAGGATGGGAGAGAGTGTGTGAGAATGAAACTGCGAATGGGAGAGAGTGTGAGAGTGAGAGTGAGGATGGGAGAGAATGTGAGAGTGAGAATGAGGATGGGGAGAGAGTGTGAGAGTGAGAGTGCGAATGGGAGAGAGAGTGTGAGAGTGAGAATGAGGATGGGAGAGAGAGAGTGAGAGTGCGGATGGGAGAGAGAGTGCGAGAGAGACTGAGAGTGAGAATGGGAGAGAGAGTGTGAGAGTGAGAGTGAGGATGGGAGAGAGAGAGTGAGCGTGAGAGTGAGAATGGGAGAGCGTGTGAGAGTGAGAGTGCAGATGGCAGAGAGTGTGAGAGTGAGAGTGAGAGTGAGGATCGGAGAGAGAAAGTGAGATTAAGGATGGGAGAGAGTGTGTGAGAGTGAGAGCGCAGATGGGAGTGAAAGTGAGTGTGAGAGTGAGAGTGAGAATGGGAGAGAATGGGAGAGTGAGAGTGAGGATGGGTGAGAGAGAGTGAGAGAGAGAGTGCGACTGGAAGAGAGAGTGTGAGAGTGACAGCGAGGATGGGAGAGAGAGTGTGAGAGTGATAGTGCGGATGGGAGAGAGTGTAATAGCGAGAGTGAGGATGGGAGAGAGAGTGTGAGAGTGAGAGTGAGGATGGGAGAGAGTGTGTGAGAATGAAACTGCGGATGGGAGAGAGTGTGAGAATGAGAGTGAGTGTGAGGATGGGAGAGTGTGTGAGTGTGTGAGAATGAAACTGCAGATGGCAGAGAGTGTGATAGTGAGAGTGAGAGTGAGGATGGGAGAGAGTGTGCGAGTGAGAGTGAGGATGGGAGATAGAGTGTGAGAGTGACAGTGAGGATGGGAGAGAGAGTGTGAGAGTTAGAGTGAGAGTGAGAGTAAGGATGGGAGAGAGAGAATGTGAGAATGAGAGTGAGGATGGGAGAGAGAGTGTGAGAGTGAGAGTGTGGATGGGAGAGAGAGTGAGAGTGGGAGTGAGAGTGAGGATGGAAGAGAGAGTGTGAGAGTGAGAGTGAGGATGGGAGAGAGTGTGTGAATGAATGTGAGGATGGGAGAGAGTGTAATAGCGAGAGTGAGGATGGGGGAGAGAGTGTGAGAGTGAGAGTGAGAGTGAGGATGGGAGAGAGTGTGTGAGAATGAAACTGCGGATGGGAGAGAGTGTGAGAATGAGAGTGAGTGTGAGGATGGGAGAGTGTGTGAGAGTGAGAGTGAGAGTGAATGGGAGAGAGAGTGTGAGAGTAAGAGTGAGGAATGGAGAGAGTGGGAGAGTGAGAGTGCGGATGGGAGAGAGTGTGAGAGTGAGAGTGAAGATGGGAGAGAGAGTGTGAGGGTTAGAGTGAGGATTGGAGAGAGAGTGTGAGAGTGAGAGTGAGGATGGGAGAGAGTGTGTGAAAGTGAAAGTGAGGATGGGAGAGATATAGAGAGAGTGAGAGTGACAGTGAGGATGGGAGAGAGATTGTGAGAGTGAGATTGAGAATGGGAGAGAGAGTGTGAGAGTGAGACTGAGAGTGAGGATGGGAGAGAGAGTGTGAGAGTGAGAGTGTGGATGAGAGAGAGAGTATGAGAGTGAGAGCGAGGATGGGGAGAGAGTGTGAGAGTGAGAGTGAGGATGGGAGAGAGAGTGAGAGAGTGAGAGTGAGGATGGGAGCGAAAGTGCGAGAGTGACAGTGAGGATGGGAGAGAGAGGGTGAGAGTGACAGTGAGGCTGGGAGAGAGAGTGTGAGAGTGAGAGTGAGGATGGGAGTGAGAGTGTGAATGTGAGAGTGCGAATGGGAGAGAGTGTGTGACTGAGAGTGAGGATGGGAGAGAATGTGTGTGGGTGCAAGTGAGAATGGTAGAGAGTGTGTGAGGGTGAGAGTGAGAATGGGAGAGAGAGTGTGAGAGTGAGAGTGAGAATGGGAGAGAGTGTGTGAGAGTGAGAGTGAGGATGGGACAGTGATTGTGAGAGTGAGTGTGAGAGTGAGGATGGGAGAGAGTGTGCGAGGGTGAGAGTGAGGATTGGAAAGAGAGTGTGACAGTGAGAGTGAGAGTGAATGGGAGAGAGAGTGTGAGAGTAAGAGTGAGGAATGGAGAGAGTGGGAGAGTGAGAGTGAGGATGGGAGAGAGTGTGAGAGTGAGAGTGAGGATGGGAGAGAGAGTGTGAGGGTTAGAGTGAGGATTGGAGAGAGAGTGTGAGAGTGAGAGTGAGGATGGGAGAGAGTGTGTGAAAGTGAAAGTGAGGATGGGAGAGATATTGAGAGAGTGAGAGTGACAGTGAGGATGGGAGAGAGATTGTGAGAGTGAGTTTGAGAATGGGAGAGAGAGTGTGAGAGTGAGACTGAGAGTGAGGATGGGAGAGAGAGTGTGAGAGTGAGAGTGAGGATGGGAGAGAGTGTGTGAAAGTGAAAGTGAGAATGGGAGAGAGAGTGTGAGAGTGAGACTGAGAGTGAGGATGGGAGAGAGAGTGTGAGAGTGAGAGTGTGGATGAGAGAGAGAGAGTATGAGAGTGAGAGCGAAGATGGGGAGAGAGTGTGAGAGTGAGGATGGGAGAGAGAGTGAGAGAGTGAGAGTGAGGATTGGAGCGAGAGTGTGAGAGTGACAGTGAGGATGGGAGAGAGAGGGTGAGACTGACAGTGAGGCTGGGAGAGAGAGTGTGAGAGTGAGAGTGAGGATGGGAGAGAGAGTGTGAATGTGAGAGTGCGAATGGGAGAGAGTGTGCGACTGAGAGTGAGGATGGGAGAGAATGTGTGTGGGTGCAAGTGAGAATGGTAGAGAGTCTGTGAGGGTGAGAGTGAGAATGGGAGAGAGAGTGTGAGAGTGAGAGTGAGAATGGGAGAGAGAGTGTGAGAGTGAGAGTGAGAATGGGAGAGAGTGTGAGAGTTAGAGTGAGAATGGGAGACAGAGTGTGAGAGTGAGAATGGGCGAGAGTGTGAGTGTGAGAGTGCAGATGGGAGAGAGTATGAGAGTGACAGTGAGAGTGAGCGTGAGGATGGGAGAGAGAGTGTGATAGTGACAGCGAGGATGGGAGAGTGAGTGTGAGAGGTAGAGTGCGAACGGGAGAAAGTGTGAGAGCGAGAGTGAGAGTGAGGATGGGAGAGAGTGTGTGAGAATGAAACTGCGAATGGGAGAGAGAGTGAGAGTGAGGATGGGAGAGAATGTGAGAGTGAGAATGAGGATGGGGAGAGAGTGTGAGAGTGAGAGTGCGGATGGGAGAGAGAGTGTGAGAGTGAGAATGAGGATGGGAGAGAGAGAGTGAGAGTGCGGATGGGAGAGAGAGTGCGAGAGAGACTGAGAGTGAGAATGGGAGGGAGAGTGTGAGAGTGAGAGTGAGGATGGGAGAGAGAGAGTGAGCGTGAGAGTGAGAATGGGAGAGCGTGTGAGAGTGAGAGTGCAGATGGCAGAGAATGTGAGAGTGAGAGTGAGAGTGAGGATCGGAGAGAGAAAGTGAGATTAAGGATGGGAGAGAGTGTGTGAGAGTGAGAGCGCAGATGGGAGAGAAAGTGAGTGTGAGAGTGAGAGTGAGAATGGGAGAGAATGGGAGAGTGAGAGTGAGGATGGGTGAGAGAGAGTGAGAGAGAGAGTGCGACTGGAAGAGAGAGTGTGAGAGTGACAGCGAGGATGGGAGAGAGAGTGTGAGAGTGATAGTGCGGATGGGAGAGAGTGTAATAGCGAGAGTGAGGATGGGAGAGAGAGTGTGAGAGTGAGAGTGAGGATGGGAGAGAGTGTGTGAGAATGAAACTGCGGATGGGAGAGAGTGTGAGAATGAGAGTGAGTGTGAGGATGGGAGAGTGTGTGAGAGTGAGAGTGAGGATGGGAGAGAGAGTGTGAGAGTGAGAGTGAGGATGGGAGAGAGTGTGTGAGAATGAAACTGCAGATGGCAGAGAGTGTGATAGTGAGAGTGAGAGTGAGGATGGGAGAGAGTGTGAGAGTGAGAATGAGGATGGGGAGAGAGTGTGAGAGTGAGAGTGAGGATGGGAGAGAGAGTGTGAGAGTGACAGCGAGGATGGGAGAGAGAGTGTGAAAGTGAGAGTGAGGATGGGGAGAGAGGGTGAGAATGAAACTGCTGATGGGAGAGAAAGAGTGAGAGTGAGACTGAAGATGGGAGAGAGTGTGAGAGTGAGAGTGAGAATGGGAGAGAGAGTGTGAGAGTGAGAATGTGTGAGAGTGTGAGAGTGAGAATGCAGATGGGAGAGAGTGTGAGAGTGACAGTGAGAGTGAGCGTGAGGATGGGAGAGAGTGTGCGAGTGAGAGTGAGGATGGGAGATAGAGTGTGAGAGTGACAGTGAGGATGGGAGAGAGTGTGAGAGTTAGAGTGAGAGTGAGAGTTCGGATGGGAGAGAGAGAATGTGAGAATGAGAGTGAGGATGGGAGAGAGAGTGTGAGAGTGAGAGTGTGGATGGGAGAGAGAGTGAGAGTGGGAGTGAGAGTGAGGATGGAAGAGAGAGTGTGAGAGTGAGAGTGAGGATGGGAGAGAGTGTGTGAATGAATGTGAGGATGGGAGAGAGTGTAATAGCGAGAGTGAGGATGGGGGAGAGTGTGTGAGAGTGAGAGTGAGGATGGGAGAGAGTGTGTGAGAATGAAACTGCGGATGGGAGAGAGTGTGAGAATGAGAGTGAGTGTGAGGATGGGAGAGTGTGTGAGAGTGAGAGTGAGAGTGAATGGGAGAGAGAGTGTGAGAGTAAGAGTGAGGAATGGAGAGAGTGGGAGAGTGAGAGTGAGGATGGGAGAGAGTGTGAGAGTGGGAGTGAAGATGGGAGAGAGAGTGTGAGGGTTAGAGTGAGGATTGGAGAGAGAGTGTGAGAGTGAGAGTGAGGATGGGAGAGAGTGTGTGAAAGTGAAAGTGAGGATGGGAGAGATATAGAGAGAGTGAGAGTGACAGTGAGGATGGGAGAGAGATTGTGAGAGTGAGATTGAGAATGGGAGAGAGAGTGTGAGAGTGAGACTGAGAGTGAGGATGGGAGAGAGAGTGTGAGAGTGAGAGTGTGGATGAGAGAGAGAGTATGAGAGTGAGAGCGAGGATGGGGAGAGAGTGTGAGAGTGAGAGTGAGGATGGGAGAGAGAGTGAGAGAGTGAGAGTGAGGATGGGAGCGAGAGTGCGAGAGTGACAGTGAGGATGGGAGAGAGAGGGTGAGAGTGACAGTGAGGCTGGGAGAGAGAGTGTGAGAGTGAGAGTGAGGATGGGAGTGAGAGTGTGAATGTGAGAGTGCGAATGGGAGAGAGTGTGTGACTGAGAGTGAGGATGGGAGAGAATGTGTGTGGGTGCAAGTGAGAATGGTAGAGAGTGTGTGAGGGTGAGAGTGAGAATGGGAGAGAGAGTGTGAGAGTGAGAGTGAGAATGGGAGAGAGTGTGTGAGAGTGAGAGTGAGGATGGGACAGTGATTGTGAGAGTGAGTGTGAGAGTGAGGATGGGAGAGAGTGTGCGAGGGTGAGAGTGAGGATTGGAAAGAGAGTGTGACAGTGAGAGTGAGAGTGAATGGGAGAGAGAGTGTGAGAGTAAGAGTGAGGAATGGAGAGAGTGGGAGAGTGAGAGTGAGGATGGGAGAGAGTGTGAGAGTGAGAGTGAGGATGGGAGAGAGAGTGTGAGGGTTAGAGTGAGGATTGGAGAGAGAGTGTGAGAGTGAGAGTGAGGATGGGAGAGAGTGTGTGAAAGTGAAAGTGAGGATGGGAGAGATATTGAGAGAGTGAGAGTGACAGTGAGGATGGGAGAGAGATTGTGAGAGTGAGATTGAGAATGGGAGAGAGAGTGTGAGAGTGAGACTGAGAGTGAGGATGGGAGAGAGAGTGTGAGAGTGAGAGTGAGGATGGGAGAGAGTGTGTGAAAGTGAAAGTGAGAATGGGAGAGAGAGTGTGAGAGTGAGACTGAGAGTGAGGATGGGAGAGAGAGTGTGAGAGTGAGAGTGTGGATGAGAGAGAGAGTATGAGAGTGAGAGCGAAGATGGGGAGAGAGTGTGAGAGTGAGAGTGAGGATGGGAGAGAGAGTGAGAGAGTGAGAGTGAGGATGGGAGCGAGAGTGCGAGAGTGACAGTGAGGATGGGAGAGAGAGGGTGAGAGTGACAGTGAGGCTGGGAGAGAGAGTGTGAGAGTGAGAGTGAGGATGGGAGAGAGAGTGTGAATGTGAGAGTGCGAATGGGAGAGAGAGAGTGTGCGACTGAGAGTGAGGATGGGAGAGAATGTGTGTGGGTGCAAGTGAGAATGGTAGAGAGTGTGTGAGGGTGAGAGTGAGAATGGGAGAGAGAGTGTGAGAGTGAGAGTGAGAATGGGAGAGAGAGTGTGAGAGTGAGAGTGAGAATGGGAGAGAGTGTGTGAGAATGAAACTGCGGATGGGAGAGAGTGTGAGAATGAGAGTGAGTGTGAGGATGGGAGAGTGTGTGAGTGTGTGAGAATGAAACTGCAGATGGCAGAGAGTGTGATAGTGAGAGTGAGAGTGAGGATGGGAGAGAGTGTGCGAGTGAGAGTGAGGATGGGAGATAGAGTGTGAGAGTGACAGTGAGGATGGGAGAGAGAGTGTGAGAGTTAGAGTGAGAGTGAGAGTAAGGATGGGAGAGAGAGAATGTGAGAATGAGAGTGAGGATGGGAGAGAGAGTGTGAGTGTGAGAGT
Organism: Chiloscyllium plagiosum; assembly: GCF_037043375.1. Taxonomy (NCBI): domain Eukaryota; kingdom Metazoa; phylum Chordata; class Chondrichthyes; order Orectolobiformes; family Hemiscylliidae; genus Chiloscyllium; species Chiloscyllium plagiosum. The sequence continues at coordinate 30,676,827 of NW_028270180.1, forward strand.
GTGGATGGGAGAGAGAGTGAGAGTGGGAGTGAGAGTGAGGATGGAAGAGAGAGTGTGAGAGTGAGAGTGAGGATGGGAGAGAGTGTGTGAATGAATGTGAGGATGGGAGAGAGTGTAATAGCGAGAGTGAGGATGGGGGAGAGAGTGTGAGAGTGAGAGTGAGAGTGAGGATGGGAGAGAGTGTGTGAGAATGAAACTGCGGATGGGAGAGAGTGTGAGAATGAGAGTGAGTGTGAGGATGGGAGAGTGTGTGAGAGTGAGAGTGAGAGTGAATGGGAGAGAGAGTGTGAGAGTAAGAGTGAGGAATGGAGAGAGTGGGAGAGTGAGAGTGCGGATGGGAGAGAGTGTGAGAGTGAGAGTGAAGATGGGAGAGAGAGTGTGAGGGTTAGAGTGAGGATTGGAGAGAGAGTGTGAGAGTGAGAGTGAGGATGGGAGAGAGTGTGTGAAAGTGAAAGTGAGGATGGGAGAGATATAGAGAGAGTGAGAGTGACAGTGAGGATGGGAGAGAGATTGTGAGAGTGAGATTGAGAATGGGAGAGAGAGTGTGAGAGTGAGACTGAGAGTGAGGATGGGAGAGAGAGTGTGAGAGTGAGAGTGTGGATGAGAGAGAGAGTATGAGAGTGAGAGCGAGGATGGGGAGAGAGTGTGAGAGTGAGAGTGAGGATGGGAGAGAGAGTGAGAGAGTGAGAGTGAGGATGGGAGCGAAAGTGCGAGAGTGACAGTGAGGATGGGAGAGAGAGGGTGAGAGTGACAGTGAGGCTGGGAGAGAGAGTGTGAGAGTGAGAGTGAGGATGGGAGTGAGAGTGTGAATGTGAGAGTGCGAATGGGAGAGAGTGTGTGACTGAGAGTGAGGATGGGAGAGAATGTGTGTGGGTGCAAGTGAGAATGGTAGAGAGTGTGTGAGGGTGAGAGTGAGAATGGGAGAGAGAGTGTGAGAGTGAGAGTGAGAATGGGAGAGAGTGTGTGAGAGTGAGAGTGAGGATGGGACAGTGATTGTGAGAGTGAGTGTGAGAGTGAGGATGGGAGAGAGTGTGCGAGGGTGAGAGTGAGGATTGGAAAGAGAGTGTGACAGTGAGAGTGAGAGTGAATGGGAGAGAGAGTGTGAGAGTAAGAGTGAGGAATGGAGAGAGTGGGAGAGTGAGAGTGAGGATGGGAGAGAGTGTGAGAGTGAGAGTGAGGATGGGAGAGAGAGTGTGAGGGTTAGAGTGAGGATTGGAGAGAGAGTGTGAGAGTGAGAGTGAGGATGGGAGAGAGTGTGTGAAAGTGAAAGTGAGGATGGGAGAGATATTGAGAGAGTGAGAGTGACAGTGAGGATGGGAGAGAGATTGTGAGAGTGAGTTTGAGAATGGGAGAGAGAGTGTGAGAGTGAGACTGAGAGTGAGGATGGGAGAGAGAGTGTGAGAGTGAGAGTGAGGATGGGAGAGAGTGTGTGAAAGTGAAAGTGAGAATGGGAGAGAGAGTGTGAGAGTGAGACTGAGAGTGAGGATGGGAGAGAGAGTGTGAGAGTGAGAGTGTGGATGAGAGAGAGAGAGTATGAGAGTGAGAGCGAAGATGGGGAGAGAGTGTGAGAGTGAGGATGGGAGAGAGAGTGAGAGAGTGAGAGTGAGGATTGGAGCGAGAGTGTGAGAGTGACAGTGAGGATGGGAGAGAGAGGGTGAGACTGACAGTGAGGCTGGGAGAGAGAGTGTGAGAGTGAGAGTGAGGATGGGAGAGAGAGTGTGAATGTGAGAGTGCGAATGGGAGAGAGTGTGCGACTGAGAGTGAGGATGGGAGAGAATGTGTGTGGGTGCAAGTGAGAATGGTAGAGAGTGTGTGAGGGTGAGAGTGAGAATGGGAGAGAGAGTGTGAGAGTGAGAGTGAGAATGGGAGAGAGAGTGTGAGAGTGAGAGTGAGAATGGGAGAGAGTGTGAGAGTTAGAGTGAGAATGGGAGACAGAGTGTGAGAGTGAGAATGGGCGAGAGTGTGAGTGTGAGAGTGCAGATGGGAGAGAGTATGAGAGTGACAGTGAGAGTGAGCGTGAGGATGGGAGAGAGAGTGTGATAGTGACAGCGAGGATGGGAGAGTGAGTGTGAGAGGTAGAGTGCGAACGGGAGAAAGTGTGAGAGCGAGAGTGAGAGTGAGGATGGGAGAGAGTGTGTGAGAATGAAACTGCGAATGGGAGAGAGAGTGAGAGTGAGGATGGGAGAGACTGTGAGAGTGAGAATGAGGATGGGGAGAGAGTGTGAGAGTGAGAGTGCGGATGGGAGAGAGAGTGTGAGAGTGAGAATGAGGATGGGAGAGAGAGAGTGAGAGTGCGGATGGGAGAGAGAGTGCGAGAGAGACTGAGAGTGAGAATGGGAGGGAGAGTGTGAGAGTGAGAGTGAGGATGGGAGAGAGAGAGTGAGCGTGAGAGTGAGAATGGGAGAGCGTGTGAGAGTGAGAGTGCAGATGGCAGAGAATGTGAGAGTGAGAGTGAGAGTGAGGATCGGAGAGAGAAAGTGAGATTAAGGATGGGAGAGAGTGTGTGAGAGTGAGAGCGCAGATGGGAGAGAAAGTGAGTGTGAGAGAGAGAGTGAGAATGGGAGAGAATGGGAGAGTGAGAGTGAGGATGGGTGAGAGAGAGTGAGAGAGAGAGTGCGACTGGAAGAGAGAGTGTGAGAGTGACAGCGAGGATGGGAGAGAGAGTGTGAGAGTGATAGTGCGGATGGGAGAGAGTGTAATAGCGAGAGTGAGGATGGGAGAGAGAGTGTGAGAGTGAGAGTGAGGATGGGAGAGAGTGTGTGAGAATGAAACTGCGGATGGGAGAGAGTGTGAGAATGAGAGTGAGTGTGAGGATGGGAGAGTGTGTGAGAGTGAGAGTGAGGATGGGAGAGAGAGTGTGAGAGTGAGAGTGAGGATGGGAGAGAGTGTGTGAGAATGAAACTGCAGATGGCAGAGAGTGTGATAGTGAGAGTGAGAGTGAGGATGGGAGAGAGTGTGAGAGTGAGAATGAGGATGGGGAGAGAGTGTGAGAGTGAGAGTGAGGATGGGAGAGAGAGTGTGAGAGTGACAGCGAGGATGGGAGAGAGAGTGTGAAAGTGAGAGTGAGGATGGGGAGAGAGGGTGAGAATGAAACTGCTGATGGGAGAGAAAGAGTGAGAGTGAGACTGAAGATGGGAGAGAGTGTGAGAGTGAGAGTGAGAATGGGAGAGAGAGTGTGAGAGTGAGAATGTGTGAGAGTGTGAGAGTGAGAATGCAGATGGGAGAGAGTGTGAGAGTGACAGTGAGAGTGAGCGTGAGGATGGGAGAGAGTGTGCGAGTGAGAGTGAGGATGGGAGATAGAGTGTGAGAGTGACAGTGAGGATGGGAGAGAGTGTGAGAGTTAGAGTGAGAGTGAGAGTTCGGATGGGAGAGAGAGAATGTGAGAATGAGAGTGAGGATGGGAGAGAGAGTGTGAGAGTGAGAGTGTGGATGGGAGAGAGAGTGAGAGTGGGAGTGAGAGTGAGGATGGAAGAGAGAGTGTGAGAGTGAGAGTGAGGATGGGAGAGAGTGTGTGAATGAATGTGAGGATGGGAGAGAGTGTAATAGCGAGAGTGAGGATGGGGGAGAGTGTGTGAGAGTGAGAGTGAGGATGGGAGAGAGTGTGTGAGAATGAAACTGCGGATGGGAGAGAGTGTGAGAATGAGAGTGAGTGTGAGGATGGGAGAGTGTGTGAGAGTGAGAGTGAGAGTGAATGGGAGAGAGAGTGTGAGAGTAAGAGTGAGGAATGGAGAGAGTGGGAGAGTGAGAGTGAGGATGGGAGAGAGTGTGAGAGTGGGAGTGAAGATGGGAGAGAGAGTGTGAGGGTTAGAGTGAGGATTGGAGAGAGAGTGTGAGAGTGAGAGTGAGGATGGGAGAGAGTGTGTGAAAGTGAAAGTGAGGATGGGAGAGATATAGAGAGAGTGAGAGTGACAGTGAGGATGGGAGAGAGATTGTGAGAGTGAGATTGAGAATGGGAGAGAGAGTGTGAGAGTGAGACTGAGAGTGAGGATGGGAGAGAGAGTGTGAGAGTGAGAGTGTGGATGAGAGAGAGAGTATGAGAGTGAGAGCGAGGATGGGGAGAGAGTGTGAGAGTGAGAGTGAGGATGGGAGAGAGAGTGAGAGAGTGAGAGTGAGGATGGGAGCGAGAGTGCGAGAGTGACAGTGAGGATGGGAGAGAGAGGGTGAGAGTGACAGTGAGGCTGGGAGAGAGAGTGTGAGAGTGAGAGTGAGGATGGGAGTGAGAGTGTGAATGTGAGAGTGCGAATGGGAGAGAGTGTGTGACTGAGAGTGAGGATGGGAGAGAATGTGTGTGGGTGCAAGTGAGAATGGTAGAGAGTGTGTGAGGGTGAGAGTGAGAATGGGAGAGAGAGTGTGAGAGTGAGAGTGAGAATGGGAGAGAGTGTGTGAGAGTGAGAGTGAGGATGGGACAGTGATTGTGAGAGTGAGTGTGAGAGTGAGGATGGGAGAGAGTGTGCGAGGGTGAGAGTGAGGATTGGAAAGAGAGTGTGACAGTGAGAGTGAGAGTGAATGGGAGAGAGAGTGTGAGAGTAAGAGTGAGGAATGGAGAGAGTGGGAGAGTGAGAGTGAGGATGGGAGAGAGTGTGAGAGTGAGAGTGAGGATGGGAGAGAGAGTGTGAGGGTTAGAGTGAGGATTGGAGAGAGAGTGTGAGAGTGAGAGTGAGGATGGGAGAGAGTGTGTGAAAGTGAAAGTGAGGATGGGAGAGATATTGAGAGAGTGAGAGTGACAGTGAGGATGGGAGAGAGATTGTGAGAGTGAGATTGAGAATGGGAGAGAGAGTGTGAGAGTGAGACTGTGAGTGAGGATGGGAGAGAGAGTGTGAGAGTGAGAGTGAGGATGGGAGAGAGTGTGTGAAAGTGAAAGTGAGAATGGGAGAGAGAGTGTGAGAGTGAGACTGAGAGTGAGGATGGGAGAGAGAGTGTGAGAGTGAGAGTGTGGATGAGAGAGAGAGTATGAGAGTGAGAGCGAAGATGGGGAGAGAGTGTGAGAGTGAGAGTGAGGATGGGAGAGAGAGTGAGAGAGTGAGAGTGAGGATTGGAGCGAGAGTGTGAGAGTGACAGTGAGGATGGGAGAGAGAGGGTGAGACTGACAGTGAGGCTGGGAGAGAGAGTGTGAGAGTGAGAGTGAGGATGGGAGAGAGATTGTGAATGTGAGAGTGCGAATGGGAGAGAGAGAGTGTGCGACTGAGAGTGAGGATGGGAGAGAATGTGTGTGGGTGCAAGTGAGAATGGTAGAGAGTGTGTGAGGGTGAGAGTGAGAATGGGAGAGAGAGTGTGAGAGTGAGAGTGAGAATGGGAGAGAGAGTGTGAGAGCGAGAGTGAGAATGGGAGAGAGTGTGAGAGTTAGAGTGAGAATGGGAGACAGAGTGTGAGAGTGAGAATGGGCGAGAGTGTGAGTGTGAGAGTGCAGATGGGAGAGAGTATGAGAGTGACAGTGAGAGTGAGCGTGAGGATGGGAGAGAGAGTGTGAGAGTGACAGCGAGGATGGGAGAGTGAGTGTGAGAGGTAGAGTGCGGACGGGAGAAAGTGTGAGAGCGAGAGTGAGAGTGAGGATGGGAGAGAGTGTGTGAGAATGAAACTGCGAATGGGAGAGAGTGTGAGAGTGAGAGTGAGGATGGGAGAGAATGTGAGAGTGAGAATGAGGATGGGGAGAGAGTGTGAGAGTGAGAGTGCGGATGGGAGAGAGAGTGTGAGAGTGAGAATGAGGATGGGAGAGAGAGAGTGAGAGTGCGGATGGGAGAGAGAGTGCGAGAGAGACTGAGAGTGAGAATGGGAGAGAGAGTGTGAGAGTGAGAGTGAGGATGGGAGAGAGAGAGTGAGCGTGAGAGTGAGAATGGGAGAGCGTGTGAGAGTGAGAGTGCAGATGGCAGAGAGTGTGAGAGTGAGAGTGAGAGTGAGGATCGGAGAGAGAAAGTGAGATTAAGGATGGGAGAGAGTGTGTGAGAGTGAGAGCGCAGATGGGAGTGAAAGTGAGTGTGAGAGTGAGAGTGAGAATGGGAGAGAATGGGAGAGTGAGAGTGAGGATGGGTGAGAGAGAGTGAGAGAGAGAGTGCGACTGGAAGAGAGAGTGTGAGAGTGACAGCGAGGATGGGAGAGAGAGTGTGAGAGTGATAGTGCGGATGGGAGAGAGTGTAATAGCGAGAGTGAGGATGGGAGAGAGAGTGTGAGAGTGAGAGTGAGGATGGGAGAGAGTGTGTGAGAATGAAACTGCGGATGGGAGAGAGTGTGAGAATGAGAGTGAGTGTGAGGTTGGGAGAGTGTGTGAGAGTGAGAGTGAGGATGGGAGAGAGAGTGTGAGAGTGAGAGTGAGGATGGGAGAGAGTGTGTGAGAATGAAACTGCAGATGGCAGAGAGTGTGATAGTGAGAGTGAGAGTGAGGATGGGAGTGAGTGTGCGAGTGAGAGTGAGGATGGGAGATAGAGTGTGAGAGTGACAGTGAGGATGGGAGAGAGAGTGTGAGAGTTAGAGTGAGAGTGAGAGTGAGAGTAAGGATGGGAGAGAGAGAATGTGTGAATGAGAGTGAGGATGGGAGAGAGAGTGTGAGAGTGAGAGTGTGGATGGGAGAGAGAGTGAGAGTGGGAGTGAGAGTGAGGATGGAAGAGAGAGTGTGAGAGTGAGAGTGAGGATGGGAGAGAGTGTGTGAATGAATGTGAGGATGGGAGAGAGTGTAATAGCGAGAGTGAGGATGGGGAGAGAGTGTGAGAGAGACTGAGAGTGAGAATGGGAGAGAGAGTGTGAGAGTGAGAGTGTGGATGGGAGAGAGAGTGAGAGTGGGAGTGAGAGTGAGGATGGAAGAGAGAGTGTGAGAGTGAGAGTGTGGATGGGAGAGAGTGTGTGAATGAATGTGAGGATGGGAGAGAGTGTAATAGCGAGAGTGAGGATGGGGGAGAGAGTGTGAGAGTGAGAGTGAGGATGGGAGAGAGTGTGTGAGAATGAAACTGCGGATGGGAGAGAGTGTGAGAATGAGAGTGAGTGTGAGGATGGGAGAGTGTGTGAGAGTGAGAGTGAGAGTGAATGGGAGAGAGAGTGTGAGAGTAAGAGTGAGGAATGGAGAGAGTGGGAGAGTGAGAGTGAGGATGGGAGAGAGTGTGAGAGTGAGAGTGAAGATGGGAGAGAGAGTGTGAGGGTTAGAGTGAGGATTGGAGAGAGAGTGTGAGAGTGAGAGTGAGGATGGGAGAGAGTGTGTGAAAGTGAAAGTGAGGATGGGAGAGATATAGAGAGAGTGAGAGTGACAGTGAGGATGGGAGAGAGATTGTGAGAGTGAGATTGAGAATGGGAGAGAGAGTGTGAGAGTGAGACTGAGAGTGAGGATGGGAGAGAGAGTATGAGAGTGAGAGTGTGGATGAGAGAGAGAGTATGAGAGTGAGAGCGAGGATGGGGAGAGAGTGTGAGAGTGAGAGTGAGGATGGGAGAGAGAGTGAGAGAGTGAGAGTGAGGATGGGAGCGAGAGTGCGAGAGTGACAGTGAGGATGGGAGAGAGAGGGTGAGAGTGACAGTGAGGCTGGGAGAGAGAGTGTGAGAGTGAGAGTGAGGATGGGAGAGAGAGTGTGAATGTGAGATTGCGAATGGGAGAGAGAGTGTGCGACTGAGAGTGAGGATGGGAGAGAATGTGTGTGGGTGCAAGTGAGAATGGTAGAGAGTATGTAAGGGTGAGAGTGAGAATGGGAGTGAGAGTGTGAGAGTGAGAGTGAGAATGGGAGAGAGAGTGTGAGAGTGAGAGTGAGGATGGGACAGTGATTGTGAGAGTGAGTGTGAGAGTGAGGATGGGAGATAGTGTGCGAGGGTGAGAGTGAGGATTGGAAAGAGAGTGTGACAGTGAGAGTGAGAGTGAATGGGAGAGAGAGTGTGAGAGTAAGAGTGAGGAATGGAGAGAGTGGGAGAGTGAGAGTGAAGATGGGAGAGAGTGTGAGAGTGAGAGTGAGGATGGGAGAGAGAGTGTGAGGGTTAGAGTGAGGATTGGAGAGAGAGTGTGAGAGTGAGAGTGAGGATGGGAGAGAGTGTGTGAAAGTGAAAGTGAGGATGGGAGAGATATTGAGAGAGTGAGAGTGACAGTGAGGATGGGAGAGAGATTGTGAGAGTGAGATTGAGAATGGGAGAGAGAGTGTGAGAGTGAGACTGAGAGTGAGGATGGGAGAGAGAGTGTGAGAGTGAGAGTGTGGATGAGAGAGAATATGTGTGGGTGCAAGTGAGAATGGTAGAGAGTGTGTAAGGGTGAGAGTGAGAATGGGAGAGAGAGTGTGAGAGTGAGAGTGAGAATGGGAGAGAGTGTGAGAGTGAGAGTGAGGATGGGACAGTGATTGTGAGAGTGAGTGTGAGAGTGAGGATGGGAGAGAGTGTGCGAGGGTGAGAGTGAGGATTGGAAAGAGAGTGTGACAGTGAGAGTGAGAGTGAATGGGAGAGAGAGTGTGAGAGTAAGAGTGAGGAATGGAGAGAGTGGGAGAGTGAGAGTGAAGATGGGAGAGAGTGTGAGAGTGAGAGTGAGGATGGGAGAGAGAGTGTGAGGGTTAGAGTGAGGATTGGAGAGAGAGTGTGAGAGTGAGAGTGAGGATGGGAGAGAGTGTGTGAAAGTGAAAGTGAGGATGGGAGAGATATTGAGAGAGTGAGAGTGACAGTGAGGATGGGAGAGAGATTGTGAGAGTGAGATTGAGAATGGGAGAGAGAGTGTGAGAGTGAGACTGAGAGTGAGGATGGGAGAGAGAGTGTGAGAGTGAGAGTGTGGATGAGAGAGAGAGTATGAGAGTGAGAGTAAGGATGGGAGCGAGAGTGCGAGAGTGACAGTGAGGATGGGAGAGAGAGGGTGAGAGTGACAGTGAGGCTGGGAGAGAGAGTGTGAGAGTGAGAGTGAGGATGGGAGAGAGAGTGTGAATGTGAGAGTGCGAATGGGAGAGAGAGTGTGCGACTGAGAGTGAGGATGGGAGAGAATGTGTGTGGGTGCAAGTGAGAATGGTAGAGAGTGTGTGAGGGTGAGAGTGAGAATGGGAGAGAGAGTGTGAGAGTGAGAGTGAGAATGGGAGAGAGAGTGTGAGAGTGAGAATGGGAGAGAGTGTGAGAGTTAGAGTGAGAATGGGAGACAGAGTGTGAGAGTGAGAATGGGCGAGAGTGTGAGTGTGAGAGTGCAGATGGGAGAGAGTATGAGAGTGACAGTGAGAGTGAGCGTGAGGATGGGAGAGAGAGTGTGAGAGTGACAGCGAGGATGGGAGAGTGAGTGTGAGAGGTAGAGTGCGGACGGGAGAAAGTGTGAGAGCGAGAGTGAGAGTGAGGATGGGAGAGAGTGTGTGAGAATGAAACTGCGAATGGGAGAGAGTGTGAGAGTGAGAGTGAGGATGGGAGAGATATTGAGAGAGTGAGAGTGACAGTGAGGATGGGAGAGAGATTGTGAGAGTGAGATTGAGAATGGGAGAGAGAGTGTGAGAGTGAGAGTGAGAGTGAGGATGGGAGAGAGAGTGAGAGAGTGAGAGTGAGGATGGGAGCGAGAGTGCGAGAGTGACAGTGAGGATGGGAGAGAGAGGGTGAGAGTGAGAGTGAGGCTGGGAGAGAGAGTGTGAGAGTGAGAGTGAGAATGGGAGAGAGAGTGTGAGAGTGAGAGTGAGGATGGGACAGTGATTGTGAGAGTGAGTGTGAGAGTGAGGATGGGAGAGAGTGTGCGAGGGTGAGAGTGAGGATTGGAAAGAGAGTGTGACAGTGAGAGTGAGTGTGAATGGGAGAGAGAGTGTGAGAGTAAGAGTGAGGAATGGAGAGAGTGGGAGAGTGAGAGTGAGGATGGGAGAGAGTGTGAGAGTGAGAGTGAGGATGGGAGAGAGAGTGTGAGGGTTAGAGTGAGGATTGGAGAGAGAGTGTGAGAGTGAGAGTTAGGAAGGGAGAGAGTGTGTGAAAGTGAGAGTGAGGATGGGAGAGATATTGAGAGAGTGAGAGTGACAGTGAGGATGGGAGAGAGATTGTGAGAGTGAGATTGAGAATGGGAGAGAGAGTGTGAGAGTGAGACTGAGAGTGAGGATGGGAGAGAGAGTGTGAGAGTGAGAGTGTGGATGAGAGAGAGAGTATGAGAGTGAGAGCGAGGATGGGGAGAGAGTGTGAGAGTGAGAGTGAGGATGGGAGAGAGAGTGAGAGAGTGAGAGTGAGGATGGGAGCGAGAGTGCGAGAGTGACAGTGAGGATGGGAGAGAGAGGGTGAGAGTGACAGTGAGGCTGGGAGAGAGAGTGTGAGAGTGAGAGTGAGGATGGGAGAGAGAGTGTGAATGTGAGAGTGCGAATGGGAGAGAGAGTGTGCGACTGAGAGTGAGGATGGGAGAGAATGTGTGTGGGTGCAAGTGAGAATGGTAGAGAGTGTGTGAGGGTGAGAGTGAGAATGGGAGAGAGAGTGTGAGAGTGAGAGTGAGAATGGGAGAGAGAGTGTGAGAGTGAGAGTGGGGATGGGACAGTGATTGTGAGAGTGAGTGTGAGAGTGAGGATGGGAGAGAGTGTGTGAGGGTGTGAGTGAGAATGGGAGGGAGAGTGTGAGAGTGAGAGTGAGAATGGGAGAGAGAGTGTGAGAGTGAGAGTGAGAATGGGAGAGAGTGTGAGAGTTAGAGTGAGAATGGGAGACAGAGTGTGAGAGTGAGAATGGGCGAGAGTGTGAGTGTGAGAGTGCAGATGGGAGAGAGTATGAGAGTGACAGTGAGAGTGAGCGTGAGGATGGGAGAGAGAGTGTGAGAGTGACAGCGAGGATGGGAGAGTGAGTGTGAGAGGTAGAGTGCGGACGGGAGAAAGTGTGAGAGCGAGAGTGAGAGTGAGGATGGGAGAGAGTGTGTGAGAATGAAACTGCGAATGGGAGAGAGTGTGAGAGTGAGAGTGAAGATGGGAGAGAATGTGAGAGTGAGAATGAGGATGGGGAGAGAGTGTGAGAGTGAGAGTGCGGATGGGAGAGAGAGTGTGAGAGTGAGAATGAGGATGGGAGAGAGAGAGTGAGAGTGCGGATGGGAGAGAGAGTGCGAGAGAGACTGAGAGTGAGAATGGGAGAGAGAGTGTGAGAGTGAGAGTGAGGATGGGAGAGAGAGAGTGAGCGTGAGAGTGAGAATGGGAGAGCGTGTGAGAGTGAGAGTGCAGATGGCAGAGAGTGTGAGAGTGAGAGTGAGAGTGAGGATCGGAGAGAGAAAGTGAGATTAAGGATGGGAGAGAGTGTGTGAGAGTGAGAGCGCAGATGGGAGAGAAAGTGAGTGTGAGAGTGAGAGTGAGAATGGGAGAGAATGGGAGAGTGAGAGTGAGGATGGGTGAGAGAGAGTGAGAGAGAGAGTGCGACTGGAAGAGAGAGTGTGAGAGTGACAGCGAGGATGGGAGAGTGAGTGTGAGAGGTAGAGTGCGGACGGGAGAAAGTGTGAGAGCGAGAGTGAGAGTGAGGATGGGAGAGAGTGTGTGAGAATGAAACTGCGAATGGGAGAGAGTGTGAGAGTGAGAGTGAGGATGGGAGAGAATGTGAGAGTGAGAATGAGGATGGGGAGAGAGTGTGAGAGTGAGAGTGCGGATGGGAGAGAGAGTGTGAGAGTGAGAATGAGGATGGGAGAGAGAGAGTGAGAGTGCGGATGGGAGAGAGAGTGCGAGAGAGACTGAGAGTGAGAATGGGAGAGAGAGTGTGAGAGTGAGAGTGAGGATGGGAGAGAGAGAGTGAGCGTGAGAGTGAGAATGGGAGAGCGTGTGAGAGTGAGAGTGCAGATGGCAGAGAGTGTGAGAGTGAGAGTGAGAGTGAGGATCGGAGAGAGAAAGTGAGATTAAGGATGGGAGAGAGTGTGTGAGAGTGAGAGCGCAGATGGGAGAGAAAGTGAGTGTGAGAGTGAGAGTGAGAATGGGAGAGAATGGGAGAGTGAGAGTGAGGATGGGTGAGAGAGAGTGAGAGAGAGAGTGCGACTGGAAGAGAGAGTGTGAGAGTGACAGCGAGGATGGGAGAGAGAGTGTGAGAGTGATAGTGCGGATGGGAGAGAGTGTAATAGCGAGAGTGAGGATGGAAGAGAGAGTGTGAGAGTGAGAGTGTGTGAGAATGAAACTGCGGATGGGAGAGAGTGTGAGAATGAGAGTGAGTGTGAGGATGGGAGAGTGTGTGAGAGTGAGAGTGAGGATGGGAGAGAGAGTGTGAGAGTGAGAGTGAGGATGGGAGAGAGTGTGTGAGAATGAAACTGCAGATGGCAGAGTGTGTGATAGTGAGAGTGAGAGTGAGGATGGGAGAGAGTGTGAGAGTGAGAATGAGGATGGGGAGAGAGTCTGAGAGTGAGAGTGAGGATGGGAGAGAGAGTGTGAGAGTGACAGCGAGGATGGGAGAGAGAGTGTGAAAGTGAGAGTGAGGATGGGGAGAGAGGGTGAGAATGAAACTGCTGATGGGAGAGAAAGAGTGAGAGTGAGACTGAAGATGGGAGAGAGTGTGAGAGTGAGAGTGAGAATGGGAGAGAGAGTGTGAGAGTGAGAATGTGTGAGAGTGTGAGAGTGAGAATGCAGATGGGAGAGAGTGTGAGAGTGACAGTGAGAGTGAGCGTGAGGATGGGAGAGAGTGTGCGAGTGAGAGTGAGGATGGGAGATAGAGTGTGAGAGTGACAGTGAGGATGGGAGAGAGTGTGAGAGTTAGAGTGAGAGTGAGAGTAAGGATGGAAGAGAGAGAATGTGAGAATGAGAGTGAGGATGGGAGAGAGAGTGTGAGAGTGAGAGTGTGGATGGGAGAGAGTGTGTGAATGAATGTGAGGATGGGAGAGAGTGTAATAGCGAGAGTGAGGATGGGGGAGAGAGTGTGAGAGTGAGAGTGAGGATGGGAGAGAGTGTGTGAGAATGAAACTGCGGATGGGAGAGAGTGTGAGAATGAGAGTGAGTGTGAGGATGGGAGAGTGTGTGAGAGTGAGAGTGAGAGTGAATGGGAGAGAGAGTGTGAGAGTAAGAGTGAGGAATGGAGAGAGTGGGAGAGTGAGAGTGCGGATGGGAGAGAGTGTGAGAGTGAGAGTGAAGATGGGAGAGAGAGTGTGAGGGTTAGAGTGAGGATTGGAGAGAGAGTGTGAGAGTGAGAGTGAGGATGGGAGAGAGTGTGTGAAAGTGAAAGTGAGGATGGGAGAGATATAGAGAGAGTGAGAGTGACAGTGAGGATGGGAGAGAGATTGTGAGAGTGAGATTGAGAATGGGAGAGAGAGTGTGAGAGTGAGACTGAGAGTGAGGATGGGAGAGAGAGTGTGAGAGTGAGAGTGTGGATGAGAGAGAGAGTATGAGAGTGAGAGCGAGGATGGGGAGAGAGTGTGAGAGTGAGAGTGAGGATGGGAGAGAGAGTGAGAGAGTGAGAGTGAGGATGGGAGCGAAAGTGCGAGAGTGACAGTGAGGATGGGAGAGAGAGGGTGAGAGTGACAGTGAGGATGGGAGAGAGTGTGAGAGTGAGAGTGAAGATGGGAGAGAGAGTGTGAGGGTTAGAGTGAGGATTGGAGAGAGAGTGTGAGAGTGAGAGTGAGGATGGGAGAGAGTGTGTGAAAGTGAAAGTGAGGATGGGAGAGATATAGAGAGAGTGAGAGTGACAGTGAGGATGGGAGAGAGATTGTGAGAGTGAGATTGAGAATGGGAGAGAGAGTGTGAGAGTGAGACTGAGAGTGAGGATGGGAGAGAGAGTGTGAGAGTGAGAGTGTGGATGAGAGAGAGAGTATGAGAGTGAGAGCGAGGATGGGGAGAGAGTGTGAGAGTGAGAGTGAGGATGGGAGAGAGAGTGAGAGAGTGAGAGTGAGGATGGGAGCGAGAGTGCGAGAGTGACAGTGAGGATGGGAGAGAGGGTGAGAGTGACAGTGTGGCTGGGAGAGAGAGTGTGAGAGTGAGAGTGAGGATGGGAGAGAGAGTGTGAATGTGAGAGTGCGAATGGGAGAGAGAGTGTGCGACTGAGAGTGAGGATGGGAGAGAATGTGTGTGGGTGCAAGTGAGAATGGTAGAGAGTGTGTGAGGGTGAGAGTGAGAATGGGAGAGAGAGTGTGAGAGTGAGAGTGAGAATGGGAGAGAGAGTGTGAGAGTGAGAGTGAGAATGGGAGAGAGTGTGAGAGTTAGAGTGAGAATGGGAGACAGAGTGTGAGAGTGAGAATGGGCGAGAGTGTGAGTGTGAGAGTGCAGATGGGAGAGAGTATGAGAGTGACAGTGAGAGTGAGCATGAGGATGGGAGAGAGAGTGTGATAGTGACAGCGAGGATGGGAGAGTGAGTGTGAGAGGTAGAGTGCGAACGGGAGAAAGTGTGAGAGCGAGAGTGAGAGTGAGGATGGGAGAGAGTGTGTGAGAATGAAACTGCGAATGGGAGAGAGAGTGAGAGTGAGGATGGGAGAGAATGTGAGAGTGAGAATGAGGATGGGGAGAGAGTGTGAGAGTGAGAGTGCGGATGGGAGAGAGAGTGTGAGAGTGAGAATGAGGATGGGAGAGAGAGAGTGAGAGTGCGGATGGGAGAGAGAGTGCGAGAGAGACTGAGAGTGAGAATGGGAGGGAGAGTGTGAGAGTGAGAGTGAGGATTGGAGAGAGAGAGTGAGCGTGAGAGTGAGAATGGGAGAGCGTGTGAGAGTGAGAGTGCAGATGGCAGAGAATGTGAGAGTGAGAGTGAGAGTGAGGATCGGAGAGAGAAAGTGAGATTAAGGATGGGAGAGAGTGTGTGAGAGTGAGAGCGCAGATGGGAGAGAAAGTGAGTGTGAGAGTGAGAGTGAGAATGGGAGAGAATGGGAGAGTGAGAGTGAGGATGGGTGAGAGAGAGTGAGAGAGAGAGTGCGACTGGAAGAGAGAGTGTGAGAGTGACAGCGAGGATGGGAGAGAGAGTGTGAGAGTGATAGTGCGGATGGGAGAGAGTGTAATAGCGAGAGTGAGGATGGGAGAGAGAGTGTGAGAGTGAGAGTGAGGATGGGAGAGAGTGTGTGAGAATGAAACTGCGGATGGGAGAGAGTGTGAGAATGAGAGTGAGTGTGAGGATGGGAGAGTGTGTGAGAGTGAGAGTGAGGATGGGAGAGAGAGTGTGAGAGTGAGAGTGAGGATGGGAGAGAGTGTGTGAGAATGAAACTGCAGATGGCAGAGAGTGTGATAGTGAGAGTGAGAGTGAGGATGGGAGAGAGTGTGAGAGTGAGAATGAGGATGGGGAGAGAGTCTGAGAGTGAGAGTGAGGATGGGAGAGAGAGTGTGAGAGTGACAGCGAGGATGGGAGAGAGAGTGTGAAAGTGAGAGTGAGGATGGGGAGAGAGGGTGAGAATGAAACTGCTGATGGGAGAGAAAGAGTGAGAGTGAGACTGAAGATGGGAGAGAGTGTGAGAGTGAGAGTGAGAATGGGAGAGAGAGTGTGAGAGTGAGAATGTGTGAGAGTGTGAGAGTGAGAATGCAGATGGGAGAGAGTGTGAGAGTGACAGTGAGAGTGAGCGTGAGGATGGGAGAGAGTGTGCGAGTGAGAGTGAGGATGGGAGATAGAGTGTGAGAGTGACAGTGAGGATGGGAGAGAGTGTGAGAGTTAGAGTGAGAGTGAGAGTAAGGATGGAAGAGAGAGAATGTGAGAATGAGAGTGAGGATGGGAGAGAGAGTGTGAGAGTGAGAGTGTGGATGGGAGAGAGAGTGAGAGTGGGAGTGAGAGTGAGGATGGAAGAGAGAGTGTGAGAGTGAGAGTGAGGATGGGAGAGAGTGTAATAGCGAGAGTGAGGATGGGGGAGAGAGTGTGAGAGTGAGAGTGAGGATGGGAGAGAGTGTGTGAGAATGAAACTGCGGATGGGAGAGAGTGTGAGAATGAGAGTGAGTGTGAGGATGGGAGAGTGTGTGAGAGTGAGAGTGAGAGTGAATGGGAGAGAGAGTGTGAGAGTAAGAGTGAGGAATGGAGAGAGTGGGAGAGTGAGAGTGAGGATGGGAGAGAGTGTGAGAGTGAGAGTGAAGATGGGAGAGAGAGTGTGAGGGTTAGAGTGAGGATTGGAGAGAGAGTGTGAGAGTGAGAGTGAGGATGGGAGAGAGTGTGTGAAAGTGAAAGTGAGGATGGGAGAGATATAGAGAGAGTGAGAGTGACAGTGAGGATGGGAGAGAGATTGTGAGAGTGAGATTGAGAATGGGAGAGAGAGTGTGAGAGTGAGACTGAGAGTGAGGATGGGAGAGAGAGTGTGAGAGTGAGAGTGTGGATGAGAGAGAGAGTATGAGAGTGAGAGCGAGGATGGGGAGAGAGTGTGAGAGTGAGAGTGAGGATGGGAGAGAGAGTGAGAGAGTGAGAGTGAGGATGGGAGCGAGAGTGCGAGAGTGACAGTGAGGATGGGAGAGAGAGTGTGAGAGTGAGAGTGAGGATGGGAGAGAGATTATGAATGTGAGAGTGCGAATGGGAGAGAGAGTGTGTGACTGAGAGTGAGGATGGGAGAGAATGTGTGTGGGTGCAAGTGAGAATGGTAGAGAGTGTGTGAGGGTGAGAGTGAGAATGGGAGAGAGAGTGTGAGAGTGAGAGTGAGAATGGGAGAGAGAGTGTGAGAGTGAGAGTGGGGATGGGACAGTGATTCTGAGAGTGAGTGTGAGAGTGAGGATGGGAGAGAGTGTGCGAGGGTGAGAGTGAGGATTGGAAAGAGAGTGTGACAGTGAGAGTGAGTGTGAATGGGAGAGAGAGTGTGAGAGTAAGAGTGAGGAATGGAGAGAGTGGGAGAGTGAGAGTGAGGATGGGAGAGAGTGTGAGAGTGAGAGTGAGGATGGGAGAGAGAGTGTGAGGGTTAGAGTGAGGATTGGAGAGAGAGTGTGAGAGTGAGAGTTAGGATGGGAGAGAGTGTGTGAAAGTGAAAGTGAGGATGGGAGAGATATTGAGAGAGTGAGAGTGACAGTGAGGATGGGAGAGAGATTGTGAGAGTGAGATTGAGAATGGGAGAGAGAGTGTGAGAGTGAGACTGAGAGTGAGGATGGGAGAGAGAGTGTGAGAGTGAGAGTGTGGATGAGAGAGAGAGTATGAGAGTGAGAGCGAGGATGGGGAGAGAGTGTGAGAGTGAGAGTGAGGATGGGAGAGAGAGTGAGAGAGTGAGAGTGAGGATGGGAGCGAGAGTGCGAGAGTGACAGTGAGGATGGGAGAGAGAGGGTGAGAGTGACAGTGAGGCTGGGAGAGAGAGTGTGAGAGTGAGAGTGAGGATGGGAGAGAGAGTGTGAATGTGAGAGTGCGAATGGGAGAGAGAGTGTGCGACTGAGAGTGAGAATGGGAGAGAGAGTGTGAATGTGAGAGTGCGAATGGGAGAGAGAGTGTGCGACTGAGAGTGAGGATGGGAGAGAATGTGTGTGGGTGCAAGTGAGAATGGTAGAGAGTGTGTGAGGGTGAGAGTGAGAATGGGAGAGAGAGTGTGAGAGTGAGAGTGAGAATGGGAGAGAGAGTGTGAGAGTGAGAGTGAGAATGGGAGACAGAGTGTGAGAGTGAGAATGGGCGAGAGTGTGAGTGTGAGAGTGCAGATGGGAGAGAGTATGAGAGTGACAGTGAGAGTGAGCGTGAGGATGGGAGAGAGAGTGTGAGAGTGACAGCGAGGATGGGAGAGTGAGTGTGAGAGGTAGAGTGCGGACGGGAGAAAGTGTGAGAGCGAGAGTGAGAGTGAGGATGGGAGAGAGTGTGTGAGAATGAAACTGCGAATGGGAGAGAGTGTGAGAGTGAGAGTGAGGATGGGAGAGAATGTGAGAGTGAGAATGAGGATGGGGAGAGAGTGTGAGAGTGAGAGTGCGGATGGGAGAGAGAGTGTGAGAGTGAGAATGAGGATGGGAGAGAGAGAGTGAGAGTGCGGATGGGAGAGAGAGTGCGAGAGAGACTGAGAGTGAGAATGGGAGAGAGAGTGTGAGAGTGAGAGTGAGGATGGGAGAGAGAGAGTGAGCGTGAGAGTGAGAATGGGAGAGCGTGTGAGAGTGAGAGTGCAGATGGCAGAGAGTGTGAGAGTGAGAGTGAGAGTGAGGATCGGAGAGAGAAAGTGAGATTAAGGATGGGAGAGAGTGTGTGAGAGTGAGAGCGCAGATGGGAGAGAAAGTGAGTGTGAGAGTGAGAGTGAGAATGGGAGAGAATGGGAGAGTGAGAGTGAGGATGGGTGAGAGAGAGTGAGAGAGAGAGTGCGACTGGAAGAGAGAGTGTGAGAGTGACAGCGAGGATGGGAGAGAGAGTGTGAGAGTGATAGTGCGGATGGGAGAGAGTGTAATAGCGAGAGTGAGGATGGAAGAGAGAGTGTGAGAGTGAGAGTGTGTGAGAATGAAACTGCGGATGGGAGAGAGTGTGAGAATGAGAGTGAGTGTGAGGATGGGAGAGTGTGTGAGAGTGAGAGTGAGGATGGGAGAGAGAGTGTGAGAGTGAGAGTGAGGATGGGAGAGAGTGTGTGAGAATGAAACTGCAGATGGCAGAGAGTGTGATAGTGAGAGTGAGAGTGAGGATGGGAGAGAGTGTGAGAGTGAGAATGAGGATGGGGAGAGAGTCTGAGAGTGAGAGTGAGGATGGGAGAGAGAGTGTGAGAGTGACAGCGAGGATGGGAGAGAGAGTGTGAAAGTGAGAGTGAGGATGGGGAGAGAGGGTGAGAATGAAACTGCTGATGGGAGAGAAAGAGTGAGAGTGAGACTGAAGATGGGAGAGAGTGTGAGAGTGAGAGTGAGAATGGGAGAGAGAGTGTGAGAGTGAGAATGTGTGAGAGTGTGAGAGTGAGAATGCAGATGGGAGAGAGTGTGAGAGTGACAGTGAGAGTGAGCGTGAGGATGGGAGAGAGTGTGCGAGTGAGAGTGAGGATGGGAGATAGAGTGTGAGAGTGACAGTGAGGATGGGAGAGAGTGTGAGAGTTAGAGTGAGAGTGAGAGTAAGGATGGAAGAGAGAGAATGTGAGAATGAGAGTGAGGATGGGAGAGAGAGTGTGAGAGTGAGAGTGTGGATGGGAGAGAGTGTGTGAATGAATGTGAGGATGGGAGAGAGTGTAATAGCGAGAGTGAGGATGGGGGAGAGAGTGTGAGAGTGAGAGTGAGGATGGGAGAGAGTGTGTGAGAATGAAACTGCGGATGGGAGAGAGTGTGAGAATGAGAGTGAGTGTGAGGATGGGAGAGTGTGTGAGAGTGAGAGTGAGAGTGAATGGGAGAGAGAGTGTGAGAGTAAGAGTGAGGAATGGAGAGAGTGGGAGAGTGAGAGTGAGGATGGGAGAGAGTGTGAGAGTGAGAGTGAAGATGGGAGAGAGAGTGTGAGGGTTAGAGTGAGGATTGGAGAGAGAGTGTGAGAGTGAGAGTGAGGATGGGAGAGAGTGTGTGAAAGTGAAAGTGAGGATGGGAGAGATATAGAGAGAGTGAGAGTGACAGTGAGGATGGGAGAGAGATTGTGAGAGTGAGATTGAGAATGGGAGAGAGAGTGTGAGAGTGATACTGAGAGTGAGGATGGGAGAGAGAGTGTGAGAGTGAGAGTGTGGATGAGAGAGAGAGTATGAGAGTGAGAGCGAGGATGGGGAGAGAGTGTGAGAGTGAGAGTGAGGATGGGAGAGAGAGTGAGAGAGTGAGAGTGAGGATGGGAGCGAGAGTGCGAGAGTGACAGTGAGGATGGGAGAGAGGGTGAGAGTGACAGTGTGGCTGGGAGAGAGAGTGTGAGAGTGAGAGTGAGGATGGGAGAGAGAGTGTGAATGTGAGAGTGCGAATGGGAGAGAGAGTGTGCGACTGAGAGTGAGGATGGGAGAGAATGTGTGTGGGTGCAAGTGAGAATGGTAGAGAGTGTGTGAGGGTGAGAGTGAGAATGGGAGAGAGAGTGTGAGAGTGAGAGTGAGAATGGGAGAGAGAGTGTGAGAGTGAGAGTGAGAATGGGAGAGAGTGTGAGAGTTAGAGTGAGAATGGGAGACAGAGTGTGATAGTGAGAATGGGCGAGAGTGTGAGTGTGAGAGTGCAGATGGGAGAGAGTATGAGAGTGACAGTGAGAGTGAGCGTGAGGATGGGAGAGAGAGTGTGAGAGTGACAGCGAGGATGGGAGAGTGAGTGTGAGAGGTAGAGTGCGGACAGGAGAAAGTGTGAGAGCGAGAGTGAGAGTGAGGATGGGAGAGAGTGTGTGAGAATGAAACTGCGAATGGGAGAGAGTGTGAGAGTGAGGCTGAGGATGGGTGAGAGAGTGTGAGAGAGAGAGTTCGAATGGAAGAGAGAGTGTGAGTGTGACAGCAAGGATGGGAGAGATTGTGTGAGAGTTAGAGTGCGGATGGGAGAGAGTGTGAGAGTGAGAGTGAGGATGGGAGAGAGTGTGTGAGAGTGACAGCGAGGATGGGAGAGAGAGTGTGAGAGTGAGAGTGCGGATGGGAGAGAGAGTGAGAGTGAGACTGAGAGTGAGGATGGGACAGAGAGTGTGAGAGTGAGAGTGAGGATGGGAGAGAGAGGGTGAGAGTGACAGTGAGGCTGGGAGAGAGAGTGTGAGAGTGAGAGTGAGGATGGGAGAGAGAGTGTGAATGTGAGAGTGCGAATGGGAGAGAGAGTGTGCGACTGAGAGTGAGGATGGGAGAGAATGTGTGTGGGTGCAAGTGAAAATGGTAGAGAGTGTGTGAGGGTGAGAGTGAGAATGGGAGAGAGAGTGTGAGAGTGAGAGTGAGAATGGGAGAGAGAGTGTGAGAGTGAGAGTGAGAATGGGAGAGAGTGTGAGAGTTAGAGTGAGAATGGGAGACAGAGTGTGATAGTGAGAATGGGCGAGAGTGTGAGTGTGAGAGTGCAGATGGGAGAGAGTATGAGAGTGACAGTGAGAGTGAGCGTGAGGATGGGAGAGAGAGTGTGAGAGTGACAGCGAGGATGGGAGAGTGAGTGTGAGAGGTAGAGTGCGGACGGGAGAAAGTGTGAGAGCGAGAGTGAGAGTGAGGATGGGAGAGAGTGTGTGAGAATGAAACTGCGAATGGGAGAGAGTGTGAGAGTGAGAGTGAGGATGGGAGAGAATGTGAGAGTGAGAATGAGGATGGGGAGAGAGTGTGAGAGTGAGAGTGCGGATGGGAGAGAGAGTGTGAGAGTGAGAATGAGGATGGGAGAGAGAGAGTGAGAGTGCGGATGGGAGAGAGAGTGCGAGAGAGACTGAGAGTGAGAATGGGAGAGAGAGTGTGAGAGTGAGAGTGAGGATGGGAGAGAGAGAGTGAGCGTGAGAGTGAGAATGGGAGAGCGTGTGAGAGTGAGAGTGCAGATGGCAGAGAGTGTGAGAGTGAGAGTGAGAGTGAGGATCGGAGAGAGAAAGTGAGATTAAGGATGGGAGAGAGTGTGTGAGAGTGAGAGCGCAGATGGGAGAGAAAGTGAGTGTGAGAGTGAGAGTGAGAATGGGAGAGAATGGGAGAGTGAGAGTGAGGATGGGTGAGAGAGAGTGAGAGAGAGAGTGCGACTGGAAGAGAGAGTGTGAGAGTGACAGCGAGGATGGGAGAGAGAGTGTGAGAGTGATAGTGCGGATGGGAGAGAGTGTAATAGCGAGAGTGAGGATGGGAGAGAGAGTGTGAGAGTGAGAGTGAGGATGGGAGAGAGTGTGTGAGAATGAAACTGCGGATGGGAGAGAGTGTGAGAATGAGAGTGAGTGTGAGGATGGGAGAGTGTGTGAGAGTGAGAGTGAGGATGGGAGAGAGAGTGTGAGAGTGAGAGTGAGGATGGGAGAGAGTGTGTGAGAATGAAACTGCAGATGGCAGAGAGTGTGATAGTGAGAGTGAGAGTGAGGATGGGAGAGAGTGTGAGAGTGAGAATGAGGATGGGGAGAGAGTCTGAGAGTGAGAGTGAGGATGGGAGAGAGAGTGTGAGAGTGACAGCGAGGATGGGAGAGAGAGTGTGAAAGTGAGAGTGAGGATGGAGGGAGAGGGTGAGAATGAATTGCTGATGGGAGAGAAAGAGTGAGAGTGAGACTGAAGATGGGAGAGAGTGTGAGAGTGAGAGTGAGAATGGGAGAGAGAGTGTGAGAGTGAGAATGTGTGAGAGTGTGAGAGTGAGAATGCAGATGGGGAGAGTGTGAGAGTGACAGTGAGAGTGAGCGTGAGGATGGGAGAGAGTGTGCGAGTGAGAGTGAGGATGGGAGATAGAGTGTGAGAGTGACAGTGAGGATGGGAGAGAGTGTGAGAGTTAGAGTGAGAGTGAGAGTAAGGATGGGAGAGAGAGAATGTGAGAATGAGAGTGAGGATGGGAGAGAGAGTGTGAGAGTGAGAGTGTGGATGGGAGAGAGAGTGAGAGTGGGAGTGAGAGTGAGGATGGAAGAGAGAGTGTGAGAGTGAGAGTGAGGATGGGACAGCGAGTGTGAGAGCGAGAGTGCGGATGGGAGAGGGTGTAATAGCGAGAGTGAGGATGGGAGAGAGAGTGTGAGAGTGAGAGTGAGGATGGGAGAGAGTGTGTGAGAATGAAACTGCGGATGGGCGAGAGTGTGAGAATGAGAGTGAGTGTGAGGATGGGAGAGTGTGTGAGAGTGAGGATGGGAGAGAGAGTGTGAGAGTGAGAGTGAGGATGGGAGAGAGTGTGTGAGAATGAAACTGCAGATGGCAGAGAGTGTGATAGTGAGAGTGAGAGTGAGGATGGGAGAGAGTGTGAGAGTGAGAATGAGGATGGGGAGAGAGTGTGGGAGTGAGAGTGAGGATGGGAGAGAGAGTGTGAGAGTGACAGCGAGGATGGGAGAGAGAGTGTGAAAGTGAGAGTGAGGATGGGGAGAGAGGGTGAGAATGAGAATGTGTGAGAGTGTGAGAGTGAGAATGCAGATGGGAGAGAGTGTGAGAGTGACAGTGAGAGTGAGCGTGAGGATGGGAGAGAGTGTGAGAGTGAGAGTGAGAATGGGAGAGAGAGTGTGAGAGTGAGAATGTGTGAGAGTGTGAGAGTGAGAATGCAGATGGGAGAGAGTGTGAGAGTGAGGATGAGGATGTGTGAGAGAGTGTGAGAGAGATAGTGCGAATAGAAGAGAGAGTGTGAGAGTGACAGCGAGGATGGGAGAGAGAGTGTGAGAGTTAGAGTGCGGATGGGAGAGAGTGTGATAGCGAGAGTGAGATTGCGGATGGGAGAGTGTGTGAGAGTGAGTGTGAGGATGGGAGAGAGTGTGTGACAATGAAACTGCGGATGGGAGAGAGTGTGAGAGTGAGAGTGAGAGTGAGTATGGGAGAGTGTGTGAGAGTGAGAATGAGGATGGGGAGAGAGTGTGAGAGTGAAAGTGAGGATGGGAGAGATAGTGTGAGAGTGACAGCGAGGATGGGAGAGAGAGTGTGAGAGTAAGAGTGCGGATGGGAGAGAGAGTGAGAGTGAGACTGAGAGTGAGGATGGGAGAGAGAGTGTGAGAGTGAGAGTGAGGATGGGAGAGAGAGTGTGTGAGTGAGAGTGCGGATGGGAGAAAGAGTGAGTGTGACAGTGAGGATGGGAGAGAGAGTGAGAGAGTTCGAGTGAGAGTGAGAGTAAGGATGGTAGAGAGAGAATGTGAGAGTGAGAGTGAGGATGGGAGAGAGAGAGTGAGTGCGGATGGGAGAGAGATTGAGAGTGGGAGTGAGAGTGAGGATGGGAGAGAGAGTGTGAGAGTGAGAGTGAGGATGGGAGAGCGAGTGTGAGAGCGAGAGTGCAGATGGGAGAGAGAGAGTGTGAGAGTGAGAGTGAGAATGGGAGACTGTGAGAGTGAGAGTGCAGAGGGCAGAGAGTGTGAGAGTAAGAGGGAGATTCAGGATGGGAGAGAGAGAGAGTGAGAGTGAGTGTGCGGATGGGAGAGAGAGTGAGTGTGACAGTGAGGATGGGAGAGAGAGTGTGAGAGTTCGAGTGAGAGTGAGAGTAAGGATGGGAGAGAGAGAATGTGAGAGTGAGAGTGAGGATGGGAGAGAGAGTGTGAGAGTGAGAGTGCGGATGGGAGAGAGAGTGAGAGTGGGAGTGAGAGTGAGGATGGGAGAGCGAGTGTGAGAGTGAGAGTGCAGATGGGAGAGAGAGTGAGTGTGAGAGTGAGAGTGAGAATGGGAGACTGTGTGAGAGTGAGAGTGCAGATGGCAGAGAGTGTGAGAGTGAGAGTGAGATTCAGTATGGGAGAGAGAGAGAGTGAGAGTGAGAGTGCGGATGGGAGAGAGAGTGAGAGTGGGAGTGAGAGTGAAGATTGGAGAGAGAGTGTGAGAGTGAGAGTGAGGATGGGAGAGCGAGTGTGAGAGCGAGAGTGCGGATGGGAGAGAGAGTGAGTGTGAGAGTGAGAGTGAGAATGGGAGACTGTGTGAGAGTGAGAGTGCAAATGGCAGAGAGTGAGAGAGTGAGAGTGAGATTGAGGATGGGAGAGAGAGAGTGAGAGTAAGGATGGGAGAGTGAGTGTGAGAGTGAAAGCGTGGATGGCAGAGAGAGTGAGTGTGAGAGTGAGAGTGAGAATGGGAGAGAGTGTGAGAGTGAGGACGAGGATGGGTGAGAGAGTGTGAGAGTGAGAGTGTGGATGGGAGAGAGTGTGAGTGCGAGAGTGAGAGCGCAGATGGGAGAGAGAGTGAGTGTGAGAGTGAGAGTGAGAATGGGAGAGAGTGTGAGAGTGAGGCTGAGGATGGGTGAGAGAGTGAGAGAGAGAGAGTTCGAATGGAAGAGAGAGTGTGAGAGTGACAGCAAGGACGGGAGAGAGAGTGTGAGAGTTAGAGTGCGGATGGGAGAGAGTGTGAGAGTGAGAGTGAGGATCGGAGAGAGTGTGTGAGAGTGACAGCGAGGATGGGAGAGAGAGTGTGAGAGTGAGAGTGCGGATGGGAGAGAGAGTGAGAGTGAGACTGAGAGTGAGGATGGGACAGAGAGTGTGAGAGTGAGAGTGAGGATGGGAGAGAGAGTGTGAGAGTGAGAGTGCGGATGGGAGAAATAGTGAGTGTGACAGTGAGGATGGGAGAGAGAGTGAGAGAGTTCGAGTGAGAGTGAGAGTAAGGATGGGAGAGAGAGAATGTGAGAGTGAGAGTGAGGATGGGAGAGCGAGAGTGAGTGCGGATGGGAGAGAGAGTGAGAGTGGGAGTGAGAGTGAGGATGGGAGAGAGAGTGTGAGAGTGAGAGTGAGGATGGGAGAGCGAGTGTGAGAGCGACAGTGCAGATGGGAGAGAGAGTGAGTGTGAGAGTGAGAGTGAGAACTGGAGACTGTGTGAGAGTGAGAGTGCAGATGGCAGAGAGTGTGAGAGTGAGAGTGAGATTCAGGATGGGAGAGAGAGAGTGGGAGTGAGAGTGCGTATGGGAGAGAGAGTGAGTGTGACAGTGAGGATGGGAGAGAGAGTGTGAGAGTTCGAGTGAGAGTGAGAGTAAGAATGGGAGAGAGAGAATGTGAGAGTGAGAGTGAGGATGGGAGAGAGAGTGTGAGAGTGAGAGTGCGGATGGGAGAGAGAGTGAGAGTGGGAGTGAGAGTGAGGATGGGAGAGAGAGTGTGAGAGTGAGAGTGAGGATGGGAGAGCGGGTGTGAGAGCGAGAGTGCAGCTGGGAGAGAGAGTGAGTGTGAGAGTGAGAGTGAGAATGGGAGAGAGTGTGAGTGTGAGAGTGAGGATGGGGGAGCAGTGTGACAATGAGAGTGAGAGTGAGGATGGGAGAACGTGTGAGAGTGAGAATGAGGATGGTTGAGAGTGTGAGAGTGAGGATGGGAGAGAGAGTGTGAGAGTGAGACTGAGGATGGGAGAGAATGTGAGAGTGAGTGTACGAATGGGAGAGTGTGTGATAGTGAGAGTGAGGATGGGAGAGAGTGTGAGAGTGAGAATGAGAATGAGGATGCGAGAGAGATTGTCAGAGTGAGAGTGAGGATGTGAGAGAGAGTGTGTGAATGAATGTGAGGATGGGAGAGAGAGTGTGAGAGTGAGAGTGTGGATAGGATAGAGAGTGTGAGAGTGAGGATGGGACAGTGATTGTGAGAGTGAGTGTGATAGTGAGGATGGGAGAGAGTGTGTGAGGGTGAGAGTGAGGATTGGAAAGAGAGAGTGAGAGTGAGAGTGAGAGTGAATGGGAGAGAGAGTGTGAGAATAAGAGTGAGGAATGGAGAGAGTGTGAGAGTGAGAGTGAGGATCGGAGAGAGAGGGTGAGAGTGAGAGTGAGGATGGGAGAGAGAGTGTGAGAGTGAGAGTGAGGATGGGAGAGAGTGTGAGAGTGAGAGTGCGGATGGGACAGAGAGTGAATGTGAGAGTGAGAATGGGAGAGTGTGTGTGAGTGAGAGTGCAGATGGGAGAGAGTGTGAGAGTGAGAGTGAGAGTGAGGATGGGAGAGAGAGAGTGAGATTAAGGATGGGAGAGAGAGTGTGAGAATGAGAGCGCAGATGGGAGAGCGAGTGAGTGTGAGAGTGAGAGTGAGAATGGGAGAGAGTGTGAGAGTGAGAGTGAGGATGGGGGAGCAGTGTGACAATGAGAGTGAGAGTGAGGATGGGAGAGCGTGTGAGAGTGAGAATGAGGATGGTTGAGAGTGTAAGAGTGAGAGTGAGGATGGGAGAGAGTGTGAGAGTGAGACTGATGATGGGAGAGAATGTGAGAGTGAGAGTACGAATGGAAGAGTGTGTGATAGTGAGAGAGAGGATGGGAGAGAGATTGTCAGAGTGAGAGTGAGGATGGGAGAGAGAGTGTGTGAATGAATGTGAGGTTGGGAGAGAGAGTATGAGAGTGAGAGTGTGGATAGGATAGAGAGTGTGAGAGAGAGAGTGAGGATGGGACAGTGATTGTGAGAGTGAGTGTGAGAGTGAGGATGGGAGAGAGTGTGTGAGGGTGAGAGTGAGGATTGGAAAGAGAGTGTGAGAGTGAGAGTGAGAGTGAATGGGAGAGAGAGTGTGAGAGTAAGAGTGAGGAATGGAGAGAGTGGGAGAGTGAGAGTGAGGATGGGAGAGAGTGTGAGAGTGAGAGTGAGGATGGGAGAGAGAGTGTGAGGGTTAGAGTGAGGATTGGAGAGAGAGTGTGAGAGTGAGAGTGAGGATGGGAGAGAGTGTGTGAAAGTGAAAGTGAGAATGTGAGAGAGAGTGTGAGAGTGAGACTGAGAGTGAGGATGGGAGAGAGAGTGTGAGTGAGAGTGTGGATGAGAGAGAGAGTATGAGAGTGAGAGCGAAGATGGGGAGAGAGTGTGAGAGTGAGAGTGAGGATGGGAGAGAGAGTGAGAGAGTGAGAGTGAGGATGGGAGCGAGAGTGCGAGAGTGACAGTGAGGATGGGAGAGAGAGGGTGAGAGTGACAGTGAGGCTGGGAGAGAGAGTGTGAGAGTGAGAGTGAGGATGGGAGAGAGAGTGTGAATGTGAGAGTGCGAATGGGAGAGAGAGTGTGCGACTGAGAGTGAGGATGGGAGAGAATGTGTGTGGGTGCAAGTGAGAATGGTAGAGAGTGTGTGAGGGTGAGAGTGAGAATGGGAGAGAGAGTGTGAGAGTGAGAGTGAGAATGGGAGAGAGAGTGTGAGAGTGAAAGTGAGAATGGGAGAGAGTGTGAGAGTTAGAGTGAGAATGGGAGACAGAGTGTGAGAGTGAGAATGGGCGAGAGTGTGAGTGTGAGAGTGCAGATGGGAGAGAGTATGAGAGTGACAGTGAGAGTGAGCGTGAGGATGGGAGAGAGAGTGTGAGAGTGACAGCGAGGATGGGAGAGTGAATGTGAGAGGTAGAGTGCGGACGGGAGAAAGTGTGAGAGCGAGAGTGAGAGTGAGGATGGGAGAGAGTGTGTGAGAATGAAACTGCGAATGGGAGAGAGTGTGAGAGTGAGAGTGAGGATGGGAGAGAATGTGAGAGTGAGAATGAGGATGGGGAGAGAGTGTGAGAGTGAGAGTGCGGATGGGAGAGAGAGTGTGAGAGTGACAATGAGGATGGGAGAGAGAGAGTGAGAGTGCGAATGGGAGAGAGAGTGCGAGAGAGACTGAGAGTGAGAATGGGAGAGAGAGTGTGAGAGTGAGAGTGAGGATGGGAGAGAGAGAGTGAGCGTGAGAGTGAGAATGGGAGAGCGTGTGAGAGTGAGAGTGCAGATGGCAGAGAGTGTGAGAGTGAGAGTGAGAGTGAGGATCGGAGAGAGAAAGTGAGATTAAGGATGGGAGAGAGTGTGAGAGTGAGAATGAGGATGGGGAGAGAGTCTGAGAGTGAGAGTGAGGATGGGAGAGAGAGTGTGAGAGTGACAGCGAGGATGGGAGAGAGAGTGTGAAAGTGAGAGTGAGGATGGGGAGAGAGGGTGAGAATGAAACTGCTGATGGGAGAGAAAGAGTGAGAGTGAGACTGAAGATGGGAGAGAGTGTGAGAGTGAGAGTGAGAATGGGAGAGAGAGTGTGAGAGTGAGAATGTGTGAGAGTGTGAGAGTGAGAATGCAGATGGGAGAGAGTGTGAGAGTGAGGATGAGGATGTGTGAGAGAGTGTGAGAGAGATAGTGCGAATAGAAGAGAGAGTGTGAGAGTGACAGCGAGGATGGGAGAGAGAGTGTGAGAGTTAGAGTGCGGATGGGAGAGAGTGTGATAGCGAGAGTGAGATTGCGGATGGGAGAGTGTGTGAGAGTGAGTGTGAGGATGGGAGAGAGTGTGTGACAATGAAACTGCGGATGGGAGAGAGTGTGAGAGTGAGAGTGAGAGTGAGTATGGGAGAGTGTGTGAGAGTGAGAATGAGGATGGGGAGAGAGTGTGAGAGTGAAAGTGAGGATGGGAGAGATAGTGTGAGAGTGACAGCGAGGATGGGAGAGAGAGTGTGAGAGTAAGAGTGCGGATGGGAGAGAGAGTGAGAGTGAGACTGAGAGTGAGGATGGGAGAGAGAGTGTGAGAGTGAGAGTGAGGATGGGAGAGAGAGTGTGTGAGTGAGAGTGCGGATGGGAGAAAGAGTGAGTGTGACAGTGAGGATGGGAGAGAGAGTGAGAGAGTTCGAGTGAGAGTGAGAGTAAGGATGGTAGAGAGAGAATGTGAGAGTGAGAGTGAGGATGGGAGAGAGAGAGTGAGTGCGGATGGGAGAGAGATTGAGAGTGGGAGTGAGAGTGAGGATGGGAGAGAGAGTGTGAGAGTGAGAGTGAGGATGGGAGAGCGAGTGTGAGAGCGAGAGTGCAGATGGGAGAGAGAGAGTGTGAGAGTGAGAGTGAGAATGGGAGACTGTGAGAGTGAGAGTGCAGAGGGCAGAGAGTGTGAGAGTAAGAGGGAGATTCAGGATGGGAGAGAGAGAGAGTGAGAGTGAGTGTGCGGATGGGAGAGAGAGTGAGTGTGACAGTGAGGATGGGAGAGAGAGTGTGAGAGTTCGAGTGAGAGTGAGAGTAAGGATGGGAGAGAGAGAATGTGAGAGTGAGAGTGAGGATGGGAGAGAGAGTGTGAGAGTGAGAGTGCGGATGGGAGAGAGAGTGAGAGTGGGAGTGAGAGTGAGGATGGGAGAGCGAGTGTGAGAGTGAGAGTGCAGATGGGAGAGAGAGTGAGTGTGAGAGTGAGAGTGAGAATGGGAGACTGTGTGAGAGTGAGAGTGCAGATGGCAGAGAGTGTGAGAGTGAGAGTGAGATTCAGTATGGGAGAGAGAGAGAGTGAGAGTGAGAGTGCGGATGGGAGAGAGAGTGAGAGTGGGAGTGAGAGTGAAGATTGGAGAGAGAGTGTGAGAGTGAGAGTGAGGATGGGAGAGCGAGTGTGAGAGCGAGAGTGCGGATGGGAGAGAGAGTGAGTGTGAGAGTGAGAGTGAGAATGGGAGACTGTGTGAGAGTGAGAGTGCAAATGGCAGAGAGTGAGAGAGTGAGAGTGAGATTGAGGATGGGAGAGAGAGAGTGAGAGTAAGGATGGGAGAGTGAGTGTGAGAGTGAAAGCGTGGATGGCAGAGAGAGTGAGTGTGAGAGTGAGAGTGAGAATGGGAGAGAGTGTGAGAGTGAGGACGAGGATGGGTGAGAGAGTGTGAGAGTGAGAGTGTGGATGGGAGAGAGTGTGAGTGCGAGAGTGAGAGCGCAGATGGGAGAGAGAGTGAGTGTGAGAGTGAGAGTGAGAATGGGAGAGAGTGTGAGAGTGAGGCTGAGGATGGGTGAGAGAGTGAGAGAGAGAGAGTTCGAATGGAAGAGAGAGTGTGAGAGTGACAGCAAGGACGGGAGAGAGAGTGTGAGAGTTAGAGTGCGGATGGGAGAGAGTGTGAGAGTGAGAGTGAGGATCGGAGAGAGTGTGTGAGAGTGACAGCGAGGATGGGAGAGAGAGTGTGAGAGTGAGAGTGCGGATGGGAGAGAGAGTGAGAGTGAGACTGAGAGTGAGGATGGGACAGAGAGTGTGAGAGTGAGAGTGAGGATGGGAGAGAGAGTGTGAGAGTGAGAGTGCGGATGGGAGAAATAGTGAGTGTGACAGTGAGGATGGGAGAGAGAGTGAGAGAGTTCGAGTGAGAGTGAGAGTAAGGATGGGAGAGAGAGAATGTGAGAGTGAGAGTGAGGATGGGAGAGCGAGAGTGAGTGCGGATGGGAGAGAGAGTGAGAGTGGGAGTGAGAGTGAGGATGGGAGAGAGAGTGTGAGAGTGAGAGTGAGGATGGGAGAGCGAGTGTGAGAGCGACAGTGCAGATGGGAGAGAGAGTGAGTGTGAGAGTGAGAGTGAGAACTGGAGACTGTGTGAGAGTGAGAGTGCAGATGGCAGAGAGTGTGAGAGTGAGAGTGAGATTCAGGATGGGAGAGAGAGAGTGGGAGTGAGAGTGCGTATGGGAGAGAGAGTGAGTGTGACAGTGAGGATGGGAGAGAGAGTGTGAGAGTTCGAGTGAGAGTGAGAGTAAGAATGGGAGAGAGAGAATGTGAGAGTGAGAGTGAGGATGGGAGAGAGAGTGTGAGAGTGAGAGTGCGGATGGGAGAGAGAGTGAGAGTGGGAGTGAGAGTGAGGATGGGAGAGAGAGTGTGAGAGTAAGAGTGAGGATGGGAGAGCGGGTGTGAGAGCGAGAGTGCAGCTGGGAGAGAGAGTGAGTGTGAGAGTGAGAGTGAGAATGGGAGAGAGTGTGAGTGTGAGAGTGAGGATGGGGGAGCAGTGTGACAATGAGAGTGAGAGTGAGGATGGGAGAACGTGTGAGAGTGAGAATGAGGATGGTTGAGAGTGTGAGAGTGAGGATGGGAGAGAGAGTGTGAGAGTGAGACTGAGGATGGGAGAGAATGTGAGAGTGAGTGTACGAATGGGAGAGTGTGTGATAGTGAGAGTGAGGATGGGAGAGAGTGTGAGAGTGAGAATGAGAATGAGGATGCGAGAGAGATTGTCAGAGTGAGAGTGAGGATGTGAGAGAGAGTGTGTGAATGAATGTGAGGATGGGAGAGAGAGTGTGAGAGTGAGAGTGTGGATAGGATAGAGAGTGTGAGAGTGAGGATGGGACAGTGATTGTGAGAGTGAGTGTGATAGTGAGGATGGGAGAGAGTGTGTGAGGGTGAGAGTGAGGATTGGAAAGAGAGAGTGAGAGTGAGAGTGAATGGGAGAGAGAGTGTGAGAATAAGAGTGAGGAATGGAGAGAGTGTGAGAGTGAGAGTGAGGATCGGAGAGAGAGGGTGAGAGTGAGAGTGAGGATGGGAGAGAGAGTGTGAGAGTGAGAGTGAGGATGGGAGAGAGTGTGAGAGTGAGAGTGCGGATGGGACAGAGAGTGAATGTGAGAGTGAGAATGGGAGAGTGTGTGTGAGTGAGAGTGCAGATGGGAGAGAGTGTGAGAGTGAGAGTGAGAGTGAGGATGGGAGAGAGAGAGTGAGATTAAGGATGGGAGAGAGAGTGTGAGAATGAGAGCGCAGATGGGAGAGCGAGTGAGTGTGAGAGTGAGAGTGAGAATGGGAGAGAGTGTGAGAGTGAGAGTGAGGATGGGGGAGCAGTGTGACAATGAGAGTGAGAGTGAGGATGGGAGAGCGTGTGAGAGTGAGAATGAGGATGGTTGAGAGTGTAAGAGTGAGAGTGAGGATGGGAGAGAGTGTGAGAGTGAGACTGATGATGGGAGAGAATGTGAGAGTGAGAGTACGAATGGAAGAGTGTGTGATAGTGAGAGAGAGGATGGGAGAGAGATTGTCAGAGTGAGAGTGAGGATGGGAGAGAGAGTGTGTGAATGAATGTGAGGTTGGGAGAGAGAGTATGAGAGTGAGAGTGTGGATAGGATAGAGAGTGTGAGAGAGAGAGTGAGGATGGGACAGTGATTGTGAGAGTGAGTGTGAGAGTGAGGATGGGAGAGAGTGTGTGAGGGTGAGAGTGAGGATTGGAAAGAGAGTGTGAGAGTGAGAGTGAGAGTGAATGGGAGAGAGAGTGTGAGAGTAAGAGTGAGGAATGGAGAGAGTGGGAGAGTGAGAGTGAGGATGGGAGAGAGTGTGAGAGTGAGAGTGAGGATGGGAGAGAGAGTGTGAGGGTTAGAGTGAGGATTGGAGAGAGAGTGTGAGAGTGAGAGTGAGGATGGGAGAGAGTGTGTGAAAGTGAAAGTGAGAATGTGAGAGAGAGTGTGAGAGTGAGACTGAGAGTGAGGATGGGAGAGAGAGTGTGAGTGAGAGTGTGGATGAGAGAGAGAGTATGAGAGTGAGAGCGAAGATGGGGAGAGAGTGTGAGAGTGAGAGTGAGGATGGGAGAGAGAGTGAGAGAGTGAGAGTGAGGATGGGAGCGAGAGTGCGAGAGTGACAGTGAGGATGGGAGAGAGAGGGTGAGAGTGACAGTGAGGCTGGGAGAGAGAGTGTGAGAGTGAGAGTGAGGATGGGAGAGAGAGTGTGAATGTGAGAGTGCGAATGGGAGAGAGAGTGTGCGACTGAGAGTGAGGATGGGAGAGAATGTGTGTGGGTGCAAGTGAGAATGGTAGAGAGTGTGTGAGGGTGAGAGTGAGAATGGGAGAGAGAGTGTGAGAGTGAGAGTGAGAATGGGAGAGAGAGTGTGAGAGTGAAAGTGAGAATGGGAGAGAGTGTGAGAGTTAGAGTGAGAATGGGAGACAGAGTGTGAGAGTGAGAATGGGCGAGAGTGTGAGTGTGAGAGTGCAGATGGGAGAGAGTATGAGAGTGACAGTGAGAGTGAGCGTGAGGATGGGAGAGAGAGTGTGAGAGTGACAGCGAGGATGGGAGAGTGAATGTGAGAGGTAGAGTGCGGACGGGAGAAAGTGTGAGAGCGAGAGTGAGAGTGAGGATGGGAGAGAGTGTGTGAGAATGAAACTGCGAATGGGAGAGAGTGTGAGAGTGAGAGTGAGGATGGGAGAGAATGTGAGAGTGAGAATGAGGATGGGGAGAGAGTGTGAGAGTGAGAGTGCGGATGGGAGAGAGAGTGTGAGAGTGACAATGAGGATGGGAGAGAGAGAGTGAGAGTGCGAATGGGAGAGAGAGTGCGAGAGAGACTGAGAGTGAGAATGGGAGAGAGAGTGTGAGAGTGAGAGTGAGGATGGGAGAGAGAGAGTGAGCGTGAGAGTGAGAATGGGAGAGCGTGTGAGAGTGAGAGTGCAGATGGCAGAGAGTGTGAGAGTGAGAGTGAGAGTGAGGATTGGAGAGAGAAAGTGAGATTAAGGATGGGAGAGAGTGTGTGAGAGTGAGAGCGCAGATGGGAGAGAACGTGAGTGTGAGAGTGAGAGTGAGAATGGGAGAGAATGGGAGAGTGAGAGTGAGGATGGGTGAGAGAGAGTGAGAGAGAGAGTGCGACTGGAAGAGAGAGTGTGAGAGTGACAGCGAGGATGGGAGAGAGAGTGTGAGAGTGATAGTGCAGATGGGAGAGAGTGTAATAGCGAGAGTGAGGATGGGAGAGAGAGTGTGAGAGTGAGAGCGAGGATGGGAGAGAGTGTGTGAGAATGAAACTGCGGATGGGAGAGAGTGTGAGAATGAGAGTGAGTGTGAGGATGGGAGAGTGTGTGAGAGTGAGAGTGAGGATGGGAGAGAGAGTGTGAGAGTGAGGATGGGAGAGAGTGTGTGAGAATGAAACTGCAGATGGCAGAGAGTGTGATAGTGAGAGTGAGAGTGAGGATGGGAGAGAGTGTGAGAGTGAGAATGAGGATGGGGAGAGAGTGTGAGAGTGAGAGTGAGGATGGGAGAGAGAGTGTGAGAGTGACAGCGAGGATGGGAGAGAGAGTGTGAAAGTGAGAGTGAGGATGGAGAGAGAGGGTGAGAATGAAACTGCTGATGGGAGAGAAAGAGTGAGAGTGAGACTGAAGATGGGAGAGAATGTGAGAGTGAGAGTGAGAATGGGAGAGAGAGTGTGAGAGTGAGAATGTGTGAGAGTGTGAGAGTGAGAATGCAGATGGGAGAGAGTGTGAGAGTGACAGTGAGAGTGAGCGTGAGGATGGGAGAGAGTGTGCGAGTGAGAGTGAGGATGGGAGATAGAGTGTGAGAGTGACAGTGAGGATGGGAGAGAGTGTGAGAGTTAGAGTGAGAGTGAGAGTAAGGATGGGAGAGAGAGAATGTGAGAATGAGAGTGAGGATGGGAGAGAGAGTGTGAGAGTGAGAGTGTGGATGGGAGAGAGAGTGAGAGTGGGAGTGAGAGTGAGGATGGAAGTGAGAGTGTGAGAGTGAGACTGAGGATGGGACAGCGAGTGTGAGAGCGAGAGTGCGGATGGGAGAGAGTGTAATAGCGAGAGTGAGGATGGGAGAGAGAGTGTGAGAGTGAGAGTGAGGATGGGAGAGAGTGTGTGAGAATGAAACTGCGAATGGGAGAGAGTGTGAGAATGAGAGTGAGTGTGAGGATGGGAGAGTGTTTGAGAGTGAGAGTGAGGATGGGAGAGAGAGTGTGAGAGTGAGAGTGAGGATGGGAGAGAGTGTGTGAGAATGAAACTGCAGATGGCAGAGAGTGTGATAATGAGAGTGAGAGTGAGGATGGGAGAGAGTGTGAGAGTGAGAATGAGGATGGGGAGAGAGTGTGAGAGTGAGAGTGAGGATGGGAGAGAGAGTGTGAGAGTGACAGTGAGGATGGGAGAGAGAGTGTGAAAGTGAGAGTGAGGATGGGGAGAGAGGGTGAGAATGAGAATGTGTGAGAGTGTGAGAGTGAGAATGCAGATGGTAGAGAGTGTGAGAGTGACAGTGAGAGTGAGCGTGAGGATGGGAGAGAGTGTGAGAGTGAGAGTGAGGATGGGAGAGAGAGTGTGAGAGTGAGACTGATGATGGGAGAGAATGTGAGAGTGAGAGTACGAATGGGAGAGTGTGTGATAGTGAGAGAGAGGATGGGAGAGAGATTGTCAGAGTGAGAGTGAGGATGGGAGAGAGAGTGTGTGAATGAATGTGAGGATGGGCGAGAGAGTGTGAGAGTGAGAGTGTGGATAGGATAGAGAGTGTGAGAGAGAGAGTGAGGATGGGACAGTGATTGTGAGAGTGAGTGTGAGAGTGAGGATGGGAGAGAGTGTGTGAGGGTGAGAGTGAGGATTGGAAAGAGAGTGTGAGAGTGAGAGTGAGAGTGAATGGGAGAGAGAGTGTGAGAGTAAGAGTGAGGAATGGAGAGAGTGGGAGAGTGAGAGTGAGGATGGGAGAGAGTGTGAGAGTGAGAGTGAGGATGGGAGAGAGAGTGTGAGGGTTAGAGTGAGGATTGGAGAGAGAGTGTGAGAGTGAGAGTGAGAATGGGAGAGAGTGTGAGAGTTAGAGTGAGAATGGGAGACAGAGTGTGAGAGTGAGAATGGGCGAGAGTGTGAGTGTGAGAGTGCAGATGGGAGAGAGTATGAGAGTGACAGTGAGAGTGAGCGTGAGGATGGGAGAGAGAGTGTGAGAGTGACAGCGAGGATGGGAGAGTGAGTGTGAGAGGTAGAGTGCGGATGGGAGAAAGTGTGAGAGCGAGAGTGAGAGTGAGGATGGGAGAGAGTGTGTGAGAATGAAACTGCGAATGGGAGAGAGTGTGAGAGTGAGAGTGAGGATGGGAGAGAATGTGAGAGTGAGAATGAGGATGGGGAGAGAGTGTGAGAGTGAGAGTGCGAATGGGAGAGAGTGTGTGAGAGTGAGAATGAGGATGGGAGAGAGAGAGTGAGAGTGCGAATGGGAGAGAGAGTGCGAGAGAGACTGAGAGAGAGAATGGGAGAGAGAGTGTGAGAGTGAGAGTGAGGATGGGAGAGAGAGAGTGAGCGTGAGAGTGAGAATGGGAGAGCGTGTGAGAGTGAGAGTGCAGATGGCAGAGAGTGTGAGAGTGAGAGTGAGAGTGAGAGTGAGGATCGGAGAGAGAAAGTGAGATTAAGGATGGGAGAGAGTGTGTGAGAGTGAGAGCGCAGATGGGAGAGAACATGAGTGTGAGAGTGAGAGTGAGAATGGGAGAGAATGGGAGAGTGAGAGTGAGGATGGGTAAGAGAGAGTGAGAGAGAGAGTGCGACTGGAAGAGAGAGTGTGAGAGTGACAGCGAGGATGGGAGAGAGAGTGTGAGAGTGATAGTGCGGATGGGAGAGAGTGTGTGAGAATGAAACTGCGGATGGGAGAGAGTGTGAGAATGAGAGTGAGTGTGAGGATGGGAGAGTGTGTGAGAGTGAGAGTGAGGATGGGAGAGAGAGTGTGAGAGTGAGAGTGAGGATGGGAGAGAGTGTGTGAGAATGAAACTGCAGATGGCAGAGAGTGTGATAGTGAGAGTGAGAGTGAGGATGGAAGAGAGTGTGAGAGTGAGAATGAGGATGGGGAGAGAGTGTGAGAGTGAGAGTGAGGATGGGAGAGAGAGTGTGAGAGTGACAGCGAGGATGGGAGAGAGAGTGTGAAAGTGAGAGTGAGGATGGAGAGAGAGGGTGAGAATGAAACTGCTGATGGGAGAGAAAGAGTGAGAGTGAGACTGAAGATGGGAGAGAGTGTGAGAGTGAGAGTGAGAATGGGAGAGAGAGTGTGAGAGTGAGAATGTGTGAGAGTGTGAGAGTGAGAATGCAGATGGGAGAGAGTGTGAGAGTGACAGTGAGAGTGAGCGTGAGGATGGGAGAGAGTGTGCGAGTGAGAGTGAGGATGGGAGATAGAGTGTGAGAGTGACAGTGAGGATGGGAGAGAGTGTGAGAGTTAGAGTGAGAGTGAGAGTAAGGATGGGAGAGAGAGAATGTGAGAATGAGAGTGAGGATGGGAGAGAGAGTGTGAGAGTGAGATTGTGGATGGGAGAGAGAGTGAGAGTGGGAGTGAGAGTGAGGATGGAAGAGAGAGTGTGAGAGTGAGAGTGAGGATGGGACAGCGAGTGTGAGAGCGAGAGTGCGGATGGGAGAGAGTGTAATAGCGAGAGTGAGGATGGGAGAGAGAGTGTGAGAGTGAGAGTGAGGATGGGAGAGAGTGTGTGAGAATGAAACTGCGGATGGGAGAGAGTGTGAGAATGAGAGTGAGTGTGAGGATGGGAGAGTGTGTGAGAGAGAGAGTGAGGATGGGAGAGAGAGTGTGAGAGTGAGAGTGAGGATGGGAGAGAGTGTGTGAGAATGAAACTGCAGATGGCAGAGAGTGTGATAGTGAGAGTGAGAGTGAGGATGGGAGAGAGTGTGAGAGTGAGAATGAGGATGGGGAGAGAGCGTGAGAGTGAGAGTGTGGATGGGAGAGAGAGTGTGAGAGTGACAGCGAGGATGGGAGAGAGAGTGTGAAAGTGAGAGTGAGGATGGGGAGAGAGGGTGAGAATGAGAATGTGTGAGAGTGTGAGAGTGAGAATGCAGATGGGAGAGAGTGTGAGAGTGACAGTGAGAGTGAGCGTGATGATGGGAGAGAGTGTGATGGTGAGAGTGAGAATGGGAGAGAGAGTGTGAGAGTGAGAATGTGTGAGAGTGTGAGAGTGAGAATGCAGATGGGAGAGAGTGTGAGAGTGACAGTGAGAGTGAGCGTGAGGATGGGAGAGAGTGTGCGAGTGAGAGTGATGATGGGAGATAGAGTGTGAGAGTGACAGTGAGGATGGGAGAGAGTGTGAGAGTTAGAGTGAGAGTGAGAGTAAGGATGGGAGAGAGAGAATGTGAGAATGAGAGTGAGGATGGGAGAGAGAGTGTGAGAGTGAGATTGTGGATGGGAGAGAGAGTGAGAGTGGGAGTGAGAGTGAGGATGGAAGAGAGAGTGTGAGAGTGAGAGTGAGGATGGGACAGCGAGTGTGAGAGCGAGAGTGCGGATGGGAGAGAGTGTAATAGCGAGAGTGAGGATGGGAGAGAGAGTGTGAGAGTGAGAGTGAGGATGGGAGAGAGTGTGTGAGAATGAAACTGCGGATGGGAGAGAGTGTGAGAATGAGAGTGAGTGTGAGGATGGGAGAGTGTGTGAGAGAGAGAGTGAGGATGGGAGAGAGAGTGTGAGAGTGAGAGTGAGGATGGGAGAGAGTGTGTGAGAATGAAACTGCAGATGGCAGAGAGTGTGATAGTGAGAGTGAGAGTGAGGATGGGAGAGAGTGTGAGAGTGAGAATGAGGATGGGGAGAGAGCGTGAGAGTGAGAGTGTGGATGGGAGAGAGAGTGTGAGAGTGACAGCGAGGATGGGAGAGAGAGTGTGAAAGTGAGAGTGAGGATGGGGAGAGAGGGTGAGAATGAGAATGTGTGAGAGTGTGAGAGTGAGAATGCAGATGGGAGAGAGTGTGAGAGTGACAGTGAGAGTGAGCGTGATGATGGGAGAGAGTGTGATGGTGAGAGTGAGAATGGGAGAGAGAGTGTGAGAGTGAGAATGTGTGAGAGTGTGAGAGTGAGAATGCAGATGGGAGAGAGTGTGAGAGTGACAGTGAGAGTGAGCGTGAGGATGGGAGAGAGTGTGCGAGTGAGAGTGATGATGGGAGATAGAGTGTGAGAGTGACAGTGAGGATGGGAGAGAGTGTGAGAGTTAGAGTGAGAGTGAGAGTAAGGATGGGAGAGAGAGAATGTGAGAATGAGAGTGAGGATGGGAGAGAGAGTGTGAGAGTGAGATTGTGGATGGGAGAGAGAGTGAGAGTGGGAGTGAGAGTGAGGATGGAAGAGAGAGTGTGAGAGTGAGAGTGAGGATGGGACAGCGAGTGTGAGAGCGAGAGTGCGGATGGGAGAGAGAGTGAGTGTGAGAGTGAGAGTGAGAATGGGAGACTGTGTGAGTGTGAGAGTGCAGATGGCAGAGAGTGTGAGAGTGAGAGTGTGATTCAGGATGGGTGAGAGAGAGTGTGAGAGTGAGAGAGTGGATGGGAGAGAGTGTGAGAGCGAGAGTGAGAGCGTGGGTGGGAGAGAGAGTGAGTGTGAGAGTGAGAGTGAGAATGGGAGAGAGTGTGAGAGTGAGGATGAGGATGTGTGAGAGAGTGTGAGAGAGATAGTGCGAATAGAAGAGAGAGTGTGAGAGTGACAGCGAGGATGGGAGAGAGAGTGTGAGAGTTAGAGTGCGGATGGGAGAGAGTGTGATAGCGAGAGTGAGATTGCGGATGGGAGAGTGTGTGAGAGTGAGTGTGAGGATGGGAGAGAGTGTGTGACAATGAAACTGCGGATGGGAGAGAGTGTGAGAGTGAGAGTGAGAGTGAGGATGGGAGAGTGTGTGAGAGTGAGAATGAGGATGGGGAGAGAGTGTGAGAGTGAGAGTGAGGATGGGAGAGATAGTGTGAGAGTGACAGCGAGGATGGGAGAGAGAGTGTGAGAGTGAGAGTGCGGATGGGAGAGAGAGTGAGAGTGAGACTGAGAGTGAGGATGGGAGAGAGAGTGTGAGAGTGAGAGTGAGGATGGGAGAGAGAGTGTGAGAGTGAGAGTGCGGATGGGAGAAAGAGTGAGTGTGACAGTGAGGATGGGAGAGAGAGTGAGAGAGTTCGAGTGAGAGTGAGAGTAAGGATGGTAGAGAGAGTTTGTGAGAGTGAGAGTGAGGATGGGAGAGAGAGAGTGAGTTCGGATGGGAGAGAGATTGAGAGTGGGAGTGAGAGTGAGGATGGGAGAGAGAGTGTGAGAGTGAGAGTGAGGATGGGAGAGCGAGTGTGAAAGCGAGAGTGCAGATGGGAGAGAGAGAGTGTGAGAGTGAGAGTGAGAATGGGAGAGAGTGTGTGAGAATGAAACTGCGAATGGGAGAGAGTGTGAGAGTGAGAGTGAGGATGGGAGAGAGTGTGTGAGAATGAAACTGCGAATGGGAGAGAGTGTGAGAGTGAGAGTGAGGATGGGAGAGAATGTGAGAGTGAGAATGAGGATGGGGAGAGAGTGTGAGAGTGAGAGTGCGAATGGGAGAGAGAGTGTGAGAGTGAGAATGAGGATGGGAGAGAGAGAGTGAGAGTGCTAATGGGAGAGAGAGTGCGAGAGAGACTGAGAGTGAGAATGGGAGAGAGAGTGTGAGAGTGAGAGTGAGGATGGGAGAGAGAGAGTGAGCGTGAGAGTGAGAATGGGAGAGCGTGTGAGAGTGAGAGTGCAGATGGCAGAGAGTGTGAGAGTGAGAGTGAGAGTGAGGATCGGAGAGAGAAAGTGAGATTAAGGATGGGAGAGAGTGTGTGAGAGTGAGAGCGCAGATGGGAGAGAACGTGAGTGTGAGAGTGAGAGTGAGAATGGGAGAGAATGGGAGAGTGAGAGTGAGGATAGGTAAGAGAGAGTGAGAGAGAGAGTGCGACTGGAAGAGAGAGTGTGAGAGTGACAGCGAGGATGGGAGAGAGAGTGTGAAAGTGATAGTGCAGATGGGAGAGAGTGTAATAGCGAGAGTGAGGATGGGAGAGAGAGTGTGAGAGTGAGAGTGAGGATGGGAGAGAGTGTGTGAGAATGAAACTGCGGATGGGAGAGAGTGTGAGAATGAGAGTGAGTGTGAGGATGGGAGAGTGTGTGAGAGTGAGAGTGAGGATGGGAGAGAGAGTGTGAGAGTGAGAGTGAGGATGGGAGAGAGTGTGTGAGAATGAAACTGCAGATGGCAGAGAGTGTGATAGTGAGAGTGAGAGTGAGGATGGGAGAGAGTGTGAGAGTGAGAATGAGGATGGGGAGAGAGTGTGAGAGTGAGAGTGAGGATGGGAGAGAGAGTGTGAGAGTGACAGCGAGGATGGGAGAGAGAGTGTGAAAGTGAGAGTGAGGATGGAGAGAGAGGGTGAGAATGAAACTGCTGATGGGAGAGAAAGAGTGAGAGTGAGACTGAAGATGGGAGAGAGTGTGAGAGTGAGAGTGAGAATGGGAGAGAGAGTGTGAGAGTGAGAATGTGTGAGAGTGTGAGAGTGAGAATGCAGATGGGAGAGAGTGTGAGAGTGACAGTGAGAGTGAGCGTGAGGATGGGAGGGAGTGTGCGAGTGAGAGTGAGGATGGGAGATAGAGTGTGAGAGTGACAGTGAGGATGGGAGAGAGTGTGAGAGTTAGAGTGAGAGTGAGAGTAAGGATGGGAGAGAGAGAATGTGAGAATGAGAGTGTGGATGGGAGAGAGAGTGTGAGAGTGAGAGTGTGGATGGGAGAGAGAGTGAGAGTGGGAGTGAGAGTGAGGATGGAAGAGAGAGTGTGAGAGTGAGAGTGAGGATGGGACAGCGAGTGTGAGAGCGAGAGTGCGGATGGGAGAGAGTGTAATAGCGAGAGTGAGGATGGGAGAGAGAGTGTGAGAGTGAGAGTGAGGATGGGAGAGAGTGTGTGAGAATGAAACTGCGGATGGGAGAGAGTGTGAGAATGAGAGTGAGTGTGAGGATGGGAGAGTGTGTGAGAGTGAGAGTGAGGATGGGAGAGAGAGTGTGAGAGTGAGAGTGAGGATGGGAGAGAGTGTGTGAGAATGAAACTGCAGATGGCAGAGAGTGTGATAGTGAGAGTGAGAGTGAGGATGGGAGAGAGTGTGAGAGTGAGAATGAGGATGGGGAGAGAGTGTGAGAGTGAGAGTGTGGATGGGAGAGAGAGTGTGAGAGTGACAGCGAGGATGGGAGAGAGAGTGTGAAAGTGAGAGTGAGGATGGGGAGAGAGGGTGAGAATGAGAATGTGTGAGAGTGTGAGAGTGAGAATGCAGATGGGAGAGAGTGTGAGAGTGACAGTGAGAGTGAGCGTGATGATGGGAGAGAGTGTGATGGTGAGAGTGAGAATGGGAGAGAGAGTGTGAGAGTGAGAATGTGTGAGAGTGTGAGAGTGAGAATGCAGATGGGAGAGAGTGTGAGAGTGACAGTGAGAGTGAGCGTGAGGATGGGAGAGAGTGTGCGAGTGAGAGTGATGATGGGAGATAGAGTGTGAGAGTGACAGTGAGGATGGGAGAGAGTGTGAGAGTTAGAGTGAGAGTGAGAGTAAGGATGGGAGAGAGAGAATGTGAGAATGAGAGTGAGGATGGGAGAGAGAGTGAGAGTGGGAGTGAGAGTGAGGATGGAAGAGAGAGTGTGAGAGTGAGAGTGAGGATGGGACAGCGAGTGTGAGAGCGAGAGTGCGGATGGGAGAGAGAGTGAGTGTGAGAGTGAGAGTGAGAAAGGGAGACTGTGTGAGAGTGAGAGTGCAAATGGCAGAGAGTGTGAGAGTGAGAGTGAGATTGAGGATGGGAGAGAGAGAGTGAGAGTAAGGATGGGAGAGTGAGTGTGAGAGTGAGATTGTGGATGGGAGAGAGAGTGAGTGTGAGAGTGAGAGTGAGAATGGGAGAGAGTGTGAGAGTGAGGACGAGGATGGGTGAGAGAGTGTGAGAGTGAGAGTGTGGATGGGAGAGAGTGTGAGTGCGAGAGTGAGA
Organism: Chiloscyllium plagiosum; assembly: GCF_037043375.1. NCBI lineage: Eukaryota > Metazoa > Chordata > Chondrichthyes > Orectolobiformes > Hemiscylliidae > Chiloscyllium > Chiloscyllium plagiosum. Next base: position 30,718,961 of record NW_028270180.1, read on the forward strand.
GCGCAGATGGGAGAGAGAGTGAGTGTGAGAGTGAGAGTGAGATTCAGGATGGGTGAGAGAGAGTGTGAGAGTGAGAGAGTGGATGGGAGAGAGTGTGAGAGCGAGAGTGAGAGCGTGGGTGGGAGAGAGAGTAAGTGTGAGAGTGAGAGTGAGAATGGGAGAGAGTGTGAGAGTGAGGATGAGGATGTGTGAGAGAGTGTGAGAGAGATAGTGCGAATAGAAGAGAGAGTGTGAGAGTGACAGCGAGGATGGGAGAGAGAGTGTGAGAGTTAGAGTGCGGATGGGAGAGAGTGTGATAGCGAGAGTGAGATTGCGGATGGGAGAGTGTGTGAGAGTGAGTGTGAGGATGGGAGAGAGTGTGTGACAATGAAACTGCGGATGGGAGAGAGTGTGAGAGTGAGAGTGAGAGTGAGGATGGGAGAGTGTGTGAGAGTGAGAATGAGGATGGGGAGAGAGTGTGAGAGTGAGAGTGAGGATGGGAGAGATAGTGTGAGAGTGACAGCGAGGATGGGAGAGAGAGTGTGAGAGTGAGAGTGCGGATGGGAGAGAGAGTGAGAGTGAGACTGAGAGTGAGGATGGGAGAGAGAGTGTGAGAGTGAGAGTGAGGATGGGAGAGAGAGTGTGAGAGTGAGAGTGCGGATGGGAGAAAGAGTGAGTGTGACAGTGAGGATGGGAGAGAGAGTGAGAGAGTTCGAGTGAGAGTGAGAGTAAGGATGGTAGAGAGAGAATGTGAGAGTGAGAGTGAGGATGGGAGAGAGAGTGAGTGTGGATGGGAGAGAGATTGAGAGTGGGAGTGAGAGTGAGGATGGGAGAGAGAGTGTGAGAGTGAGAGTGAGGATGGGAGAGCGAGTGTGAGAGCGAGAGTGCAGATGGGAGAGAGAGAGTGTGAGAGTGAGAGTGAGAATGGGAGACTGTGTGAGAGTGAGAGTGCAGAGGGCAGAGAGTGTGAGAGTGAGAGGGAGATTCAGGATGGGAGAGAGAGAGAGTGAAAATGAGTGTGCGGATGAGAGAGAGAGTGAGTGTGACAGTGAGGATGGGAGAGAGAGTGTGAGAGTTCGAGTGAGAGTGAGAGTAAGGATGGGAGAGAGAGAATGTGAGAGTGAGAGTGAGGATGGGATAGAGAGTGTGAGAGTGAGAGTGCGGATGGGAGAGAGAGTGAGAGTGGGAGTGAGAGTGAGGATGGGAGAGAGAGTGTGAGAGTGAGAGTGAGGATGGGAGAGCAAGTGTGAGAGCGAGAGTGCGGATGGGAGAGAGAGTGAGTGTGAGAGTGAGAGTGAGAATGGGAGACTGTGTGAGAGTGAGAGTGCAAATGGCAGAGAGTGTGAGAGTGAGAATGAGATTGAGGATGGGAGAGAGAGAGTGAGAGTAATGATGGGAGAGTGAGTGTGAGAGTGAAAGCGTGGATGGCAGAGAGAGTGAGTGTGAGAGTGAGAGTGAGAATGGGAGAGAGTGTGAGAGTGAGGACGAGGATGGGTGAGAGAGTGTGAGAGTGAGAGTGCGGATGGGAGAGAGTGAGTGCGAGAGTGAGAGCGCAGATGGGAGAGAGAGTGAGTGTGAGAGTGAGAGTGAGAATGGGAGAGAGTGTGAGAGTGAGGCTGAGGATGGGTGAGAGAGTGTGAGAGAGAGAGTTCGAATGGAAGAGAGAGTGTGAGAGTTGTGCGGATGGGAGAGAGTGTGAGAGTGAGAGTGAGGATGGGAGAGAGTGTGTGAGAATGAAACTGCGGATGGGAGAGAGTGTGAGAGTGATAGTGAGAGTGAGGATGGGAGAGAGTGTGAGAGTGAGAATGAGGATTGGGGAGAGTGAGAGTGAGAATGAGGATGGGAGAGAGAGTGTGAGAGTGACAGCGAGGATGGGAGAGAGAGTGTGAGAGTTGAGTGCGGATGGGAGAGAGAGTGAGAGTGAGACTGAGAGTGAGGATGGGAGAGACAGTGTGAGAGCGAGAGTGCGGATGGGACAGAGAGTGAATGTGAGAGTTAGAATGGGAGAGTGTGTGAGAGTGAGAGTGCAGATGGGAGAGAGTGTGAGAGTGAGAGTGAGAGTGAGGATGGGAGAGAGAGAGTGAGATTAAGGATGGGAGAGAGAGTGTGAGAATGAGAGCGCAGATGGGAGAGCGAGTGAGTGTGAGAGTGAGTGTGAGAATGGGAGAGAGTGTGAGAGTGAGAGTGAGGATGGGGGAGCAGTGTGACAATGAGAGTGAGAGTGAGGATGGGAGAGCGTGTGAGAGTGAGAATGAGGATGGTTGAGAGTGTGAGAGTGAGGATGGGAGAGAGAGTGTGAGGGTTAGAGTGAGGATTGGAGAGAGAGTGTGAGAGTGAGAGTGAGGATGGGAGAGAGTGTGTGACAATGAAACTGCGGATGGGAGAGAGTGTGAGAGTGAGAGTGAGAGTGAGGATGGGAGAGTGTGTAAGAGTGAGAATGAGGATGGGGAGAGTGTGTGAGAGTGAGTGTAAGGATGGGAGAGAGTGTGTGACAATGAAACTGCGGATGGGAGAGAGTGTGAGAGTGAGAGTGAGAGTGAGGATGGGAGAGTGTGTGAGAGTGAGAATGACGATGGTAGAGTGAGGATGGTAGAGAGAAAGTCACATTAAAGATGGGAGAGAGAGTGTGAGAGTGAGAGCGCAGATGGGAGAGAGAGTGCGTGTGAGAGTGAGAGTGAGAATGGGAGAGAGTGTGAGAGTGAGAGTGAGGATGGGCGAGAGAGTGTGTGAGAGAGAGTGCGACTGGAAGAGAGAGTGTGAGAGTGACAGCGAGGATGCGATAGAGAGTGTGAGAGTGATAGTGCGGATGGGAGAGAGTGTGAGAGCGAGAGTGTAGATGGGAGAGAGAGTGTGAGAGTGAGGATGGGAAATGATGTGTGAGAATGAAACTGCGGATGGGAGAGAGTTTGAGAGTGAGAGTGAGAGTGAGGATGGGAGAGTGTGTGAGAGTGAGAGTGAGGATGGGAGAGTGAGTGTGAGAGTGAGAGTGAGGATGGGAGAGAGTGTGTGAGAATGAAAGTGAGGATGGGAGAGAGTGTGAGAGTGAGAGTGAGGATGGGGAGAGAGGGTGAGAATGAAACTGCTGATGGGAGAGAAAGAGTGAGAGTGAGAGTGAAGATGGGAGAGAGTGTGAGAGTGAGAGTGAGTGTGAGGATGGGAGAGTGAGTGTGAGATTGAGCGCGAGGATGGGAGAGAGAGTGAGAGTGACAGGGAGAATGGGAGAGAGTGTGAGAGTAAGTGTGAGGATAGGATAGAGTGTGAGAGTGAGACTGAGGATGGGGGAGAGAGTGTGAGAATGAAACTGCGGATGGGAGAGAGTGTGAGAGTGAGAGTGAGAGTGAGGGTGGGAGAGAGAGTGTGAAATTGAGAGCGAGGATGGGAGAGAGTGTGAGAGTGAGAGTGAGGATGGGAAGGAGAGTGTGAGAGTGAGAGTGATGATGGGGAGAGAGTGTGAGAGTGAGAATGAGGATGGGGGAGAGAGTGTGAGAATGAGAGTGAGGATGGGGAGAGTGTGAGACTGAGAGTGAGAATTGGAGATAGAGTGTGAGAGTGAGAGTGAGATTGAGGATGGAAGAGAGAGTGTTAGGGTGAGAGTTAGGATTGGAGAGAGAGTGTGAGTGACAGTGAAGTTGGGAGAGAGAGTGTGAGAGTGAGAGTGACGATGGAAGAGAGAGTGTGAGAGTGAGAGTGAGAATGGGAGAGTGTGTGAGAGCGAGAGTGTGGATGGGAGAGTGAGGGTGAGAGTGAGAGTGAGGATGTGAGAGAGTGTGAGAGTGAGAGTGAGGATGGGAGAGAGCGTGAGAGTGAGAGTGAGGATGGGAGAGAGGGTGAGAGTGAGACTGAGAATGGGGAGAGAGTGTGAGAATGAAACTGCGAATGGGAGAGAGTGTGATAGTGAGAGTGAGAGTGAGAGTGAGGATGGGAGAGAGAGTGTGAGATTGAGAGCGAGGATGGGAGAGAGTGTGAGAGTGAGAGTGCGGCTGGGAGAGAGTGTGAGAGGGAGAGTGAGGATGGGAGAGTGTGAGACTGAGAGTGAGAATTGGAGATAGAGTGTGAGAGTAAGAGTGAGATTGAGGATGGGAGAGAGAGTGTTAGGGTGAGAGTTAGGATTGGAGAGAGAGTGTGAGTGACAGTGAGGATGGGAGAGAGAGTGTGAGAGTGAGAGTGCGAATGGGAGAGAGTGTGAGATTGAGAGTGAGGATGGGAGTGAGTGTGAGAGTGAGAATGAGGATGGGGAGAGAGTGTGAGAGTGAGAGTAAGGATGGGAGAGTGAGTGTGAGAGTGAGAGCGTGGATGGGAGAGAGAGTGAGTGTGAGTGTGAGAGTGAGAATGGGAGAGAGTGTGAGAGTGAGGACGAGGATGGGTGAGAGAGTGTGAGAGAGAGAGTGCGAATAGAAGAGAGAGGGTGAGAGTGACAGCGAGGATGGGAGAGTGAGTGTGAGACTGAGAGTGCGGATGGGAGAGAGTGTGAGAGCGAGAGTGAGAGCGCGGATGGGAGAGAGAGTGAGTGTGAGAGTGAGAGTGAGAATGGGAGAGAGTGTGAGAGTGAGGATGAGGATGTGTGAGAGAGTGTGAGAGAGAGAGTGCGAATGGAAGAGAGAGTGTGAGATTGACAGCGAGGATGGGAGAGAGTGTGAGAGCGAGAGTGAGATTGCGGATGGGAGAGTGTGTGAGAGTGAGAGCGAGGATGGGAGAGAGGGTGAGAGTGAGACTGAGGATGGGGGAGAGAGTGTGAGAATGAAACTGCGGATGGGAGAGAGTGTGAGAGTGAGAGTGAGAGTGAGTATGGGAGAGTGTGTGAGAGTGACAGTGAGGATGGGAGATTGAGTGTGAGAGTGAGAGTGAGGATGGGAGAGAGTGTGTGAGAATGAAAGTGAGGATGGGAGAGAGTGTGAGAGTGAGAGTGAGGATGGGGAGAGAGGGTGAGAATGAAACTGCTGATGGGAGAGAAAGAGTGAGAGTGAGAGTGAAGATGGGAGAGAGTGTGAGAGTGAGAGTGAGTGTGAGGATGGGAGAGTGAGTGTGAGATTGAGCGCGAGGATGGGAGAGAGAGTGAGAGTGACAGGGAGGATGGGAGAGAGTGTGAGAGTGAGAGTCAGGATGGGAGAGAGGGTGAGAGTGAGACTGAGGATGGGGGAGAGAGTGTGAGAATGAAACTGCGGATGGGAGAGAGTGTGAGAGTGAGAGTGAGAGTGAGAGTGAGGATGGGAGAGTGTGTGAGAGTGACAGTGAGGATGGGAGATTGAGTGTGAGAGTGAGAGTGAGGATGGGAGAGAGTGTGTGAGAATGAAAGTGAGGATGGGAGAGAGTGTGAGAGTGAGAGTGAGGATGGGGAGAGAGGGTGAGAATGAAACTGCTGATGGGAGAGAAAGAGTGAGAGTGAGAGTGAAGATGGGAGAGAGTGTGAGAGTGAGAGTGAGTGTGAGGATGGGAGAGTGAGTGTGAGATTGAGCGCGAGGATGGGAGAGAGAGTGAGAGTGACAGGGAGAATGGGAGAGAGTGTGAGAGTGAGAGTGAGAATGGGAGAGAGTGTGAGAGTGAGGATGAGGATGTGTGAGAGAGTGTGTGAGAGAGAGTGCGAATGGAAGAGAGAGTGTGAGAGTGACAGCGAGGATGGGAGAGAGTGTGAGAGCGAGAGTGAGATTGCGGATGGGAGAGTGTGTGAGAGTGAGAGCGAGGATGGGAGAGAGAGTGAGAGTGACAGTGAGGATGGGAGAGAGTGTGAGAGTGAGAGTGAGGATGGGAGAGAGGGTGAGAGTGAGACTGAGGATGGGGGTGAGAGTGTGAGAATGAAACTGCGGATGGGAGAGAGTGTGAGAGTGAGAGTGAGAGTGAGAGTGAGGATGGGAGAGTGTGTGAGAGTGAGAGTGAGGATGGGAGATTGAGTGTGAGAGTGAGAGTGAGGATGGGAGAGAGTGTGTGAGAATGAAAGTGAGGATGGGAGAGTGTGTGAGAGTGAGAGTGAGGATGGGGAGAGAGGGTGAGAATGAAACTGCTGATGGGAGAGAAAGAGTGAGAGTGAGAGTGAAGATGGGAGAGAGTGTGAGAGTGAGAGTGAGTGTGAGGATGGGAGAGTGAGTGTGAGATTGAGCGCGAGGATGGGAGAGAGAGTGAGAGTGACAGGGAGAATGGGAGAGAGTGTGAGAGTGAGAGTGAGAATGGGAGAGAGTGTGAGAGTGAGGATGAGGATGTGTGAGAGAGTGTGAGAGAGAGAGAGTGCGAATGGAAGAGAGAGTGTGAGAGTGACAGCGAGGATGGGAGAGAGTGTGAGAGTGAGAGTGAGTGTGAGGATGGGAGAGTGAGTGTGAGATTGAGCGCGAGGATGGGAGAGAGAGTGAGAGTGACAGGGAGAATGGGAGAGAGTGTGAGAGTGAGAGTGAGGATAGGATAGAGTGTGAGAGTGAGACTGAGGATGGGGGAGAGAGTGTGAGAATGAAACTGCGGATGGGAGAGAGTGTGAGAGTGAGAGTGAGAGTGAGGATGGGAGAGAGAGTGTGAGATTGAGAGCGAGGATGGGAGAGAGTGTGAGAGTGAGAGTGAGAGCGCGGATGGGAGAGAGTGAGTGTTAGAGTGACAGCAAGGATGGGAGAGTGAGTGTGAGACTGAGAGTGCGGATGGGAGAGAGTGTGAGAGCGAGAGTGAGAGCGCGGATGGGAGAGAGAGTGAGTGTGAGAGTGAGAGTGAGAATGGGAGAGAGTGTGAGAGTGAGGATGAGGATGTGTGAGAGAGTCTGAGAGAGAGAGTGCGAATGGAAGAGAGAGTGTGAGAGTGACAGCGAGGTTGGGAGAGAGTGTGAGAGCGAGAGTGAGATTGCGGATGGGAGAGTGTGTGAGAGTGAGAGCGAGGATGGGAGAGAGAGTGAGAGTGACAGTGAGGATGGGAGAGAGTGTGAGAGTGAGAGTGAGGATGGGAGAGAGGGTGAGAGTGAGACTGAGGATGGGGAGAGAGTGTGAGAATGAAACTGCGGATGGGAGAGAGTGTGAGAGTGAGAGTGAGAGTGAGAGTGAGGATGGGAGAGTGTGTAAGAGTGAGAGTGAGGATGGGAGATTGAGTGTGAGAGTGAGAGTGAGGTTGGGAGAGAGTGTGTGAGAATGAAACTGAGGATGGGAGAGAGTGTGAGAGTGAGAGTGAGAGTGAGGATGGGGAGAGAGGGTGAGAATGAAACTGCTGATGGGAGAGAAAGAGTGAGAGTGAGAGTGAAGATGGGAGAGAGTGTGAGAGTGAGAGTGAGTGTGAGGATGGGAGAGTGAGTGTGAGATTGAGCGCGAGGATGGGAGAGAGAGTGAGAGTGACAGGGAGAATGGGAGAGAGTGTGAGAGTGAGAGTGAGGATAGGATAAAGTGTGAGAGTGAGACTGAGGATGGGGGAGAGAGTGTGAGAATGAAACTGCGAATGGGAGAGAGTGTGAGAGTGAGAGTGAGAGTGCGGATGGGAGAGAGAGTGTGAGATTGAGAGCGAGGATGGGAGAGAGTGTGAGAGTGAGAGTGAGAATGGGAGAGTGTGTGAGAGCGAGAGTGTGGATGGGAGAGAGAGGGTGAGAGTGAGAGTGAGGATGGGAGAGAGTGTGAGAGTGAGAGTGAGGATGGGAGAGAGAGTGAGAGTGAGAGTGAGAATGGGAGAGAGTGTGAGAGTGAGACTAAGGATGGGGGAGAGAGTGTGAGAATGAAACTGCGAATGGGAGAGAGTGTGATAGTGAGAGTGAGAGTGAGAGTGAGGATGGGAGAGAGAGTGTGAGATTGAGAGCGAGGATGGGAGAGAGTGTGAGAGTGACAGTGCGGCTGGGAGAGAGTGTGAGAGGGAGAGTGAGGATGGGAGAGTGTGAGACTGAGAGTGAGAATTGGAGATAGAGTGTGAGAGTAAGAGTGAGATTGAGGATGGGAGAGAGAGTGTTAGGGTGAGAGTTAGGATTGGAGAGAGAGTGTGAGTGACAGTGAGGATGGGAGAGAGAGTGTGAGAGTGAGAGTGCGAATGGGAGAGAGTGTGAGAGTGAGAGTGAGGATGGGAGTGAGTGTGAGAGTGAGAATGAGGATGGGGAGAGAGTGTGAGAGTGAGAGTAAGGATGGGAGAGTGAGTGTGAGAGTGAGAGCGTGGATGGGAGAGAGAGTGAGTGTGAGTGTGAGAGTGAGAATGGGAGAGAGTGTGAGAGTGAGGACGAGGATGGGTGAGAGAGTGTGAGAGAGAGTGCGAATAGAAGAGAGAGTGTGAGAGTGACAGCGAGGATGGGAGAGTGAGTGTGAGACTGAGAGTGCGGATGGGAGAGAGTGTGAGAGCGAGAGTGAGAGCGCGGATGGGAGAGAGAGTGAGTGTGAGAGTGAGAGTGAGAATGGGAGAGAGTGTGAGAGTGAGGATGAGGATGTGTGAGAGAGTCTGAGAGAGAGAGTGCGAATGGAAGAGAGAGTGTGAGAGTGACAGCGAGGATGGGAGAGAGTGTGAGAGCGAGAGTGAGATTGCGGATGGGAGAGTGTGTGAGAGTGAGAGCGAGGATGGGAGAGAGAGTGAGAGTGACAGTGAGGATGGGAGAGAGTGTGAGAGTGAGAGTGAGGATGGGAGAGAGAGTGAGAGTGAGACTGAGGATGGGGGAGAGAGTGTGAGAATGAAACTGCGGATGGGAGAGAGTGTGAGAGTGAGAGTGAGAGTGAGGATGGGAGAGAGAGTGTGAGATTGAGAGCGAGGATGGGAGAGAGTGTGAGAGTGCGGCTGGGAGAGAGTGTGAGAGGGAGAGTGAGGATGGGAGAGTGTGAGATTGAGAGTGAGAATTGGAGATTGAGTGTGAGAGTAAGAGTGAGATTGAGGATGGGAGAGAGAGTGTGAGCGTGAGAGTGAGAATGGGAGAGCGTGTGAGAGTGAGAGTGAGGATGGTAGAGAGAAAGTCACATTAAAGATGGGAGAGAGAGTGTGAGAGTGAGAGCGCAGATGGGAGAGAGAGTGCGTGTGAGAGTGAGAGTGAGAATGGGAGAGAGTGTGAGAGTGAGAGTGAGGATGGGTGAGAGAGTGTGAGAGAGAGTGCGAATAGAAGAGAGAGTGTGAGAGTGACAGCGAGGATGGGAGAGAGTGTGAGAGCGAGAGTGAGATTGCGGATGGGAGAGTGTGTGAGAGTGAGAGCGAGGATGGGAGAGAGAGTGAGAGTGACAGTGAGGATGGGAGAGAGTGTGAGAGTGAGAGTGAGGATGGGAGAGAGGGTGAGAGTGAGACTGAGGATGGGGGAGAGAGTGTGAGAATGAAACTGCGGATGGGAGAGAGTGTGAGAGTGAGAGTGAGAGTGAGGATGGGAGAGAGAGTGTGAGATTGAGAGCGAGGATGGGAGAGAGTGTGAGAGTGAGAGTGCGGCTGGGAGAGAGTGTGAGAGGGAGAGTGAGGATGGGAGAGTGTGAGACTGAGAGTGAGAATTGGAGATAGAGTGTGAGAGTAAGAGTGAGATTGAGGATGGGAGAGAGAGTGTGAGTGTGAGAGTGAGAATGGGAGAGCGTGTGAGAGTGAGAGTGAGGATGGTAGAGAGAAAGTCACATTAAAGATGGGAGAGAGAGTGTGAGAGTGAGAGCGCAGATGGGAGAGAGAGTGTGTGTGAGAGTGAGAGTGAGAATGGGAGAGAGTGTGAGAGTGAGAGTGAGGATGGGTGAGAGAGTGTGAGAGAGAGAGTGCGACTGGAAGAGAGAGTGTGAGAGTGACAGCGAGGATGGGAGAGAGAGTGAGAGTGACAGTGAGGATGGGAGAGAGTGTGAGAGTGAGAGTGAGGATGGGAGAGAGAGTGAGAGTGAGACTGAGGATGGGGGAGAGAGTGTGAGAATGAAACTGCGGATGGGAGAGAGTGTGAGAGTGAGAGTGAGAGTGAGGATGGTAGAGAGAAAGTCACATTAAAGATGGGAGAGAGAGTGTGAGAGTGAGAGCGCAGATGGGAGAGAGAGTGTGTGTGAGAGTGAGAGTGAGAATGGGAGAGAGTGTGAGAGTGAGAGTGAGGATGGGTGAGAGAGTGTGAGAGAGAGAGTGCGACTGGAAGAGAGAGTGTGAGAGTGACAGCGAGCATGCGAGAGAGAGTGTGAGAGTGATAGTGCGGATGGGAGAGAGTGTGAGAGCGAGAGTGTAGATGGGAAGGAGAGTGTGAGAGTGAGAGTGATGATGGGGAGAGAGTGTGAGAGTGAGAGTGAGGATGGGAGAGATTGTGAGAGTGAGAGTGAGGATGGGGAGAGTGTGAGAGTGAGAGTGCGGATGGGAGAGAGTGTGAGAGTGAGAGTGAGAATTAGAATGGGAGAGATAGTGTGAGAGTGAGAGTGAGGATGGGAGAGAGTATGTGAGAGTGAGTGTGAGGATGGGAGAGACTGTGTGAGAGTGAGAGTGAGGAAAGTAGAGAGAGTGAGAGAGTGAGAGTGAGGATGGGAGAGAATGTGAGAGTGAGGATGGGAGAGAGTGTGTGAGTGTGAGAGTGAGGATGGTAGAGAGTGTGAGAGAGAGAGTTTAAGAGTGTGAGTGTGAATGGGAGAGAGTGTGAGAGTGAGAGTGAGGATGGGAGAGAGTGTGAGAGTGAGAGTGAGGATGGGAGAGAGTGTGTGAGTGTGAGAGTGACGATGGGAGAGAGTGTGAGAGTGAGAGTGAGGATGGGAGAGAGAGTGTGAGAGTTAGAGTGAGGATGGGAGAGAGGTTGAGATTTTGAGTGAGGATGGGGAGAGATTCTGAGAGTGAAAGTGCGAATTTGAGAGTGTGAGAGAGTGAGACTGAGGATGGGAGAGTGTGTGAGAGTGAGAGTGAGGATGGGGGAGAGAGTGTGAGAGTGAGAGTGCGAATGAGAGAGAATGTGAGAGTGAGAGTGAGGATGGGGGAGTGTGAGACTGAGAGTGAGAATTGGAGATAGAGTTTGAGAGTGAGAGTGAGATTGAGAATGGAAGAGAGAGTGTTAGGGTGAGAGTTAGGATTGGAGAGAGAGTGTGAGTGACAGTGAAGTTGGGAGAGAGAGTGTGAGAGTGAGAGTGACGATGGAAGAGAGAGTGTGAGAGTGAGAGTGAGAATGGGAGAGTGTGTGAGAGCGAGAGTGTGGATGGGAGAGAGAGGGTGAGAGTGAGAGTGTGGATGAGGAGAGAGAATGTGAGAGTGACAGTGAGGTTGGGCGAGAGAGTGTGACAGTGAGAGTGAGGATGGGAGAGAGTGTGAGAGTGAGAGTGAGGATGTGTGAGAGAGTTTGAGAGTGAGAGTGAGAAAGGGAGAAATAGAGTGAGAGTGATGATGGGAGAGAGAGTTTGAGAGTGACAGTGAGGATGGAGGAGCGAGTGTGAGAGTGAGAGTGAGGATGGGAGACTGAGTGTGAGATTGAGAATGGGAGAGAGTGTGAGAGTGAGTGTGAGGATGGGAGAGAGAGTGTGAGAGTGAGCGTGAGGATGAGAGTGAGTGTGAGAGTGAGAGTGACAATGGGAGACAGAGTGTGAGAGTGTGAGTGTGAATGGGAGAGAGTGTGGGAGTGAGAGTGAGAAGGGAAGAGAGTGTGAGAGTGAGAGTGAGAAGGGGAGAGAGTGTGAGAGTGAGAGTGAGAAGGGAAGAGAGTGTGAGAGTGAGAGTGAGAGTGAGAAGGGGAGAGCGTGTGAGAGTGAGAGTGAGAATGGGAGAGAGTGTGAGAGTGAGATTGAGAGTGAGGATGGGAGAGAGAGTGAGAGTGACAGCGCGGATGGGAGAGAGCGTGTGAGAGTGAGTGTGAGGATGGGAGAGACAGAGTGAGAGCGAGAATGAGAGAGTGTGAGAGTGAGAATGAGGATGTGAGAGGGAGAGTGAGAGTGAGAGTGAGAATGGGAGAGAATGTGAGAGTGAGAGTGAGGATGGGAGAGAGTGTGAGAGTGAAAGTGAGAATTGGAGAGAGAGTGAGAGATTGAGAGTGAGAATGGGAGAGATTGTGAGAGTTAGAATGAGGATGTGAGAGAGAGTGTGAGAGTGAGAGTGAGAATCGGAGAGAGAGTGATAGTGAGAGTGCAGATGGGAGAGAGTGTGAGAGTGAAAGCGAGGGTGGAAGAGGGAATGTGAGAGTGAGTGAGAATGGGAGTGAGAGAGTGAGAGTGACAGTGTGAATGGGAGAGAGTGTGAGAGTGAGAATGAGGATGGGAGAGAGAGTGTGATAGTGACAGTTAGGAAGCGAGAGAGAGTGTGAGAGTGAGTGAGAATGGGAGTGTGTGCGTGAGAGTGAACGTGAGGATGGGAGAGAGAGTGTGAGAGTGAGAGTGAGGATGCGAGAGAGAATGAGAGTGAGAGTGAGAATGGGAGAATGAGTGTGACAGTGAGAGTGAGAGTGAGAATGGGAGAGTGAGTGTGAGAGTGAGAATGTTAGAGAGAGTGTGAGGGTGAGAGTGAGGATGGGAGAGAGAGTGTGAGGGTGAGAGTGAGGATGGGAGAGAGAGTGTGAGAGGGACAGCGAGGATGGGAAAGAGAGTGTGAGAGTGAGGTTGGGAGTGCGAGTGTAAGAGTGAGAGTGAGAATGGGAGAGAGTGTGAGAGTGAGAATGAGGATGGGAGAGAGAGTGTGAGAGTGAGAGTGAGAGTGAGGATAGGAGAGAAATTGTGATAGTGAGAGTGAGAATGGGAGAGAGTGTGAGAGTGAGAGAGAGTGACGATGTGAGGGAGAGTGTGAGAGTGAGAGTGAGGATGGGAGAGTTTGTGTGACAGTGAGAGTGAGGGTGGAAGAGAGAGTGAGAGAGTGAGTGAGAATGGGAGTGAGAAAGTGAGTGTGGTAGTGTGAATGGGAGAGAGTGTGAGAGCGAGAGTAAGGATGATAGAGAGAGTGTGACAATGAGAGTGAGGATGGGTGAGAGAGTGTGAGTGTGAGTGAGAATGGGAGTGAGTGTGTGAGAGTGTGGATGGGAGAGAGTGTGTGAGAATGAGAGTGAGAATGAGGATGGGAGTGAGAGTGTGAGAGTGAGAGTGAGAATCGGAGAGAGTGAGAGTGTGAGTGTGGATGGGAGGGAGTTTGAGAGTGAGGGTGAGAGTGAGAATGGGAGAGAGTGTGAGAGTGAGAGTGAGAATTGGAGAGAGTGTGAGAGTGAGATTGAGAATAAGGATGGGAGAGAGAGTGAGAGTGACAGCGAGGATGGGAGAGAGCGTGTGAGAGTGAGTGTGAGAATGAGGATGGGAGAGAGAGTGTGAGAGTGTGGATGGGAGAGAGTGTGTGAGAATGAGAGTGAGAATGAGGATGGGAGAGAGAGTGTGAGAGTGAGTGTGAGAATCGGAGAGAGTGAGAGTGTGAGTGCGGATGCGAGGGAGTGTGAGAGTGAGAGTGAGGATGGAAGAGAGAGTGAGAGAGTGAGTGAGAATGGGAGTGAGAGAGTGAGAGTGGTAGTGTGAATGGGAGAGAGTGTGAAGCGAGAGTGAGGATGGGAGAGAGAGTGTGACAGTGAGAGTGAGGATGGGAGAGAGAGTGTGAGTGTGAGTGAGAATGGGAGTGAGTGTGTGAGAGTGAGAGTGAGGATGGGAGAGAGAGTGAGAGTGAGAATGGGAGAAAGAGTGTGAGAGTGAGAATGAGGATTGGAGAGAGAGTGTGAGGGTGAGCGTGAGGATGGGAGAGAGAGTGTGAGGGTGAGAGTGAAGATGGGAGAGAGAGTGTGAGAGTGACAGCGAGGATGGGACAGAGAGTGTGAGAGTGAGAGTGAGGATGGGAGAGAGAGAGTGTGAGAGTGAGAGTGAGGATGGGAGAGAGTGTGAGAGTGAGATTGAGAGTGAGGATGGGAGAGAGAGTGAGAGTGACAGCGAGGATGGGAGAGAGCGTTTGAGAGTGAGTGTGAGGATGGGAGAGACAGTGTGAGAGTGAGAGCGAGAATGAGAGAGAGTGTGAGAGTGAGAATGAGGATGTGAGAGGGAGAGTGAGAGTGAGAGTGAGGATGGGAGAGAATGTGAGAGTGAGAGTGAGGATGGGAGAGAGTGTGAGAGTGAAAGTGAGAATTGGAGAGAGAGTGAGAGATTGAGAGTGAGAATGGGAGTGAGTGTGAGAGTTAGAATGAGGATGTGAGAGAGAGTGTGAGAGTGAGAGTGTGGATGGGAGAGAGAGTGTGAGAGTGAGGATGGGAGAGAGTGTGTGAGAGTGAGAGTGAGAATGAGGATGGGAGAGAGAGTGTGAGAGTGAGAGTGAGAGTGAGGATAGGAGAAAAAGTGTGATAGTGAGAGTGAGAATGGAAGAGAGCGTGAGAGTGAGAGTGAGAGTCACGATGGGAGGGAGAGTGTGAGAGTGAGGATGGGAGAGAGTGTGAGAGTGAGAGTGAGAGTGAGGATTGGAGATAGAGTTTGAGAGTGAGAGTGAGGATGGTTGAGAGAGAATGAGAGTGAGAGTGAGGATGGGAGAGAATATGAGAGTGAGAATGAGGATGGGAGAGAGTGTGAGAGTGAGAGTGAGAGTGCAGATGGGAGAGAGTGTGAGTGTGAGAGTGCGGAAGGGAGAGAGAGTGTGAGAGTGAGAGTGAGGATGGGATAGAGAGTGCTAGAGCGAGAGTGAGAGTGCGGATGGGAGAGAGTGTGAATGTGAGAGTGAGAGTGAGGTTTGGAGAGAGAGTATGAGAGTGAGAGTGATGTTGGGAGAGAGAGTGTGAGAGTGAGAGTGAGGTTGGGAGAGAGCGTGTGAGGGTGAGAGTGAGAGTGTGGATGGGATAGAGAGTGTGAGAGTGTGGATGGGAGAGAGTGTGTGAGAATGAGAGTGAGAATGAGGATGGGAGTGAGAGCGTGAGAGTGAGAGTGAGAATCGGAGAGAGTGAGAGTGTGAGTGCGGATGGGAGGGAGTTTGAGAGTGAGAGTGAGGATGGAAGAGAGAGTGAGAGTGAGAGTGAGAATGGGAGAATGAGTGTGAGAGTGAGAATGAGGATTGTAGAGAGAGTGTGAGGGTGAGAGTGAGGATGGAAGAGAGAGTGTGAGGGTGAGAGTGAAGATGGGAGAGAGAGTGTGAGAATGACAGCGAGCATGGGATAGAGAGTGTGAGAGCGAGAGTGAGGATGGGAGAGAGTGTGTGAGAATGAGAGTGAGAATGAGGATGGGAGTGAGAGTGTGAGAGTGAGAGTGAGAATCGGAGAGAGTGAGAGTGTGAGTGCGGATGGGAGGGCGTTTGAGAGTGAGAGTGAGGATGGAAGAGAGTGTGAGAGAGTGAGTGAGAATGGGAATGAGAGAGTGAGTGTGGTAGTGTGAATGGCAGAGAGTGTGAGAGCGAGAGTGAGGATGGGAGAGAGAGTGTGACAGTGAGAGTGAGGATGGGTGAGAGAGTGTGAGTGTGAGTTAGAATGGGAGTGAGTGTGTGAGAGTGTGGATGGGAGAGAGTGTGTGAGAATGAGAGTGAGAATGTGGATGGGAGTGAGAGTGTGAGAGTGAGAGTGAGAATCGGAGAGAGTGCGAGTGTGAGTGCGGATGAGAGGGAGTTTGAGAGTGAGAGTGAGGATGGAAGAGAGTGTGAGAGTGAGAATGGGAGAGAGTGTGAGAGTGAGAATGAGGATTGTAGAGAGAGTGTGAGGGTGAGAGTGAGGATGGAAGAGAGAGTATGAGGGTGAGAGTGAAGATGGGAGAGAGAGTGTGAGAGTGACAGCGAGGATGGGATAGAGAGTGTGGGAGTGAGAGTGAGGATGGGAGAGAGTGTGTGAGAATGAGAATGAGAATGAGGATGGGAGTGAGAGTGTGAGAGTGAGAGTGAGAATCGGAGTGAGTGAGAGTGTGAGTGCGGATGGGAGGGAGTTTGAGAGTGAGAGTGAGGATGGAAGAGAGTGTGAGAGTGAGAATGGGAGAGAGTGTGAGAGTGAGAATGAGGATGGGAGAGAGAGTGTGAGAGTGAGAGTGAGAGTGAGGATGGGAGAGAAAGTGTGATAGTGAGAGTGAGAATGGGAAAGAGTGCGAGTGTGAGTGCGGATGGGAGGGAGTTTGAGAGTGAGAGTGAGGATGGAAGAGAGAGTGGGAGTGAGAGTGAGAATGGGAGAATGAGTGTGAGAGTGAGAGTGAGGATTGTAGAGAGAGTGTGAGGGTGAGAGTAAGGATGGAAATGAGAGTGTGAGGGTGAGAGTGAAGATGGGAGAGAGAGTGTGAGAGTGACAGCGAGGATGGGATAGAGAGTGTGAGAGTGAGAGTGAGGATGGGAGAGAGTGTGAGAGTGAGAGTTAGAATGGGAGAGAGAGTGTGAGAGTGACAGCGAGGATGGGATAGAGAGTGTGAGAGTGAGAGTGAGGATGGGAGAGAGTGTGAGAGTGAGAGTTAGAATGGGAGAGAGAGTGTGAGAGTGAGAGTGAGAGTGAGAGTGAGGATGGGAAAGAAAGTGTGAGAGTGAGAGTGAGAATTGGAGAGAGTGTGAGAGTGAGATTGAGAGTGAGGATGGGAGAGAGAGTGAGAGTGACAGCGAGGATGTGAGAGTGAGTGTGAGGATGGGAGAGACAGTGTGAGAGTGAGAGTGAGAATGGGAGAGAGTGTGAGAGTGAGAATGAGGATGTGAGAGGGAGAGTGAGAGTGAGAGTGAGGATGGGAGAGAATGTGATAGTGAGAGTGAGGATAGGAGAGAGTGTGAGAGTGAGAGTGAGAATTGGAGAGAGAGTGTGAGATTGAGAGTGAGAATGGGAGAGAGTGTGAGAGTGAGAATGAGGATGGGAGAGAGAGTGTGAGAGTGAGAGTGTGGATGGGAGAGAGAGTGTGAGAGTGAGGATGGGTAAGATTGTGTGAGAGTGAGAGTGAGAATGAGGATGGGAGACAGAGTGTGAGAGTGAGAATCGGAGAGAGAGTGAGAGTGAGAGTGCGGATGGGAGAGAGTGTGAGAGTGAAGGTGAAGGTGGAAGAGGGAGTGTGAGAGTGAGTGAGAATGGGAGTGAGAGAGTGGGAGTGACAGTGTGAATGGGAGAGAGTGTGAGAGGGAGAATGAGGATGGGAGAGAGAGTGTGATAATGACAGTTAGGAAGCGAGAGAGAGTGTGAGAGTGAGTGAGAATGGGAGTGTGTGCGTGAGAGTGAACGTGAGGATGGGAGAGAGAGTGTGAGAGTGAGAGTGAGGATGCGAGAGAGAATGAGAGTGAGAGTGAGAATGGGAGAATGAGTGTGAGAGTGAGAGTGAGAGTGAGAATGGGAGAGTGAGTGAGAGAGTGAGAGTGAGAATGGGAGAGAGAGTGTGAGGGTGAGAGTGAGGATGGGAGAGAGAGAGTGTGAGAGTGTCAGCGAGGATGGGAAAGAGAGTGTGAGAGTGAGAGTGAAATTGGAAGAGCGAGTGTGAGAGTGAGAGTGAGAATGGGAGAGAGTGTGAGAGTGAGAATGAGGATGGGAGAGAGAGTGTGAGAGAGTGAGTGAGAGTAAGGATGGGAGAGAAAGTGTGATAGTGAGATTGAGAATGGGAAAGAGTGCGAGTGTGAGTGCGGATGGGAGGGAGTTTGAGAGTGAGAGTGAGGATGGAAGAGAGAGTGTGAGGGTGAGAGTGAAGATGGGAGAGAGAGTGTGAGAGTGACAGCGAGGATGGGACAGAGAGTGTGAGAGTGAGAGTGAGGATGGGAGAGAGAGTGTGAGAGTGAGAGTGAGGATGGGAGAGAGTGTGAGAGTGAGATTGAGGATGGGAGAGAGAGTGTGAGGGTGAGAGTGAAGATGGGAGAGAGAGTGTGAGAGTGACAGCGAGGATGGGACAGAGAGTGTGAGAGTGAGAGTGAGGATGGGAGAGAGAGTGTGAGAGTGAGAGTGAGGATGGGAGAGAGTGTGAGAGTGAGATTGAGAGTGAGGATGGGAGAGAGAGTGAGAGTGACAGCGAGGATGGGAGAGAGCGTTTGAGAGTGAGTGTGAGGATGGGAGAGACAGTGTGAGAGTGAGAGCGAGAATGAGAGAGAGTGTGAGAGTGAGAATGAGGATGTGAGAGGGAGAGTGAGAGTGAGAGTGAGGATGGGAGAGAATGTGAGAGTGAGAGTGAGGATGGGAGAGAGTGTGAGAGTGAAAGTGAGAATTGGAGAGAGAGTGAGAGATTGAGAGTGAGAATGGGAGTGAGTGTGAGAGTTAGAATGAGGATGTGAGAGAGAGTGTGAGAGTGAGAGTGTGGATGGGAGAGAGAGTGTGAGAGTGAGGATGGGAGAGAGTGTGTGAGAGTGAGAGTGAGAATGAGGATGGGAGAGAGAGTGTGAGAGTGAGAGTGAGAGTGAGGATAGGAGAAAAAGTGTGATAGTGAGAGTGAGAATGGAAGAGAGCGTGAGAGTGAGAGTCACGATGGGAGGGAGAGTGTGAGAGTGAGAGTGAGGATGGGAGAGAGTGTGAGAGTGAGAGTGAGAGTGAGGATTGGAGATAGAGTTTGAGAGTGAGAGTGAGGATGGTTGAGAGAGAATGAGAGTGAGAGTGAGGATGGGAGAGAATATGAGAGTGAGAATGAGGATGGGAGAGAGTGTGAGAGTGAGAGTGAGAGTGCAGATGGGAGAGAGTGTGAGTGTGAGAGTGCGGAAGGGAGAGAGAGTGTGAGAGTGAGAGTGAGGATGGGATAGAGAGTGCTAGAGCGAGAGTGAGAGTGCGGATGGGAGAGAGTGTGAATGTGAGAGTGAGAGTGAGGTTTGGAGAGAGAGTATGAGAGTGAGAGTGATGTTGGGAGAGAGAGTGTGAGAGTGAGAGTGAGGTTGGGAGAGAGCGTGTGAGGGTGAGAGTGAGAGTGTGGATGGGATAGAGAGTGTGAGAGTGTGGATGGGAGAGAGTGTGTGAGAATGAGAGTGAGAATGAGGATGGAGTGAGAGTGTGAGAGTGAGAGTGAGAATCGGAGAGAGTGAGAGTGTGAGTGCGGATGGGAGGGAGTTTGAGAGTGAGAGTGAGGATGGAAGAGAGAGTGAGAGTGAGAGTGAGAATGGGAGAATGAGTGTGAGAGTGAGAATGAGGATTGTAGAGAGAGTGTGAGGGTGAGAGTGAGGATGGAAGAGAGAGTGTGAGGGTGAGAGTGAAGATGGGAGAGAGAGTGTGAGAATGACAGCGAGGATGGGATAGAGAGTGTGAGAGCGAGAGTGAGGATGGGAGAGAGTGTGTGAGAATGAGAGTGAGAATGAGGATGGGAGTGAGAGTGTGAGAGTGAGAGTGAGAATCGGAGAGAGTGAGAGTGTGAGTGCGGATGGGAGGGAGTTTGAGAGTGAGAGTGAGGATGGAAGAGAGTGTGAGAGAGTGAGTGAGAATGGGAGTGAGAGAGTGAGTGTGGTAGTGTGAATGGCAGAGAGTGTGAGAGCGAGAGTGAGGATGGGAGAGAGAGTGTGACAGTGAGAGTGAGGATGGGTGAGAGAGTGTGAGTGTGAGTTAGAATGGGAGTGAGTGTGTGAGAGTGTGGATGGGAGAGAGTGTGTGAGAATGAGAGTGAGAATGTGGATGGGAGTGAGAGTGTGAGAGTGAGAGTGAGAATCGGAGAGAGTGCGAGTGTGAGTGCGGATGAGAGGGAGTTTGAGAGAGAGTGTGAGGATGGAAGAGAGAGTGAGAGTGAGAGTGAGAATGGGAGAATGAGTGTGAGAGTGAGAATGAGGATTGTAGAGAGAGTGTGAGGGTGAGAGTGAGGATGGAAGAGAGAGTGTGAGGGTGAGAGTGAAGATGGGAGAGAGAGTGTGAGAATGACAGCGAGGATGGGATAGAGAGTGTGAGAGTGAGAGTGAGGATGGGAGAGAGTGTGTGAGAATGAGAATGAGAATGAGGATGGGAGTGAGAGTGTGAGAGTGAGAGTGAGAATCGGAGTGAGTGAGAGTGTGAGTGCGGATGGGAGAGAGTTTGAGAGTGAGAGTGAGGATGGAAGAGAGTGTGAGAGTGAGAATGGGAGAGAGTGTGAGAGTGAGAATGAGGATGGGAGAGAGAGTGTGAGAGTGAGAGTGAGAATGGGAAAGAGTGCGAGTGTGAGTGCGGATGGGAGGGAGTTTGAGAGTGAGAGTGAGGATGGAAGAGAGAGTGGGAGTGAGAGTGAGAATGGGAGAATGAGTGTGAGAGTGAGAATGAGGATTGTAGAGAGAGTGTGAGGGTGAGAGTTAGGATGGAAGAGAGAGTGTGAGGGTGAGAGTGAAGATGGGAGAGAGAGTGTGAGAGTGACAGCGAGGATGGGATAGAGAGTGTGAGAGTGAGAGTGAGGATGGGAGAGAGTGTGAGAGTGAGAGTTAGAATGGGAGAGAGAGTGTGAGAGTGAGAGTGAGAGTGAGAGTGAGGATGGGAAAGAAAGTGTGAGAGTGAGAGTGAGAATTGGAGAGAGTGTGAGAGTGAGATTGAGAGTGAGGATGGGAGAGAGAGTGAGAGTGACAGCGAGGATGTGAGAGTGAGTGTGAGGATGGGAGAGACAGTGTGAGAGTGAGAGTGAGAATGGGAGAGAGTGTGAGAGTGAGAATGAGGATGTGAGAGGGAGAGTGAGAGTGAGAGTGAGGATGGGAGAGAATGTGATAGTGAGAGTGAGGATAGGAGAGAGTGTGAGAGTGAGAGTGAGAATTGGAGAGAGAGTGTGAGATTGAGAGTGAGAATGGGAGAGAGTGTGAGAGTGAGAATGAGGATGGGAGAGAGAGTGTGAGAGTGAGAGTGTGGATGGGAGAGAGAGTGTGAGAGTGAGGATGGGTAAGATTGTGTGAGAGTGAGAGTGAGAATGAGGATGGGAGACAGAGTGTGAGAGTGAGAATCGGAGAGAGAGTGAGAGTGAGAGTGCGGATGGGAGAGAGTGTATGAGTGAAGGTGAGGGTGGAAGAGGGAGTGTGAGAGTGAGTGAGAATGGGAGTGAGAGAGTGGGAGTGACAGTGTGAATGGGAGAGAGTGTGAGAGGGAGAATGAGGATGGGAGAGAGAGTGTGATAATGACAGTTAGGAAGCGAGAGAGAGTGTGAGAGTGAGTGAGAATGGGAGTGTGTGCGTGAGAGTGAACGTGAGGATGGGAGAGAGAGTGTGAGAGTGAGAGTGAGGATGCGAGAGAGAATGAGAGTGAGAGTGAGAATGGGAGAATGAGTGTGAGAGTGAGAGTGAGAGTGAGAATGGGAGAGTGAGTGAGAGAGTGAGAGTGAGAATGGGAGAGAGAGTGTGAGGGTGAGAGTGAGGATGGGAGAGAGAGAGTGTGAGAGTGACAGCGAGGATGGGAAAGAGAGTGTGAGAGTGAGAGTGAAATTGGAAGAGCGAGTGTGAGAGTGAGAGTGAGAATGGGAGAGAGTGTGAGAGTGAGAATGAGGATGGGAGAGAGAGTGTGAGAGAGTGAGTGAGAGTAAGGATGGGAGAGAAAGTGTGATAGTGAGATTGAGAATGGGAGAGAGTGTGAGAGTGAGAGTGAGAGTGACGATGTGAGGGAGAGTGTGAGAGTGAGAGTGAGGATGGGAGAGAGTGTGAGAGTGAGAGTGAGAGTGAGGATGCGAGCGAGAGTGTGAGAGTGAGAGTGAGGATGGGAGAGAGAGAGAGTGAGAGTGAGAGTGAGGATGGGAGAGACTGTGAGAGTGAGAGTGAGGATGGGAGAGAGTGTGAGAGTGAGAGTGAGAGTGCGGATGGGAGACAGTGTGAGTGTGAGTGTGAGAGAGGGGGAGGGAGAGAGAGTGTGAGAGTGAGAGTGAGGATGGGAGAGAGTGAGTGAGGGTGAGAGTGAGAATGAGGATGGGAGAGAGCGTGTGAGGGTGAGAGTGAGAGTGTGGATGGGATAGAGAGTGTGAGAGTGTGGATGGGAGAGAGTGTGTGAGAATGAGAGTGAGAATGAGGATGAGAGTGAGAGTGTGAGATTGAGAGTGAGAATCGGAGAGAGTGAGAGTCTGAGTGCGGATGGGAGGGAGCTTGAGAGTGAGAGTGAGGATGGAAGAGAGAGTGAGAGAGTGAGTGAGAATGGGAGTGAGAGAGTGAGAGTGGTAGTGTGAATGGGAGAGAGTGTGAGAGCGAGAGTGAGGATGGGAGAGTGAGTGTGACAGTGAGAGTGAGAATGGGTGAGAGAGTGTGAGTGAGAATGGGAGTGAGTGTGTGAGAGTGTGGATGGGAGAGAGTGTGTGAGAATGAGAGTGAGAATGAGGATGGGAGTGAGAGTGTGAGAGTGAGAGTGAGAATCGGAGAGAGTGCGAGCGTGAGTGTGGATGGGAAGGAGTTTGAGAATGAGAGTGAGGATGGAAGAGAGAGTGAGAGTGAGAGTGAGAATGGGAGAATGAGTGTGAGAGTGAGAATGAGGATTGTAGAGAGAGTGTGAGGGTGAGAGTGAGGATGTTAGAGAGAGTGTGAGGGTGAGAGTGAAGATGGGAGAGAGAGTGTGAGAGTGACAGCGAGGATGGGAGAGAGAGTGTGAGAGTGAGAGTGAGGATGGGAGAGAGAGTGTGAGAGTGAGAGTGAGGATGGGTGAGTGTGAGGATGCGAGAGACAGTGTGAGAGTGTGAGTGAGAATGGGAGAGAGTGTGAGAGTGAGAATGGGAGAATGAGTGTAAGAGTGAGAATGAGGATTGTAGAGAGAGTGTGAGGGTGAGAGTGAGGATGGAAGAGAGAGTGTGATGGTGAGAGTGAAGATGGGAGAGAGAGTGAGAGAGTGACAGCGAGGATGGGAGAGAGAGTGTGAGAGTGAGAGTGAGGATGGGGGAGAGAGTGTGAGAGTGAGAGTGAGAATGGGAGAGAGTGTGAGAGTGAGAATGAGGATGGGAGAGAGAGTGTGAGAGTGAGAGTGAGAGTGAGGATGGGAAAGAAAGTGTGATAGTGAGAGTGAGAATGGGAGAGAGTGTGAGAGTGAGAGGGAGAGTGACGATGGGAGGGAGAGTGTGAGATTGAGAATGAAGATGGGAGAGAGTATGAGAGTGAGAGTAAGAGTGAGGATGGGAGAGAGAGAGTGAGAGTGAGGATGGGAGAGAGAGAGAGAGAGTGAGAGTGAGGATGGGAGAGAATGTGAGAGTGAAAGTGAGGATGGGAGAGAGTGTGAGAATGAGAGTGAGAATTGGAGAGAGTGTGAGAGTGAGATTGAGAGTGAGGATGGGAGAGAGAGTGAGAGTGACAGCGAGGATGGGAGAGAGAGTGCGAGAGTGAGTGTGAGGATGGGAAAGACAGTGTGAGAGTGAGAGTGAGAATGGGAGAGAGTGTGAGAGTGAGAATGAGGATGTGAGAGTGAGAGTGAGAGTGAGGATGGGAGTGAGAGTGTGAGAGTGAGAGTGAGAATCGGAGAGAGTGAGAGTCTGAGTGCGGATGGGAGGGAGCTTGAGAGTGAGAGTGAGGATGGAAGAGAGAGTGAGAGAGTGAGTGAGAATGGGAGTGAGAGAGTGAGAGTGGTAGTGTGAATGGGAGAGAGTGTGAGAGTGAGAGTGAGGATGGGAGAGAGAGTGTGACAGTGAGAGTGAGGATGAGTGAGAGAGTGTGAGTGTGAGTGAGAATGGGAGTGAGTGTGTGAGAGTGTGGATGGGAGAGAGTGTGTGAGAATGAGAGTGAGAATGAGGATGGGAGTGAGAGTGTGAGAGTGAGAGTGAGAATCGGAGAGAGTGCGAGTGTGAGTGCGGATGGGAGGGAGTTTGAGAGTGAGAGTGAGGATGGAAGAGAGAGTGAGAGTGAGAATGGGAGAATGAGTGTGAGAGTGAGAGTGAGGATGTTAGAGAGAGTGTGAGGGTGAGAGTGAGGATGGAAGAGAGATTGTGAGGGTGAGAGTGAAGATGGGAGAGAGAGTGTGAGAGTGACAGCGAGGATGGGAGAGAGAGTGTGAGAGTGAGAGTGAGGATGGGAGAGAGAGTGTGAGAGTGAGAGTGAGAATGGGAGAGAGTGTGAGAGTGAGAATGAGGATGGGAGAGAGTGTGAGAGTGAGAGTGAGAGTGAGGATGGGAAAGAAAGTGTGATAGTGAGAGTGAGAATGGGAGAGAGTGTGAGAGTGAGACTGAGAGTGACGATGGGAGGGAGAGTGTGAGATTGAGATTGAAGATGGGAGAGAGTATGAGAGTGAGAGTGAGAGTGAGGATGGGAGAGAGAGTGTGAGAGTGAGGATGGGAGAGAGAGAGTGAGAGTGAGAGTGGGGATGGGAGAGAATGTGAGAGTGAAAGTGAGGATGGGAGAGAGTGTGAGAGTGAGAATTGGAGAGAGTGTGAGAGTGAGATTGAGAGTGAGGATGGGAGAGAGAGTGAGAGTGACAGCGAGGATGGGAGAGAGAGTGCGAGAGTGAGTGTGAGGATGGGAGAGAGAGTGTGAGAGTGAGAGTGAGAATGGGAGAGAGTGTGAGAGTGAGAATGAGGATGGGAGAGAGTGTGAGAGTGAGAGTGAGAGTGAGGATGGGAAAGAAAGTGTGATAGTGAGAGTGAGAATGGGAGAGAGTGTGAGAGTGAGAGTGAGAGTGACGATGGGAGGGAGAGTGTGAGATTGAGATTGAAGATGGGAGAGAGTATGAGAGTGAGAGTGAGAGTGAGGATGGGAGAGAGAGTGTGAGAGTGAGGATGGGAGAGAGAGAGTGAGAGTGAGAGTGAGGATGGGAGAGAATGTGAGAGTGAAAGTGAGGATGGGAGAGAGTGTGAGAGTGAGAATTGGAGAGAGTGTGAGAGTGAGATTGAGAGTGAGGATGGGAGAGTTGGTGAGAGTGACAGCGAGGATGGGAGAGAGAGTGTGAGAGTGAGTGTGAGGATGGGAAAGACAGTGTGAGAGTGAGAGTGAGAATGGGAGAGAGTGTGAGAGTGAGATTGATGTTGATTAGATTACTTACAGTGTGGAAACAGGCCCTTCGGCCCTAATAGTCCACACCGCCCCGCCGAAGCGCAACCCACCCATACCCCTACATTTACCCCTTACCTAACACTACGGGCAATTTAGCATGTCCAATTCACCTGACCTGCACATCTTTGGACTGTGGGAGGAAACCGGAGCACCCGGAGGAAACCCACGCAGACACGGGGAGAACGTGCAAACTCCACACAGTCAGTCGTTTGAGGCGGGAATCGAACCCGGGTCTCGAGCGCTGTGAGGCAGCAGTGCTAACCACTGTGCCACCGTGCCGCCGTGTGAGAGAGAGTGTGAGAGTGTGAGTGAGGATGGGAGAGAGCGTGTGAGGGTGAGAGTGAGAGTGTGGATGGGAGAGAGATTGTGAGAGTGTGGATGGGAGAGAGTGTGTGAGAATGAGAGTGAGAATGAGGATGGGAGTGAGAGTGTGAGAGTGAGAGTGAGAATCGGAGAGAGTGAGAGTGTGAGTGCGGATGGGAGGGAGTTTGAGAGTGAGAGTGAGGATGGAAGAGAGAGTGAGAGAGTGAGTGAGAATGGGAGTGAGAGAGTGAGAGTGGTAGAGTGAATGGGAGAGAGTGTGAGAGCGAGAGTGAGGATGGGAGAGTGAGTGTGACAGTGAGAGTGAGAATGGGTGAGAGAGTGTGAGTGTGAGTGAGAATGGGAGTGAGTGTGTGAGAGTGTGGATGGGAGAGAGTGTGTGAGAATGAGAGTGAGAATGAGGATGGGAGTGAGAGTGTGAGAGTGAGAGTGAGAATCGGAGAGAGTGCGTGCGTGAGTGTGGATGGGAAGGAGTTTGAGAATGAGAGTGAGGATGGAAGAGAGAGTGAGAGTGAGAGTGAGAATGGGAGAATGAGTGAGAGTGAGAATGAGGATTGTAGAGAGAGTGTGAGGGTGAGAGTGAGGATGTTAGAGAGAGTGTGAGGGTGAGAGTGAAGATGGGAGAGAGAGTGTGAGAGTGACAGCGAGGATGGGAGAGAGAGTGTGAGAGTGAGAGTGAGGATGGGAGAGAGAGTGTGAGAGTGAGAGTGAGAACGGGAGAGAGTGTGAGAGTGAGAATGAGGATGGGAGAGAGAGTGTGAGAGTGAGAGTGAGAGTGAGAATGGGAAAGAAAGTGTGATGGTGAGAGTGAGAATAGGAGAGAGTGTGAGATTGAGAGTGAAGATGGGAGAGAGTATGAGAGTGAGAGTAAGAGTGAGGATGGGAGAGAGAGAGTGAGAGTGAGGATGGGAGAGAGAGTGAGAGTGAGAGTGAGGATGGGAGAGAATGTGAGAGTGAAAGTGAGGATGGGAGAGAGTGTGAGAGTGAGAGTGAGAATTGGAGAGAGTGTGAGAGTGAGATTGAGAGTGAGGATGGGAGAGAGAGTGTGAGAGTGAGAGTGAGGATGGGAGAGAGAGAGTGAGAGTGAGAGTGAGGATGGGAGAGACTGTGAGAGTGAGAGTGAGGATGGGAGAGAGTGTGAGAGTGAGAGTGAGAGTGCGGATGGGAGACAGTGTGAGTGTGAGTGTGAGAGAGGGGGAGGGAGAGAGAGTGTGAGAGTGAGAGTGAGGATGGGAGAGAGTGAGTGAGGGTGAGAGTGAGAATGAGGATGGGAGAGAGCGTGTGAGGGTGAGAGTGAGAGTGTGGATGGGAGAGAGAGTGTGAGAGTGTGGATGGGAGAGAGTGTGTGAGAATGAGAGTGAGAATGAGGATGAGAGTGAGAGTGTGAGATTGAGAGTGAGAATCGGAGAGAGTGAGAGTCTGAGTGCGGATGGGAGGGAGCTTGAGAGTGAGAGTGAGGATGGAAGAGAGAGTGAGAGAGTGAGTGAGAATGGGAGTGAGAGAGTGAGAGTGGTAGTGTGAATGGGAGAGAGTGTGAGAGCGAGAGTGAGGATGGGAGAGTGAGTGTGACAGTGAGAGTGAGAATGGGTGAGAGAGTGTGAGTGAGAATGGGAGTGAGTGTGTGAGAGTGTGGATGGGAGAGAGTGTGTGAGAATGAGAGTGAGAATGAGGATGGGAGTGAGAGTGTGAGAGTGAGAGTGAGAATCGGAGAGAGTGCGAGCGTGAGTGCGGATGGGAAGGAGTTTGAGAATGAGAGTGAGGATGGAAGAGAGAGTGAGAGTGAGAGTGAGAATGGGAGAATGAGTGAGAGTGAGAATGAGGATTGTAGAGAGAGTGTGAGGGTGAGAGTGAGGATGTTAGAGAGAGTGTGAGGGTGAGAGTGAAGATGGGAGAGAGAGTGTGAGAGTGACAGCGAGGATGGGAGAGAGAGTGTGAGAGTGAGAGTGAGGATGGGAGAGAGAGTGTGAGAGTGAGAGTGAGGATGGGTGAGTGTGAGGATGCGAGAGACAGTGTGAGAGTGTGAGTGAGAATGGGAGAGAGTGTGAGAGTGAGAATGGGAGAATGAGTGTAAGAGTGAGAATGAGGATTGTAGAGAGAGTGTGAGGGTGAGAGTGAGGATGGAAGAGAGAGTGTGATGGTGAGAGTAAAGATGGGAGAGAGAGTGAGAGAGTGACAGCGAGGATGGGAGAGAGAGTTTGAGAGTGAGAGTGAGGATGGGGGAGAGAGTGTGAGAGTGAGAGTGAGAATGGGAGAGAGTGTGAGAGTGAGAATGAGGATGGGAGAGAGAGTGTGAGAGTGAGAGTGAGAGTGAGGATGGGAAAGAAAGTGTGATAGTGAGAGTGAGAATGGGAGAGAGTGTGAGAGTGAGAGGGAGAGTGACGATGGGAGGGAGAGTGTGAGATTGAGAGTGAAGATGGGAGAGAGTATGAGAGTGAGAGTAAGAGTGAGGATGGGAGAGAGAGAGTGAGAGTGAGGATGGGAGAGAGAGAGAGAGAGTGAGAGTGAGGATGGGAGAGAATGTGAGAGTGAAAGTGAGGATGGGAGAGAGTGTGAGAATGAGAGTGAGAATTGGAGAGAGTGTGAGAGTGAGATTGAGAGTGAGGATGGGAGAGAGAGTGAGAGTGACAGCGAGGATGGGAGAGAGAGTGCGAGAGTGAGTGTGAGGATGGGAAAGACAGTGTGAGAGTGAGAGTGAGAATGGGAGAGAGTGTGAGAGTGAGAATGAGGATGTGAGAGTGAGAGTGAGAGTGAGAGTGAGGATGGGAGTGAGAGTGTGAGAGTGAGAGTGAGAATCGGAGAGAGTGAGAGTCTGAGTGCGGATGGGAGGGAGCTTGAGAGTGAGAGTGAGGATGGAAGAGAGAGTGAGAGAGTGAGTGAGAATGGGAGTGAGAGTGGTAGTGTGAATGGGAGAGAGTGTGAGAGCGAGAGTGAGGATGGGAGAGAGAGTGTGACAGTGAGAGTGAGGATGGGTGAGAGAGTGTGAGTGTGAGTGAGAATGGGAGTGAGCGTGTGAGAGTGTGGATGGGAGAGAGTGTGTGAGAATGAGAGTGAGAATGAGGATGGGAGTGAGAGTGTGAGAGTGAGAGTGAGAATCGGAGAGAGTGCGAGTGTGAGTGCGGATGGGAGGGAGTTTGAGAGTGAGAGTGAGGATGGAAGAGAGAGTGAGAGTGAGAATGGGAGAATGAGTGTGAGAGTGCGAATGGGGATTGTAGAGAGAGTGTGAGGGTGAGAGTGAGGATGGAAGAGAGAGTGTGAGGGTGAGAGTGAAGATGGGAGAGAGAGTGTGAGAGTGACAGCGAGGATGGGAGAGAGAGTGTGAGAGTGAGAGTGAGGGTGGGAGAGAGAGTGTGAGAGTGAGAGTGAGAATGGGAGAGAGTGTGAGAGTGAGAATGAGGATGGGAGAGAGTGTGAGAGTGAGAGTGAGAGTGAGGATGGGAAAGAAAGTGTGATAGTGAGAGTGAGAATGGGAGAGAGTGTGAGAGTGAGAGTGAGAGTGACGATGGGAGGGAGAGTGTGAGATTGAGATTGAAGATGGGAGAGAGTATGAGAGTGAGAGTGAGAGTGAGGATGGGAGAGAGAGTGTGAGAGTGAGGATGGGAGAGAGAGAGTGAGAGTGAGAGTGAGGATGGGAGAGAATGTGAGAGTGAAAGTGAGGATGGGAGAGAGTGTGAGAGTGAGAATTGGAGAGAGTGTGAGAGTGAGATTGAGAGTGAGGATGGGAGAGAGAGTGAGAGTGACAGTGAGGATGGGAGAGAGAGTGTGAGAGTGAGTGTGAGGATGGGAAAGACAGTGTGAGAGTGAGAGTGAGAATGGGAGAGAGTGTGAGAGTGAGATTGATGTTGTGAGAGAGAGTGTGAGAGTGTGAGTGAGGATGGGAGAGAGCGTGTGAGGGTGAGAGTGAGAGTGTGGATGGGAGAGAGATTGTGAGAGTGTGGATGGGAGAGAGTGTGTGAGAATGAGAGTGAGAATGAGGATGGGAGTGAGAGTGTGAGAGTGAGAGTGAGAATCGGAGAGAGTGAAAGTGTGAGTGCGGATGGGAGGGAGTTTGAGAGTGAGAGTGAGGATGGAAGAGAGAGTGAGAGAGTGAGTGAGAATGGGAGTGAGAGAGTGAGAGTGGTAGAGTGAATGGGAGAGTGTGTGAGATTGAGAGTGAGAATCGGAGAGAGTGCGTGCGTGAGTGCGGATGGGAAGGAGTTTGAGAATGAGAGTGAGGATGGAAGAGAGAGTGAGAGTGAGAGTGAGAATGGGAGAATGAGTGAGAGTGAGAATGAGGATTGTAGAGAGAGTGTGAGGGTGAGAGTGAGGATGTTAGAGAGAGTGTGAGGGTGAGAGTGAAGATGGGAGAGAGAATGTGAGAGTGACAGCGAGGATGGGAGAGAGAGTGTGAGAGTGAGAGTGAGGATGGGAGAGAGAGTGTGAGAGTGAGAGTGAGAACGGGAGAGAGTGTGAGAGTGAGAATGAGGATGGGAGAGAGAGTGTGAGAGTGAGAGTGAGAGTGAGGATGGGAAAGAAAGTGTGATAGTGAGAGTGAGAATGGGAGAGAGTGTGAGATTGAGAGTGAAGATGGGAGAGAGTATGAGAGTAAGAGTGAGAGTGAGGATTGGAGAGAGAGTGTGAGAGTGAGGATGGGAGAGAGAGAGTGAGAGTGAGAGTGAGGATGGGAGAGAATGTGAGAGTGAAAGTGAGGATGGGAGAGAGTGTGAGAGTGAGAATTGGAGAGAGTGTGAGAGTGAGATTGAGAGTGAGGATGGGAGAGAGAGTGAGAGTGACAGCGAGGATGGGAGAGAGAGTGCGAGAGTGAGTGTGAGGATGGGAAAGACAGTGTGAGAGTGAGAGTGAGAATGGGAGAGAGTGTGAGAGTGAGAATGAGGATGTGAGAGTGAGAGTGAGAGTGAGAGTGAGGATGGAAGAGAGAGTGAGAGAGTGAGAGTGAGGATGGGTGAGTGTGAGGATGGGAGAGACAGTGTGAGAGTGAGAGTGAGAATGGGAGAGAGTGTGAGTGAGAATGGGAGAATGAGTGTGAGAGTGAGAATGAGGACTGTAGAGAGAGTGTGAGTGTGAGAGTGAGGATGTTAGAGAGAGTGTGAGGGTGAGAGTGAAGATGGGAGAGAGAGTGTGAGAGTGACAGCGAGGATGGGAGAGAGAGTGTGAGAGTGAGAGTGAGGATGGGTGAGAGAGTGTGAGAGTGAGAGTGAGAATGGGAGTGTAAGAGTGAGAATGAGGATGGGAGAGAGAGTGTGAGAGTGAGAGTGAGAGTGAGATGGGAAAGAAAGTGTGATGGTGAGAGTGAGAATGGGAGAGAGTGTGTGAGTGAGAGGGAGAGTGACGATGGGAGGGAGAGTGTGAGATTGAGAGTGAAGATGGGAGAGAGTATGAGAGTGAGAGTGAGAGTGAGGATGGGAGCGAGAGAGTGAGAGTGAGGATGGGAGAGAGAGAGTGAGTGTGAGAGTGAGGATGGGAGAGAATGTGAGAGTGAAAGTGAGGATGGGAGAGAGTGTGAGAGTGAGAGTGAGAATTGGAGAGAGTGTGAGAGTGAGAGTGAGAGTGAGGATAGGAGAGAGAATGAGAGTGACAGCGAGGATGGGAGAGAGAGTGCGAGAGTGAGTGTGAGGATGGGAAAGACAGTGTGAGAGTGAGAATGAGAATGGGAGAGAGTGTGAGAGTGAGAATGAGGATGTGAGAGTGAGAGTGAGAGTGAGAGTGAGGATGGAAGAGAGAGTGAGACAGTGAGTGAGAATGGGAGTGAGAGAGTGAGAGTGGTAGTGTGAATGGGAGAGAGTGTGAGAGCGAGAGTGAGGATGGGAGAGAGAGTGTGACAGTGAGAGTGAGGATGGGTGAGAGAGTGTGAGTGTGAGTGAGAATGGGAGTGAGTGTGTGAGAGTGTGGATGGGAGAGAGTGTGTGAGAATGAGAGTGAGAATGAGGATGGGAGTGAGAGTGTGAGAGTGAGAGTGAGAATCGGAAAGAGTGCGAGTGTGAGTGCGGATGGGAGGGAGTTTGAGAGTGAGAGTGAGGATGGAAGAGAGAGTGAGAGAGTGAGTGAGAATGGGAGTGAGAGAGTGAGAGTGGTAGAGTGAATGGGAGAGAGTGTGAGAGCGAGAGTGAGGATGGGAGAGTGAGTGTGACAGTGAGAGTGAGAATGGGTGAGAGAGTGTGAGTGTGAGTGAGAATGGGAGTGAGTGTGTGAGAGTGTGGATGGGAGAGAGTGTGTGAGAATGAGAGTGAGAATGAGGATGGGAGTGAGAGTGTGAGAGTGAGAGTGAGAATCGGAGAGAGTGCGTGCGTGAGTGCGGATGGGAGGGAGTTTGAGAATGAGAGTGAGGATGGAAGAGAGAGTGAGAGTGAGAGTGAGAATGGGAGAATGAGTGTGAGAGTGAGAATGAGGATTGTAGAGAGAGTGTGAGGGTGAGAGTGAGGATGGAAGAGAGAGTGTGAGGGTGAGAGTGAAGATGGGAGAGAGAGTGTGAGAGTGACAGCGAGGATGGGAGAGAGAGTGTGAGATTGAGAGTGAGAATGGGAGAGAGTGTGAGTTTGAGAGTGAGGATGGGAAAGAAAGTGTGATAGTGAGAGTGAGAATGGGAGAGAGTGTGAGAGTGAGAGTGAGAGTGACGATGGGAGGGAGAATGTGAGATTGAGAGTGAAGATGGGAGAGAGTATGAGAGTGAGAGTGAGAGTGAGGATTGGAGAGAGAGTGTGAGAGTGAGGATGGGAGAGAGAGAGTGAGAGTGAGAGTGAGGATGGGAGAGAATGTGAGAGTGAAAGTGAGGATGGGAGAGAGTGTGAGAGTGAGAATTGGAGAGAGTGTGAGAGTGAGATTGAGAGTGAGGATGGGAGAGAGAGTGAGAGTGACAGCGAGGATGGGAGAGAGAGTGCGAGAGTGAGTGTGAGGATGGGAAAGACAGTGTGAGAGTGAGAGTGAGAATGGGAGAGAGTGTGAGAGTGAGAATGAGGACGTGAGAGTGAGAGTGAGAGTGAGAGTGAGAATGGAAGAGATAGTGAGAGAGTGAGAGTGAGGATGGGTGAGTGTGAGGATGGGAGAGACAGTGTGAGAGTGAGAGTGAGAATGGGAGAGAGTGTGAGTGAGAATGGGAGAATGAGTGTGAGAGTGAGAATGAGGACTGTAGAGAGAGTGTGAGTGTGAGAGTGAGGATGTTAGAGAGAGTGTGAGGGTGAGAGTGAAGATGGGAGAGAGAGTGTGAGAGTGACAGCGAGGATGGGAGAGAGAGTGTGAGAGTGAGAGTGAGGATGGGAGAGAGTGTGGGAGTTAGAGTGAGAATGGGAGAGAGTGTGAGAGTGAGAATGAGGATGGGAGAGAGAGTGTGAGAGTGAGAGTGAGAGTGAGGATGGGAAAGAAAGTGTGATAGTGAGAGTGAGAATGGGAGAGAGTGTGTGAGTGAGAGGGAGAGTGACGATGGGAGGGAGAGTGTGAGATTGAGAGTGAAGATGGAAGAGAGTATGAGAGTGAGAGTTAGAGTGAGGATGGGAGAGAGAGAGTGAGTGTGAGAGTGAGGATGGGAGAGAATTTGAGAGTGAAAGTGAGGATGGGAGAGCGTGTGAGAGTGAGAGTGAGAATTGGAGAGAGTGTGAGAGTGAGGTTAAAAAGAGTGAGGATAGGAGAGAGAGTGAGAGTGACAGCGAGGATGGGAGAGAGAGTGCGAGAGTGAGTGTGAGGATGGGAAAGATAGTGTGAGAGTGAGAGTGAGAATGGGAGAGAGTGTGAGAGTGAGAATGAGGATGTGAGAGTGAGAGTGAGAGTGAGGATGGAAGAGAGAGTGAGAGAGTGAGTGAGAATGGGAGTGAGAGAGTCAGAGTGGTAGTGTGAATGGGAGAGAGTGTGAGAGTGAGAGCGAGAGTGAGGATGGGAGAGAGAGTGTGACAGTGACAGTGAGGATAGGTGAGAGAGTGTGAGTGTGAGTGAGAATGGGAGTGAGTGTGTGAGAGAGTGTGTGAGAATGAGAGTGAGAATGAGGATGGGAGTGCGAGTGTGAGAGTGAGAGGGAGAATCGGAGAGAGTGCGAGTGTGAGTGCGGATGGGAGGGAGTTTGAGAGTGAGAGTGAGGATGGAAGAGAGAGTGAGAGAGTGAGTGAAATTGGGAGTGAGAGAGTCCGAGTGGCAGTGTGAATGGGAGAGAGTGTGAGAGCGAGAGTGAGGATGGGAGAGAGAGTGTGACAGTGAGAGTGAGGATAGGTGAGAGAGTGTGAGTGTGAGTGAGAATGGGAGTGAGTGTGTGAGAGTGTGGATGGGAGAGAGTGTGTGAGAATGAGAGTGAGAATGAGGATGGGAGTGAGAGTGTGAGAGTGAGAGTGAGAATCAGAGAGAGTGCGAGTGTGAGTGCGGATGGGAGGGAGTTTGAGAGTGAGAGTGAGGATGGAAGAGAGAGTGAGAGTGAGAATGGGAGAATGAGTGTGAGAGTGAGAATGAGGATTGTAGAGAGAGTGTGAGGGTGAGAGTGAGGATGGAAGAGAGAGTGTGAGGGTGAGAGTGAAGATGGGAGAGAGAGTGTGAGAGTGACAGCGAGGATGGGAGAGAGAGTGTGAGAGTGAGAGTGAGAATGGGAGAGAGTGTGAGAGTGAGAATGAGGATGGGAGAGAGAGTGTGAGAGTGAGAGTGAGAGTGAGGATGGGAAAGAAAGTGTGATAGTGAGAGTGAAAATGGGAGAGAGTGTGTGAGTGAGAGTGAGAGTGACGATGGGAGGGAGAGTGTGAGATTGAGAGTGAAGATGGGAGAGAGTATGAGAGTGAGAGTGAGAGTGAGGATGGGAGAGAGAGTGTGAGAGTGAGGATGGGAGAGAGAGAGTGAGAGTGAGAGTGAGGATGGGAGAGAATGTGAGAGTGAAAGTGAGGATGGGAGAGAGTGTGAGAGTGAGAGTGAGAATTGGAGAGAGTGAGATTGAGAGTGAGGATGGGAGAGAGAGTGAGAGTGACAGCGAGGATGGGAGAGAGAGTGCGAGAGTGAGTGTGAGGATGGGAAAGACAGTGTGCGACTGAGAGTGAGAATGGGAGAGAGTGTGAGAGTGAGAATGAGGATGTGAGAGTGAGAGTGAGAGTGAGGATGGAAGAGAGAGTGAGAGAGTGAGTGAGAATGGGAGTGAGAGAGTGAGAGTGGTAGTGTGAATGGGAGAGAGAGTGTGACAGAGAGAGTGAGGATGGGTGAGAGAGTGTGAGTGTGAGTGAGAATGGGAGTGAGTGTGTGAGAGTGTGGATGGGAGAGAGTGTGTGAGAATGAGAGTGAGAATGAGGATGGGAGAGAGAGTGTGAGAGTGAGTGTGAGGATGGGAGAGACAGTGTGAGAGTGAGAGTGAGAATGGGAGAGAGTGTGAGAGTGAGAATGAGGATGTGAGAGTGAGAGTGAGAGTGAGGATGGGAGAGAATGTGAGAGTGAGAGTGAGGATAGGAGAGAGTGTGAGAGTGAGAGTGAGAATTGGAGAGAGAGTGTGAGATTGAGAGTGAGAATGGGAGAGAGTGTGAGAGTGAGAATGAGGATGTGAGAGAGAGAGTGAGAGTGAGAGTGTGGATGGGAGAGAGAGTGTGAGAGTGAGGATGGGTGAGAGTGTGTGAGAGTGAGAGTGAGAATGAGGATGGGAGAGAGAGTGTGAGAGTGAGAGTGAGAATCGGAGAGAGAGTGAGAGTGAGAGTGTGGATGGGAGAGAGTGTGAGAGTGAAAGCGAGGGTGGAAGAGGCAGTGTGAGAGTGAGTGAGAATGTGAGTGAGAGAGTGAGAGTGACAGTGTGAATGGGAGAGAGTGTGAGAGGGAGAATGAGGATGGGAGAGAGAGTGTGATAGTGAGAGTTTGGAAGTGAGAGAGAGTGTGAGAGTGAGTGAGAATGGGAGTGTGTGAAAGAGGGTGTGGAAGAGGGAGTGTGAGAGTGAGTGAGAATGGGAGTGAGAGAGTGAGAGTGACAGTGTGAATGGGAGAGAGTGTGAGAGGGAGAATAAGGATGGGAGAGAGAGTGTGAGAGTGACAGCGAGGATGGGAAAGAGAGTGTGAGAGTGAGAGTGAGGTTGGAAGAGCGAGTGTGAGAGTGACAGCGAGGATGGGAAAGAGAGTGTGAGTGTGAGAGTTAGAGTGATGTTGGGAGAGCGAGTGTTAGAGTGAGAGTGAGAATGGGAGAGAGTGTGAGAGTGAGAATGAGGATGGGAGAGAGAGTGTGAGAGAGTGAGTGAGAGTGAGAATGGGAGAGAAAGTGTGATAGTGAGAGTGAGAGTGGGAGAGAGTGTGAGAGTGAGAGTGACGATGAGAGGGAGAGTGTGAGAGTTAGAGTGCGGATGGGAGAGAGTGTGAGAGTGAGAGTGAGAGTGAGGATGGGAGAGAGAGTGTGAGAGTGTGAGTGAGGATGGGAGTGAGAGAGTGAGAGTGAGAGTGAGGATGGGAGAGAGAGTGTGAGAGTGTGAGTGAGGATGGGAGTGAGAGAGTGAGAGTGAGAGTGAGGATGGGAGAGACTGTGAGAGTGAGAGTGAGGATGGGAGAGAGTGTGAGAGTGAGAGTGACAGTGCGTATGGGAGAGAGTGTGAGTGTGAGCGTGAGAGTGAGGAAGGGAGAGAGAGTGTGAGAGTGAGAGAGAGGATGGGAGATAGAGTGTGAGAGCAAGAGTGAGAGTGCGGATGCGAGAGAGAGTGAGAGTGAGAGGGCGGATTGGAGGGAGTGTGAGAATGAGAGTGAGAGTGAGGATTGGAGAGAAAGTGTGAGAGTGAAAGTGAGGTTGGGAGAGAGAGTGCGAGAGTGAGAGTGAGAATGGGAGAGAGAGTGTGAGAGTGTGAGTTAGGATGGTAGAGTGAGTGAGAGAGTGAGAGTGAGATGGGAGAGAGTGAGAGTGAGGATCGGAGAGAGAGTGTGAGAGTGAGAATGAGGATGGGAGAGAGTGTGAGAGTGAGAGTGAGAATCGGAGAGAGAGTGAGAGTGAGAGTGCGGATGGGAGAGAGTGTGAGAGTGAGAGTGAGAATTGGAGAGAGAGTGTGAGATTGAGAGTGAGAATGGGAGAGAGTGTGAGAGTGAGAATGAGGATGTGAGAGAGAGAGTGAGAGTGAGAGTGTGGATGGGAGAGGGAGTGTGAGAGTGAGGATGGGTGAGAGTGTGTGAGAGTGAGAGTGAGAATGAGGATGGGAGAGAGAGTGTGAGAGTGAGAGTGAGAATCGGAGAGAGAGTGAGAGTGAGAGTGTGGATGGGAGAGAGTGTGAGAGTGAAAGCGAGGGTGGAAGAGGGAGTGTGAGACTGAGTGAGAATGTGAGTGAGAGAGTGAGAGTGACAGTGTGAATGGGAGAGAGTGTGAGAGGGAGAATGAAGATGGGAGAGAGAGTGTGATAGTGAGAGTTTGGAAGCGAGAGAGAGTGTGAGAGTGAGTGAGAATGGGAGTGTGTGAAAGAGGGTGTGGAAGAGGGAGTGTGAGAGTGAGTGAGAATGGGAGTGAGAGAGTGAGAGTGACAGTGTGAATGGGAGAGAGTGTGAGAGGGAGAATGAGGATGGGAGAGAGAGTGTGAGAGTGACAGCGAGGATGGGAAAGAGAGTGTGAGAGTGAGAGTGAGGTTGGAAGAGCGAGTGTGAGAGTGACAGCGAGGATGGGAAAGAGAGTGTGAGTGTGAGAGTTAGAGTGAGGTTGGGAGAGCGAGTGTTAGAGTGAGAGTGAGAATGGGAGAGAGTGTGAGAGTGAGAATGAGGATGGGAGAGAGAGTGTGAGAGAGTGAGTGAGAGTGAGAATGGGAGAGAAAGTGTGATAGTGAGAGTGAGAATGGGAGAGAGTGTGAGAGTGAGAGTGAGAGTGACGATGAGAGGGAGAGTGTGAGAGTTAGAGTGAGGATGGGAGAGAGTGTGAGAGTGAGAGTGAGAGTGAGGATGGGAGACAGAGTGTGAGAGTGTGAGTGAGGATGGGAGTGAGAGAGTGAGAGTGAGAGTGAGGATGGGAGAGACTGTGAGAGTGAGAGTGAGGATGGGAGAGAGTGTGAGAGTGAGAGTGACAGTGCGTATGGGAGAGAGTGTGAGTGTGAGCGTGAGAGTGAGGAAGGGAGAGAGAGTGTGAGAGTGAGAGAGAGGATGGGAGATAGAGTGTGAGAATGAGAGTGAGAATCGGAGAGAGAGTGTGAGAGCAAGAGTGAGAGTGCGGATGCGAGAGAGAGTGAGAGTGAGAGGGCGGATTGGAGGGAGTGTGAGAATGAGAGTGAGAGTGAGGATTGGAGAGAAAGTGTGAGAGTGAAAGTGAGGTTGGGAGAGAAAGTGCGAGAGTGAGAGTGAGAATGGGAGAGAGAGTGTGAGAGTGTGAGTTAGGATGGTAGAGTGAGTGAGAGAGTGAGAGTGAGATGGGAGAGAGTGAGAGTGAGGATCGGAGAGAGAGTGTGAGAGTGAGAATGAGGATGGGAGAGAGTGTGAGAGTGAGAGTGAGAATCGGAGAGAGAGTGAGAGTGAGAGTGCGGATGGGAGAGAGTGTGAGAGTGAGAGTGAGAATTGGAGAGAGAGTGTGAGATTGAGAGTGAGAATGGGAGAGAGTGTGAGAGTGAGAATGAGGATGTGAGAGAGAGTGTGAGAGTGAGAGTGTGGATGGGAGAGAGAGTGTGAGAGTGAGGATGGGTGAGAGTGTGTGAGAGTGAGAATGAGAATGAGGATGGGAGAGAGTGTGAGAGTGAGAGTGAGAATCGGAGAGAGAGTGAGAGTGAGAGTGTGGATGGGAGATAGTGTGAGAGTGAAAGCGAGGGTGGAAGAGGGAGTGTGAGAGTGAGTGAGAATGGGAGTAGAGAGTGAGAGTGACAGTGTGAATGGGAGAGAGTGTGAGAGGGAGAATGAGGATGGGAGAGAGAGTGTGATAGTGAGAGTTTGGAAGCGAGAGAGAGTGTGAGAGTGAGTGAGAATGGGAGTGTGTGAAAGAGGGTGTGGAAGAGGGAGTGTGAGAGTGAGTGAGAATGGGAGTGAGAGAGTGAGAGTGACAGTGTGAATGGGAGAGAGTGTGAGAGGGAGAATGAGGATGGGAGAGAGAGTGTGAGAGTGACAGCGAGGATGGGAAAGAGAGTGTGAGAGTGAGAGTGAGGTTGGAAGAGCGAGTGTGAGAGTGACAGCGAGGATGGGAAAGAGAGTGTGAGTGTGAGAGTTAGAGTGAGGTTGGGAGAGCGAGTGTTAGAGTGAGAGTGAGAATGGGAGAGAGTGTGAGAGTGAGAACGAGGATGGGAGAGAGAGTGTGAGAGAGTGAGTGAGAGTGAGAATGGGAGAGAAAGTGTGATAGTGAGAGTGAGATTGGGAGAGAGTGTGAGAGTGAGAGTGAGAGTGACGATGAGAGGGAGAGTGTGAGAGTTAGAGTGAGGATGGGAGAGAGTGTGAGAGTGAGAGTGAGAATGAGGACGGGAGAGAGAGTGTGAGAGTGTGAGTGAGGATGGGAGTGAGAGAGTGAGAGTGAGAGTGAGAATCGGAGAGAGAGTGAAAGTGTGAGTGCGGATTGGAGGGAGTGTGAGAATGAGAGTGAGAGTGAGGATTGGAGAGAAAGTGTGAGAGTGAAAGTGAGGTTGGCAGAGAGAGTGTGAGAGTGAGAGTGAGGATGGGCGAGAGCGTCTGAGGGTGAGAGTGAGAATGAGGATGGTAGAGAGAGTGTGAGTGTGAGAGAGTGTGAGTGTGAGAGTGAGGATGGGAGAGAGAGTGTGAGAGTGAGAGTGAGGATGGGAGAGAGAGTGTGAGAGTGAGAGTGAGGATGGGAGAGAGAGTGTGAGAGTGAGAGTGAGGATGGGAGAGAGAGTGTGAGAGTGAGAGTGAGGATGGGAGAGAGAGTGACAGTGACAGTGAGGATTGCAGAGAGTGTGTGAGAGTGAGAGTGAGGATGGGAGAGAGTGAGAGTGAGAGTGCGGATTGGAGAGAGTGTGAGAATGAGAGTGAGAGTGAGGATTGGAGAGAAAGTGTGAGAGTGAAAGTGAGGTTGGGAGAGAGAGTGTGAGAGTGAGAGTGAGAATGGGAGAGAGAGTGTGAGAGTGTGAGTTAGGATGGTAGAGTGAGTGTGAGAGTGAGATGGGAGAGAGTGTGAGTGAGGATGGGAGAGAGAGTGTGAGAGTGAGAGTGAGGATGGGAGAGAGTGTGAGAGTGAGAGTGAGAATCGGAGAGAGAGTGAAAGTGTGAGTGCGGATTGGAGGGAGTGTGAGAATGAGAGTGAGAGTGAGGATTGGAGAGAAAGTGTGAGAGTGAAAGTGAGGTTGGGAGAGAGAGTGTGAGAGTGAGAGTGAGAATGGGAGAGAGAGTGTGAGAGTGTGAGTTAGGATGGTAGAGTGAGTGAGAGAGTGAGAGTGAGATGGGAGAGAGTGAGAGTGAGGATCGGAGAGAGAGTGTGAGAGTGAGAGTGAGGATGGGAGAGAGTGTGAGTGTGAGAGTGAGAATCGGAGAGAGAGTGAGAGTGAGAGTGCGGATGGGAGAGAGTGTGAGAGTGAAAGCGAGGATGGAAGAGGGAGTGTGAGAGTGAGTGAGAATGGGAGTGAGAGAGTGTGAGTGACAGTGTGAATGGGAGAGAGTGTGAGAGTGAGAGTGAGGATGGGAGAGAGAGTGTGAGAGTAAGTGAGAATGGGAGTGTGTGCGTGAGTGAAAGTGAGGATGGGAGAGAGAGTGTGAGAGTGAGAGTGAGGATGCGAGAGAGAATGAGAGTGAGAGTTAGAATGGGAGAATGAGTGTGAGAGTGAGAGTGAGAGTGAGAGTGAGAATGGGCGAGTGAGTGAGAGAATGAGAGTGAGAATGGGAGAGAGAATGTGAGGGTGAGAATGAGGTTGGGAGAGAGAGTGTGAGGGTGAGAGTGAGGATGGGAGAGAGAGTGTGAGAGTGACAGCGAGGATGGGAAAGAGAGTGTGAGAGTGAGAGTGAGGTTGGGAGAGAGAGTGAGAGTGAGAGTGAGAATGGGAGAGAGTGTGAGAGTGTGAATGAGGATGGGACAGAGAGTGTGAGAGTGAGAGTGAGAGTGAGGATGGGAGAGAAAGTTTGATAGTGAGAGTGAGAATGGGAGAGAGTGTGAGAGTGAGAGCGAGAGTGACGATGTGAGGGAGAGTGTGAGAGTGAGAGTGAGGATGAGAATGAGTGTGAGAGTGAGAGTGCGAATGGGAGAGAGAGTGAGAGTGAGGATGCGAGTGAGAGTGTGAGAGTGAGAGTGAGAATGGGAGAGAGAGTGTGAGAGTGAGAGTGAGGATGGTAGAGAGAGAGTTAGAGTGTCAGTGAGAATGGGAGTGACTGTGAGAGTGAGGACGGCAGAGAGTGTGAGAGTGACAGAGAGGTTGGGTGAGAGAGTATGAGATTGAGTGCGAGGATGGGAGAGAGTGTGAGAGTGAGACTGAGGATTGGAGAGAGAGTGTGAGAGTTTGAGTGAGAGTGAGGATGTGAGAGAGAGTGTGAGAGCGAGAGCGAGAGTGCGGTTGGGAGAGAGTGTGAGAGTGAGAGTGAGAGTGAGGATGGGAGAGAGAGTGTGAGAGTGAGAGTGAGGATAGGAGAGAGAGTGTGAGAGTGAGAGTGAGAATGGGAGAGTGTGTGAGAGTGAGAGTGAGGATGGGAGAGTGAGTGTGAGAGCGAGAGTGAGAGTGCGGATGGGAGATAGTGTGAGAGTGAGAGTGACAGTGAGGATGGGAGAGAGAGTGTGAGAGTGAGAGTTAGGATGGGAGAGAGAGTGTGAGAGTTAGAGTGAGAGTGAGGATGGGAGAGAGAGTGTGAGAGCGAGAGTGAGAGTGCGGATGGGAGAGAGTGTGAGTGTGAGAGTGAGAGTGAGGATGGGAGAGAGAGTGTGAGAGTGAGTGTGAGGGTGGGAGAGAGAGTGTCAGAGTGATAGTAAGGATGGGAGAGATTATGAGGTTTGAGATTGAGAATGAGGATGGGAGAGAGAGTGTGAGAATGAGAGTGAGAATCGGAGAGAGTGTGAGAGCAAGAGTGAGAGTGCGGATGGGAGAGAGTGTGAGTGTGAGAGTGAGAATGAGGATTGGAGAAAGAGTGTGAGAGTGAGAGTAAGGATGGGAGAGAGGGTGTGGGAGTGAGAGTGAGGATGGGAGGGAGCGTGTGAGGGTGAGAGTGAGAATGAGGATGGTAGAGAGAGTGTGAGTGTGAGAGTGAGGATAACAGAGAGAGTGTGAGAGTGAGAGTGAGTATGGGAGAGAGAGTGTGAGAGTGAGAATGAGGATGGAAGAGGGAGTGTGAGAGTGAGTGAAAATGGGAGTGAGAGAGTGAGAGTGAGAGTGCGGATGGGAGAGAGTGTGAGAGTGAAAGTGAGAATGGAAGAGGGAGTGTGAGAGTGAGTGAGAATGGGAGTGAGAGAGTGAGAATGACAATGTGAATGGGAGAGAGTGTGAGAGTTTGATTGAGGATGCGAGAGAGAGTGTGAGAGTGAGAGTGAGGATGGGAGAATGAGTGTGACAGTGAGAGTGAGAATGAGAATGGGCGAGTGTGTGTGAGAGTGAGAGTGAGAATGGGAGAGAGAGTGTGAGGGTGAGAGTGTGGATGGGAGAGAGAGTGTGAGGGTGAGAGTGAGGATGGGAGGGAGAGTGTGAGAGTGAGAGTGAGGATGGGAGTGAGAGAGTGAGAGTGAGAGTGAGGATGGGAGAGAGTGTGAGAGTGAGAGTGACAGTGCGGATGGGAGAGAGTGTGAGTGTGAGCGTGAGAGTGAGGAAGGGAGAGAGAGTGTGAGAGTGAGCGAGAGGATGGGAGATAGAGTGTGAGAATGAGAGTGAGAATCGGAGAGAGAGTGTGAGAGCGAGAGTGAGAGTGCGGATGGGAGAGAAAGTGTGAGAGTGAAAGTGAGGTTGGGAGAGAGAGTGTGAGAGTGAGAGTGTGGATGGGCGAGAGCGTGTCAGAGTGAGAATGAGGATGGTAGAGAGAGTGTGAGTGTGAGAGTGAGGATGGGAGAGAGAGTGTGAGAGTGAGAGTGAGGATGGGAGAGAGAGTGTGAGAGTGAGCGAGAGGATGGGAGATAGAGTGTGAGAATGAGAGTGAGAATCGGAGAGAGAGTGTGAGAGCGAGAGTGAGAGTGAGGATTGGAGAGAAAGTGTGAGAGTGAAAGTGAGGTTGGGAGAGAGAGTGTGAGAGTGAGAGTGTGGATGGGCGAGAGCGTGTGAGGGTGAGAGTGAGAATGAGGGTGGTAGAGAGAGTGTGAGTGTGAGAGTGAGGATGGGAGAGAGAGTGTGAGAGTGAGAGTGAGGATGGGAGAGAGAGTGAGAGTAAGAGTGTGGATGGGAGAGAGTGTGAGAGTGACAGTGAGGATTGCAGAGAGTGTGTGAGAGTGAGAGTGAGGATGGGAGAGAGTGAGAGTGAGAGTGCGGATTGGAGAGATTGTGAGAATGAGAGTGAGAGTGAGGATTGGAGAGAAAGTGTGAGAGTGAAAGTGAGGTTGGGAGAGAGAGTGTGAGAGTGAGAGTGAGAATGGGAGAGAGAGTGTGAGAGTGTGAGTTAGGATGGTTGAGTGAGTGTGAGAGTGAGAGTGAGATGGGAGAGAGTGAGAGTGAGGATCGGAGAGAGAGTGTGAGAGTGAGAGTGAGGATGGGAGAGAGTGTGAGAGTGAGAGTGAGAATCGGAGAGAGAGTGAGAGTGAGAGATCGGTTTGGAGGGAGTGTGAGAGTGAGAGTGAGAGTGAGGATTGGAGAGAAAGTGTGAGAGTGAAAGTGAGGTTGGGAGAGAGAGTGTGAGAGTGAGAATGGGAGAGAGAGTGTGAGAGTGTGAGTTAGGATGGTAGAGTGAGTGAGAGAGTGAGAGTGAGATGGGAGAGAGTGAGAGTGAGAGTGAGAATCGGAGAGAGAGTGAGAGTGAGAGTGCGGATGGGAGAGAGTGTGAGAGTGAAAGCGAGGATGGAAGAGGGAGGTGAGAGTGAGTGAGAATGGGAGTGAGAGATTGAGAGTGACAGTGTGAATGGGAGAGAGTGTGAGAGTGAGAGTGAGGATGGGAGAGAGAGTGTGATAGTGAGAGTGAGGATGCGAGAGAGAGTGTGAGAGTGAGTGAGAATGGGAGTGTGTGCGTGAGTGAAAGTGAGGATGGGAGAGAGAGTGTGAGAGTGAAAGTGAGGATGCGAGAGAGAATGAGAGTGAGAGTGAGAATGGGAGAGAGAATGTGAGGGTGAGAGTGAGGTTGGGAGAGAGAGTGTGAGGGTGAGAGTGAGGATGGGAGAGAGTGAGAGTGACAGTGAGGATTGCAGAGAGTGTGTGAGAGTGAGAGTGAGGATGGGAGAGAGTGAGAGTGAGAGTGCGGATTGGAGAGAGTGTGAGAATGAGAGTGAGAGTGAGGATTGGAGAGAAAGTGTGAGAGTGAAAGTGAGGTTGGGAGAGAGAGTGTGAGAGTGAGAGTGAGAATGGGAGAGAGAGTGTGAGAGTGTGAGTTAGGATGGTAGAGTGAGTGTGAGAGTGAGATGGGAGAGAGTGTGAGTGAGGATGGGAGAGAGAGTGTGAGAGTGAGAGTGAGGATGGGAGAGAGTGTGAGAGTGAGAGTGAGAATCGGAGAGAGAGTGAAAGTGTGAGTGCGGATTGGAGGGAGTGTGAGAATGAGAGTGAGAGTGAGGATTGGAGAGAAAGTGTGAGAGTGAAAGTGAGGTTGGGAGAGAGAGTGTGAGAGTGAGAGTGAGAATGGGAGAGAGAGTGTGAGAGTGTGAGTTAGGATGGTAGAGTGAGTGAGAGAGTGAGAGTGAGATGGGAGAGAGTGAGAGTGAGGATCGGAGAGAGAGTGTGAGAGTGAGAGTGAGGATGGGAGAGAGTGTGAGTGTGAGAGTGAGAATCGGAGAGAGAGTGAGAGTGAGAGTGCGGATGGGAGAGAGTGTGAGAGTGAAAGCGAGGATGGAAGAGGGAGTGTGAGAGTGAGTGAGAATGGGAGTGAGAGAGTGAGAGTGACAGTGTGAATGGGAGAGAGTGTGAGAGTGAGAGTGAGGATGGGAGAGAGAGTGTGATAGTGTCAGTGAGGATGTGAGAGAGAGTGTGAGAGTGAGTGAGAATGGGAGTGTGTGCGTGAGTGAAAGTGAGGATGGGAGAGAGAGTGTGAGAGTGAGAGTGAGGATGCGAGAGAGAATGAGAGTGAGAGTTAGAATGGGAGAATGAGTGTGAGAGTGAGAGTGAGAGTGAGAATGGGCGAGTGAGTGAGAGAATGAGAGTGAGAATGGGAGAGAGAATGTGAGGGTGAGAATGAGGTTGGGAGAGAGAGTGTGAGGGTGAGAGTGAGGATGGGAAAGAGAGTGTGAGAGTGAGAGTGAGGTTGGGAGAGAGAGTGAGAGTGAGAGTGAGAATGGGAGAGTGTGTGAGAGTGTGAATGAGGATGGGAGAGAGAGTGTGAGAGTGAGAGTGAGAGTGAGGATGGGAGAGAAAGTTTGATAGTGAGAGTGAGAATGGGAGAGAGTGTGAGAGTGAGAGCGAGAGTGACGATGTGAGGGAGAGTGTGAGAGTGAGAGTGAGGATGAGAATGAGTGTG
Source organism: Chiloscyllium plagiosum (assembly GCF_037043375.1). NCBI lineage: Eukaryota > Metazoa > Chordata > Chondrichthyes > Orectolobiformes > Hemiscylliidae > Chiloscyllium > Chiloscyllium plagiosum. The sequence continues at coordinate 30,763,157 of NW_028270180.1, forward strand.
AGAGTGAGAGTGCGAATGGGAGAGAGAGTGAGAGTGAGGATGCGAGTGAGAGTGTGAGAGTGAGAGTGAGAATGGGAGAGAGAGTGTGAGAGTGAGAGTGAGGATGGTAGAGAGAGAGTTAGAGTGTCAGTGAGAATGGGAGTGATTGTGAGAGTGAGGACGGCAGAGAGTGTGAGAGTGACAGAGAGGTTGGGTGAGAGAGTATGAGATTGAGTGCGAGGATGGGAGAGAGTGTGAGAGTGAGACTGAGGATTGGAGAGAGAGTGTGAGAGTTTGAGTGAGAGTGAGGATGTGAGAGAGAGTGTGAGAGCGAGAGCGAGAGTGCGGTTGGGAGAGAGTGTGAGAGTGAGAGTGAGAGTGAGGATGGGAGAGAGAGTGTGAGATTGAGAGTGAGGATGGGAGAGAGAGTGTGAGAGTGAGAGTGAGAATGGGAGAGTGTGTGAGAGTGAGAGTGAGGATGGGAGAGTGAGTGTGAGAGCGAGAGTGAGAGTGCGGATGGGAGAGAGTGTGAGAGTGAGAGTGAGAGTGAGGATGGGAGAGAGAGTGTGAGAGTGAGAGTTAGGATCGGAGAGAGAGTGTGAGAGTTAGAGCGAGAGTGAGGATGGGAGAGAGAGTGTGAGAGCGAGAGTGAGAGTGCGGATGGGAGAGAGTGTGAGTGTGAGAGTGAGAGTGAGGATGGGAGAGAGAGTGTGAGAGTGAGTGTGAGGATGGGAGAGAGAGTGTCAGAGTGATAGTAAGGATGGGAGAGAGTATGAGGTTTGAGATTGAGAATGAGGATGGGAGAGAGAGTGTGAGAATGAGAGTGAGAATCGGAGAGAGTGTGAGAGCAAGAGTGAGAGTGCGGATGGGAGAGAGTGTGAGTGTGAGAGTGAGAATGAGGATTGGAGAGAGAGTGTGAGAGTGAGAGTAAGGATGGGAGAGAGGGTGTGGGAGTGAGAGTGAGGATGGGAGGGAGCGTGTGAGGGTGAGAGTGAGAATGAGGATGGTAGAGAGAGTGTGAGTGTGAGAGTGAGGATAACACAGAGAGTGTGAGAGTGAGAGTGAGTATGGGAGAGAGAGTGTGAGGGTGAGAATGAGGATGGAAGAGGGAGTGTGAGAGTGAGTGAAAATGGGAGTGAGAGAGTGAGAGTGAGAGTGCGGATGCGAGAGAGAGTGTGAGAGTGAGAGTGAGGATGGGAGAATGAGTGTGACAGTGAGAGTGAGAATGAGAATGGGAGAGTGTGTGTGAGAGTGAGAGTGAGAATGGGAGAGAGAGTGTGAGGGTGAGAGTGTGGATGGGAGAGAGAGTGTGAGGGTGAGAGTGAGGATGGGAGGGAGAGTGTGAGAGTGAGAGTGAGGATGGGAGTGAGAGAGTGAGAGTGAGAGTGAGGATGGGAGAGACTGTGAGAGTGAGAGTGAGGATGGGAGAGAGTGTGAGAGGGAGAGTGACAGTGCGGATGGGAGAGAGTGTGAGTGTGAGCGTGAGAGTGAGGAAGGGAGAGAGAGTGTGAGAGTGAGCGAGAGGATGGGAGATAGAGTGTGAGAATGAGAGTGTGAATCGGAGAGAGAGTGTGAGAGCGAGAGTGAGAGTGCGGATGGGAGAGAGTTTGAGTGTGAGAGTTAGAGTGAGAGTGAGGATTGGAGAGAAAGTGTGAGAGTGAAAGTGAGGTTGGGAGAGAGAGTGTGAGAGTGAGAGTGTGGATGGGCGAGAGCGTGTGAGGATGAGAGTGAGAATGAGGATGGTAGAGAGAGTGTGAGTGTGAGAGTGAGGATGGGAGAGAGAGTGTGAGAGTGAAAGTGAGGATGGGAGAGAGAGTGAGAGTAAGAGTGTGGATGGGAGAGAGTGTGAGAGTGACAGTGAGGATTGCAGAGAGTGTGTGAGAGTGAGAGTGAGGATGGGAGAGAGTGAGAGTGAGAGTGCGGATTGGAGAGATTGTGAGAATGAGAGTGAGAGTGAGGATTGGAGAGAAAGTGTGAGAGTGAAAGTGAGGTTGGGAGAGAGAGTGTGAGAGTGAGAGTGAGAATGGGAGAGAGAGTGTGAGAGTGTGAGTTAGGATGGTTGAGTGAGTGTGAGAGTGAGAGTGAGATGGGAGAGAGTGAGAGTGAGGATCGGAGAGAGAGTGTGAGAGTGAGAGTGAGGATGGGAGAGAGTGTGAGAGTGAGAGTGAGAATCGGAGAGAGAGTGAGAGTGAGAGGGCGGATTGGAGGGAGTGTGAGAGTGAGAGTGAGAGTGAGGATTGGAGAGAAAGTGTGAGAGTGAAAGTGAGGTTGGGAGAGAGAGTGTGAGAGTGAGAATTGGAGAGAGAGTGTGAGAGTGTGAGTTAGGATGGTAGAGTGAGTGAGAGAGTGAGAGTGAGATGGGAGAGAGTGAGAGTGTGGATCGGAGAGAGAGTGTGAGAGTGAGAGTGAGGATGGGAGAGAGTGTGAGAGTGAGAGTGAGAATCGGAGAGAGAGTGAGAGTGAGAGTGCGGATGGGAGAGAGTGTGAGAGTGAAAGCGAGGATGGAAGAGGGAGTGTGAGAGTGAGTGAGAATGGGAGTGAGAGATTGAGAGTGACAGTGTGAATGGGAGAGAGTGTGAGAGTGAGAGTGAGGATGGGAGAGAGAGTGTGATAGTGAGAGTGAGGATGCGAGAGAGAGTGTGAGAGTGAGTGAGAATGGGAGTGTGTGCGTGAGTGAAAGTGAGGATGGGAGAGAGAGTGTGAGAGTGACAGCGAGAATGGGAAAGAGAGTGTGAGAGTGAGAGTGAGGTTGGGAGAGAGAGTGTGAGAGTGAGAGTGAGAATGGGAGAGAGTGTGAGAGTGTGAATGAGGATGGGAGATAGAGTGTGAGAGTAAGAGTGAGAGTGAGGATGGGAGAGAAAGTGAGAGTGAGAGCGAGAGTGACGATGTGAGGGAGAGTGTGAGAGTGAGAGTGAGGATGAGAATGAGTGTGAGAGTGAGAGTGCAAATGGGAGAGAGAGTGAGAGTGAGGATGCGAGTGAGAGTGTGAGAGTGAGAGTGAGGATGGGAGAGAGAGTGTGAGAGTGAGAGTGAGGATGGTAGAGAGAGAGTTAGAGTGTCAGTGAGAATGGGAGTGATTGTGAGAGTGAGGACGGCAGAGAGGGTGAGAGTGACAGAGAGGTGGGGTGAGAGAGTGCGAGATTGAGTGCGAGGATGGGACAGAGAGTGTGAGAGTGAGAGTGAGGATTGGAGAGAGAGTGTGAGAGTTTGAGTGAGAGTGAGGATGTGAGAGAGAGTGTGAGAGCGAGAGCGAGAGTGCGTTTGGGAGAGAGTGTGAGAGTGAGAGTGAGGATGGGAGAGAGAGTGTGAGAGTGAGAGTGAGGATGGGAGAGAGAGTGTGAGAGTGAGAGTGAGAATGGGAGAGTGTGTGAGAGTGAGAGTGAGGATGGGAGAGTGAGTGTGAGAGCGAGAGTGAGAGTGTGGATGGGAGAGAGTGTGAGAGTGAGAGTGACAGTGAGGATGGGAGAGAGAGTGTGAGAGTGAGAGTTAGGATTGGAGAGAGAGTGTGAGAGTTAGAGTGAGAGTGAGGATGGGAGAGAGAGTGTGAGAGTGAGAGTGAGGATGGGAGAGAGAGTGTCAGAGTGATAGTAAGGATGGGAGAGAGTGTGAGGGTGAGATTGAGAATGAGGATGGGAGAGAGAGTGTGAGAATGAGAGTGAGAATCGGAGAGAGTGTGAGAGCAAGAGTGAGAGTGCGGATGGGAGAGAGTGTGAGTGTGAGAGTGAGAGTGAGGATTGGAGAGAGAGTGTGAGAGTGAGAGTAAGGATGGGAGAGAGAGTGAGGGAGTGAGAGTGAGGATGGGAGAGAGCGTGTGAGGGTGAGAGTGAGGGTGGAAGAGGGAGTGTGAGAGTGAGTGAAAATGGGAGTGAGAGAGTGAGAATGACAATGTGAATGGGAGAGAGTGTGAGTGTGAGAGTGAGAGTGAGGATTGGAGAGAGAGTGTGGGAGTGAGAGTGAGGATGGGAGAGAGCGTGTGAGGGTGAGAGTGAGAATGAGGATGGTAGAGAGAGTGTGAGTGTGAGAGTGAGGATAACAGAGAGAGTGTGAGAGTGAGAGTGAGAGTGAGTATGGGAGTGAGAGTGTGAGAGTGAGAATGAGGATGGGAGAGAGAGTGTGAGAGTGAGAGTGAGGATGGAAGAGGGAGTGTGAGAGTGAGTGAAAATGGGAGTGAGAGAGTGAGAATGACAATGTGAATGGGAGAGAGTGTGAGTGTGAGAGTGAGAGTGAGGATTGGAGAGAGAGTGTGAGAGTGAGAGTAAGGATGGGAGAGAGAGTGAGGGAGTGAGAGTGAGGATGGGAGAGAGCGTGTGAGGGTGAGAGTGAGGGTGGAAGAGGGAGTGTGAGAGTGAGTGAAAATGGGAGTGAGAGAGTGAGAATGACAATGTGAATGGGAGAGAGTGTGAGTGTGAGAGTGAGAGTGAGGATTGGAGAGAGAGTGTGGGAGTGAGAGTGAGGATGGGAGAGAGCGTGTGAGGGTGAGAGTGAGAATGAGGATGGTAGAGAGAGTGTGAGTGTGAGAGTGAGGATAACAGAGAGAGTGTGAGAGTGAGAGTGAGAGTGAGTATGGGAGTGAGAGTGTGAGAGTGAGAATGAGGATGGGAGAGAGAGTGTGAGAGTGAGAGTGAGGATGGAAGAGGGAGTGTGAGAGTGAGTGAAAATGGGAGTGAGAGAGTGAGAATGACAATGTGAATGGGAGAGAGTGTGAGTGTGAGAGTGAGAGTGAGGATTGGAGAGAGAGTGTGGGAGTGAGAGTGAGGATGGGAGAGAGCGTGTGAGGGTGAGAGTGAGAATGAGGATGGTAGAGAGAGTGTGAGTGTGAGAGTGAGGATAACAGAGAGAGTGTGAGAGTGAGAGTGAGAGTGAGTATGGGAGTGAGAGTGTGAGAGTGAGAATGAGGATGGGAGAGAGAGTGTGAGAGTGAGAGTGAGGATGGAAGAGGGAGTGTGAGAGTGAGTGAAAATGGGAGTGAGAGAGTGTGAGAGTGCGGATGGGAGAGTGTGTGAGAGTGAAAGTGAGAATGGAAGAGGGAGTGTGAGAGTGAGTGAGAATGGGAGTGAGAGAGTGAGAATGACAATGTGAATGGGAGAGAGTGTGAGAGTTTGATTGAGGATGCGAGAGAGAGTGTGAGAGTGAGAGTGAGGATGGGAGAATGAGTGTGACAGTGAGAGTGAGAGGGAGAATGGGAGAGTGTGTGCGAGATTGAGTGCGAGGATGGGACAGAGAGTGTGAGAGTGAGAGTGAGGATTGGAGAGAGAGTGTGAGAGTTTGAGTGAGAGTGAGGATGTGAGAGAGAGTGTGAGAGCGAGAGCGAGAGTGCGTTTGGGAGAGAGTGTGAGAGTGAGAGTGAGAGTGAGGATGGGAGAGAGCGTGTGAGAGTGAGAGTGAGGATGGGAGAGAGAGTGTGAGAGTGAGAGTGAGAATGGGAGAGTGTGTGAGAGTGAGAGTGAGGATGGGAGAGTGAGTGTGAAAGCGAGAGTGAGAGTGCGGATGGGAGAGAGTGTGAGAGTGAGAGTGACAGTGAGGATGGGAGAGAGAGTGTGAGAGTGAGAGTTAGGATGGGAGAGAGAGTGTGAGAGTTAGAGTGAGAGTGAGGATTGGAGAGAGAGTGTGGGAGTGAGAGTGAGGATGGGAGAGAGCGTGTGAGGGTGAGAGTGAGAATGATGATGGTAGAGAGAGTGTGAGTGTGAGAGTGAGGATAACAGAGAGAGTGTGAGAGTGAGAGTGAGTATGGGAGTGAGAGTGTGAGAGTGAGAATGAGGATGGGAGAGAGAGTGTGAGAGTGAGAGTGAGGATGGAAGAGGGAGTGTGAGAGTGAGTGAAAATGGGAGTGAGAGAGTGTGAGAGTGCGGATGGGAGAGTGTGTGAGAGTGAAAGTGAGAATGGAAGAGGGAGTGTGAGAGTGAGTGAGAATGGGAGTGAGAGATTGAGAATGACAATGTGAATGGGAGAGAGTGTGAGAGTTTGATTTAGGATGCGAGAGAGAGTGTGAGAGTGAGAGTGAGGATGGGAGAATGAGTGTGACAGTGAGAGTGAGAGTGAGAATGGGAGAGTGTGTGTGAGAGTGAGAGTGAGAATGGGAGAGAGAGTGTGAGGGTGAGAGTGTGGATGGGAGAGAGAGTGTGAGAGTGAGAGTGAGGATGGGAGAGAGAGTGTCAGAGTGATAGTAAGGATGGGAGAGAGTGTGAGGGTGAGATTGAGAATGAGGATGGGAGAGAGAGTGTGAGAATGAGAGTGAGAATCGGAGAGAGTGTGAGAGCAAGAGTGAGAGTGCCAATGGGAGAGAGTGTGAGTGTGAGAGTGAGAGTGAGGATTGGAGAGAGAGTGTGGGAGTGAGAGTGAGGATGGGAGAGAGCGTGTGAGGGTGAGAGTGAGAATGAGGATGGTAGAGAGAGTGTGAGTGTGAGAGTGAGGATAACAGAGAGAGTGTGAGAGTGAGAGTGAGTATGGGAGAGAGAGTGTGAGAGTGAGAATGAGGATGGGAGAGAGAGTGTGAGAGTGAGAGTGAGGATGGAAGAGGGAGTGTGAGAGTGAGTGAAAATGGGAGTGAGAGAGTGAGAGTGAGAGTGCGGATGGGAGAGTGTGTGAGAGTGAAAGTGAGAATGGAAGAGGGAGTGTGAGAGTGAGTGAGAATGGGAGTGAGAGAGTGAGAATGACAATGTGAATGGGAGAGAGTGTGAGAGTTTGATTGAGGATGCGAGAGAGAGTGTGAGAGTGAGAGTGAGGATGGGAGAATGAGTGTGACAGTGAGAGTGAGAGTGAGAATGGGAGAGTGTGTGTGAGAGTGAGAGTGAGAATGGGAGAGAGAGTGTGAGGGTGAGAGTGTGGATGGGAGAGAGAGTGTGAGGGTGAGAGTGAGGATGGGAGGGAGAGTGTGAGAGTGAGAGCGAGGATGAGAGAGAGCGTGTGAGAGTGAGAGAGAGGATGGGAGAGAGAGTGTGAGAGTGAGAATGGGAGAGAAAGTGTGATAGTGAGAGTGAGGATGGGAACGATAGTGTGACAGAGAGCGTGAGGATGGGAGAGATAGTGTGAGAGTGAGAGTGCGAATGGGAGAGATTGTGAGAGTGAGAGTGAGGATGGGGGAGTGAGTGTGAGAGTGAGAGTGAGGATGGGAGAGAGAGTGTGAGTGTGAGAATGGGAGAGAGTGTGAGAGTGGAAGTGCGAATGGGAGAGAGTGAGAGAGTGAGAGTGAGAATGGGAGAGAGAGTGTGAGAGTGAGAATGGGAGAGTGAGAGTGAGAGTGAGGATGGGAGAGAGAGTGTGAGAGTGAGGATGGGAGAGAGTGTGTGAGAGCTAGAGTGAGAGTGAGGATGGGAGAGAGAGTGTGAGAGTGAGAGTGAGAATGGGAGAGAGTGTGAGAGTGAGAGTGAGGATGGGAGAAAAAGTGAGATAGTGAGAGTGAGAATGGGAGAGAGTGTGAGAGTGAGAGCGACGATGGGAGGGAGAGTGTGAGAGTGAGAGTGAGGATGGGAGAGAGTGTGAGTGTGAGAGTGAGAGTGAGGATGGGAGATAGAGTGTGAGAGTGAGAGTGAGAGTGAGGATGGGAGAGAGAGAGTGAGAGTGAGAGTGAGGGTGGTAGAGAATGTGAGAGTGAGAATGAGGATGGGCGAGAGTATGAGAGTGAGAGTGAGAGTGCGGATGCGAGGGAGTGTGAGTGTGAGCGTGAGAGTAAGGAAGGGAGAGAGAGTGTGAGAGTGAGAGTGAGGATGGGAGAGAGTGAGTGAGGGTGAGAGTCAGAATGGGAGAGAGAGAGTGAGAGTGAGGATGGGAGAAAAAGTGAGATAGTGAGAGTGAGAATGGGAGAGAGTGTGAGAGTGAGAGTGACGATGGGAGGGAGAGTGTGAGAGTGAGAGTGAGGATGGGAGAGAGTGTGAGTGTGAGAGTGAGAGTGAGGATGGGAGATAGAGTGTGAGAGTGAGAGTGAGAGTGAGGACGGGAGAGAGAGAGTGAGAGTGAGAGTGAGGATGGGAGAAAATGTGAGAGTGAGAATGAGGATGGGCGAGAGTGTGAGAGTGAGAGTGAGAGTGCGGATGCGAGGGAGTGTGAGTGTGAGCGTGAGAGTAAGGAAGGGAGAGAGAGTGTGAGAGTGAGAGTGAGGATGGGAGAGAGTGAGTGAGGATGAGAATGAGAATGAGGATGGGAGACAGAGTGTGAGAATGAGAGTGAGAATCGGAGAGAGAGTGCTAGAGCGATAGTGAGCATGCGGATGGGAGAGAGTGTGAGTGTGAGAGTGAGAGTGAGGATTGGAGAGAGAGTTTGAGAGTGAGAGTGATGTTGGGAGAGAGAGTGTGAGAGTGAGAATGAGGATGGTAGAGAGAGTGTGAGAGTGAGAGTGAGGGTGGGTGAGAGAGTGTGAGAGTGAGAGTGTGGATGGGAGAGAGAGTGTGAGAGTGTGGATGGGAGAGAGTGTGTGAGAATGAGAGTGAGAATGAGGATGGGAGAGAGAGTGTGAGAGTGAGTGTGAGAATCAGAGAGAGTGAGAGTGTGAGTGCGGATGGGAGGGAGTGTGAGAGTGAGAGAGAGGATGGAAGAGGGAGTGAGAGAGTGAGTGAGAATGGGAGTGAGAGAGTGAGAGTGGTAGTGTGAATGGGAGAGAGTGTGAGAGCGAGAGTGAGGATGGGAGAGAGAGTGTGCCAGTCAGTGTGAGGATGGGAGAGAGAGTGTGAGTGTGACTGAGAATGGGAGTGAGTGTGTGAGAGTGAGAGTGAGGATGGGAGAGAGAGTGAGAGTGAGAGTGAGAATGGGAGAATGAGTGTGAGAGTGAGAATGAAGATTGGAGAGAGAGTGTGAGGGTGAGAGTGAGGATGGGAGAGAGAGTGTGAGGGTGAGAGTGAAGATGGGAGAGAGTATGAGAGTGAGAGTGAGAGTGGGGATGGGAGAGGGAGTGTGAGAGTGAGGATGGGAGAGAGAGTGAGTGAGAGTGAGGATGGGAGAGAATGTGAGAGTGAGAGTGAGGATGGGAGAGAGTGTGAGAGTGAGAGTGAGAATTGGGGAGAGTATGAGAGTGAGATTGAGAGTGAGGATGGGAGAGACAGTGAGAGTGACAGCGAGAATGGGAGAGAGCGTGTGAGAGTGAGTATGAGGATGGGAGTGACAGTGTGAGAGTGAGAGCGAGAATGAGAGAGAGTTTGAGAGTGAGAATGAGGATGTGAGAGGGAGAGTGAGAGTGAGAGTGAGGATGGGAGAGAATGTGAGAGTGAGAGTGTTGATGGGAGAGAGTGTGAGAGTGAAAGTGAGAATTGGAGAGAGAGTGTGAGATTGGGAGTGTGAATGGGAGAGAGTGTGAAAGTGAGAATGAGGATGGGAGAGAGAGTGTGATAGTGACAGTTAGGAATCGAGAGAGAGTGTGAGAGTGAGTGAGAATGGGAGTGTGTGCGTGAGAGTGAATGTGAGGATGGGAGAGAGAGTGTGAGAGTGACAGTGAGGATGTGAGAGAGAATGAGAGTGAGAGTGAGAATGGGAGAATGAGTGTGAGAGTGAGAGTGAGAGTGAGAATGGGAGAGTGAGTGTGAGGGTGAGAGTGAGAATGGGAGAGAGAGTGTGAGGGTGAGAGTGAGGATGGGAGAGAGAGTGTGAGAGTGACAGCGAGGATGGGAAAGAGAGTGTGGGAGTGAGAGTGAGGTTGGGAGTGCGAGTGTAAGAGTGAGAGTGAGAATGGCAGAGAGTGTGAGAGTGAGAATGAGGATGGGAGAGAGAGTGTGAGAGTGAGAGTGAGAGTGAGGATGGGAGAGAAAGTGTGATAGTGAGAGTGAGAATGGGAGAGAGTGTGAGAGTGAGAGTTGGAGTGACGATGGTAGGGAGAGTGTGAGAGTGAGAGTGAGGACGGAAGAGGGAGTGTGAGAGTGATTGAGAATGGGAGTGAGAGAGTGAGAGTGACAGTGTAAATGGGAGAGAGTGTGAGAGTGCGAGTGAGGATGCGAGAGAGAGTGTGAGAGTGAGAGTGAGGATGGGAGAATGAGTGTGAGAGTGAGAGTCAGAATGAGAATGGGAGAGTGTGTGTGAGAGTGAGAGTCGAATGGGAGAGAGAGTGTGAGGGTGAGAGTGAGGATGGGAGAGAGAGTGTGAGGGTGAGAGGGAGGATGGGAGAGAGAGTGTGAGAGTGAGAGCGAGGATGAGAGAGAGAGAGTGTGAGAGTGAGAGAGAGGATGGGAGAGAGAGTGTGAGAGTGAGAGTGAGAATGGGAGAGAGTGTGAGAATGTGAATGAGGATGGGAGAGAGAGTGTGAGAGTGAGAATGGGAGAGAAAGTGTGAAAGTGAGAGTGAGGATGGGAACGATAGTGTGACAGAGAGCGTGAGGATGGGAGAAAGATTGTGAGAGTGAGAGTGCGAATGGGAGAGATTGTGAGAGTGAGAGTGAGGATGGGGGAGTGAGTGTGAGAGTGAGAGTGAGAATGGGAGATAGAGTGAGAGTGAGAATGAGGATGGGAGAGAAAGTGTGAGAGTGAGAATGAGGATGGGAGAGAGTGAGAGAGTGATGATGGTGGAGAGAGTGTGAGAGTGAGAGTGCGATTGGGAGAGAGTGTGAGAGTGACAGTGAGGATGGGAGAGAGCGTGTGAGAGTGAGAGTGAGGATGGGAGAGAGTGAGAGAGTGATGATGGTGGAGAGAGTGTGAGAGTTAGAGTGCGAATGGGAGAGAGTGTGAGAGTGACAGTCAGGATGGGAGATAGAGTGTGAGAGTGAGAGTGAGGATGGGAGAAGAGAGTGTGAGAGTGAGAGTGAGGATGGCAGAGAGTGTGAGAGAGACGATGGGAGAGAGAGTGTGAGAGTGAGAGTGAGGAAGCGGAGAGAGTGTGAGAGTGAGAGTGAGGATGGGAGAGAGAGTGTGAGAGTGAGAATGGGAGAGAGTGTGAGAGTGGAAGTGCGAATGGGAGAGAGTGAGAGAGTGAGAGTGAGAATGTGAGAGAGAGTGTGAGAGTGAGAATGGGAGAGTGAGAGTGAGAGTGAGGATGGGAGAGAGAGTGTGAGAGTGAGAGTGAGGATTGGAGAGAGAGTATGAGAGTGAGAGTGATGTTGGGAGAGAGAGTGAGAGAGGGAGAATGAGGATGGTAGAGAGAGTGTGAGAGTGAGAGTGAGGATGGGTGAGAGATTGTAAGAGTGAGAGTGTGGATGGGAGAGAGAGTGTGAGAGTGTGGATGGGAGAGAGTGTGTGAGAATGAGAGTGATAATGAGGATGTGAGAGAGTGTGAGAGTGAGAGTGAGAATCGGAGAGAGTGAGAGTGTGAGTGCGGATGGGAGGGAGTGTGAGAGTGAGAGTGAGGATGGAAGAGGGAGTGAGACAGTGAGTGAGAAGGGGAGTGAGAGAGTGAGAGTGGTAGTGTGAATGGGAGAGAGTGTGAGAGCGAGAGAGAGGATGGGAGAGAGAGTGTGACAGTGAGAGTGAGGATGGGAAAGAGAGTGTGAGTGTGAGTGAGAATGGGAGTGAGTGTGAGAGAGTGAGAGTGAGGATGGGAGAGAGAGTGAGAGTGAGAGTGAGAATGGGAGAATGAGTGTGAGAGTGAGAATGAGGATTGGAGAGAGAGTGTGAGGGTGAGAGTGAGGATGGGAGAGAGAGTGTGAGGGTGAGAGTGAAGATGGGAGAGAGAGTGTGAGAGTGACAGCGAGGATGGGAGAGTGAGTGTGAGAGTGAGAGTGAGAGTGAGGATGGGAGAGAGAGTGTGAGAGTGAGAGTGAGAATGGGAGAGAGTGTGAGAGTGAGAATGAGGATGGGAGAGAGAGTGTGAGAGTGAGAGTGAGAGTGAGAGTGAGAGTGAGGATGGGAGAGAAAGTGTGATAGTGAGAGTGAGAATGGGAGAGAGTGTGAAAGTGTGACTGAGAGTGACGATGGGAGGGAGTCTGTGAGAGTGAGAGTGAAGATGGGAGAGAGTATGAGAGTGAGAGTGAGAGTGAGGATGGGAGAGAAAGTGTGAGAGTGAGGATGGGAGAGAGAGAGTCAGAGTGAGAGTGAGAATGGGAGAGAATGTGAGAGTGAGAGTGAGAATGGGAGAGAGTGTGAGAGTGAGAGTGAGAATTGGAGAGAGTGTGAGAGTGAGATTGAGAGTGAGGATGGGAGAGAGAGTGAGAGTGACAGCGAGGATGGGAGAGAGCATGTGAGAGTGAGTGAGGATGGGAGAGACAGTGTGAGAGTGAGAGCGAGAACGAGAGTGAGGATGGGAGAGAGAGTGTGACAGTGAGAGTGAGGATGGGTGAGAGAGTGTGAGTGTGAGTGAGAATGGGAGTGAGTGTGTGAGAGTGTGGATGGGAGAGAGTGTGTGAGAATGAGAGTGAGAATGAGGATGGGAGTGAGAGTGTGAGAGTGAGAGTGAGAATCGGAGAGAGTGTGAGTGCGGATGGGAGGGAGTTTGAGAGTGAGAGTGAGGATGGAAGAGAGAGTGAGAGTGAGAATGGGAGAATGAGTGTGAGAGTGAGAATGAGGATTGTAGAGGGAGTGTGAGGGTGAGAGTGAGGATGGAAGAGAGAGTGTGAGGGTGAGAGTGAAGATGGGAGAGAGAGTGTGAGAGTGACAGCGAGGAGAGGATAGAGAGTGTGAGAGTGAGAGCGAGAATGGGAGAGAGTGTGAGAGTGAGAATGAGGGTGGGAGAGAGAGTGTGAGAGTGAGAGTGAAAATGAGGATGGGAAGAAAGCGTGATAGTGAGAGTGAGAATGGGAGAGAGTGTGAGAGTGAGAGTGAGAGTGACGATAGGAGGGAGAGTGTGTGATTGAGAGTGAAGATGGGAGAGAGTATGAGAGTGAGAGTGAGAGTGAGGATGGGAGACAGAGTGTGAGAGTGAGGATGGGAGAGAGAGAGTGAATGTGAGAGTGAGGATGGGAGAGAAAGTGAGAGTGAAAGTGAGGATGGGAGAGAGTGTGAGAGTGAGAGTAAGAATTGGAGAGAGTGTGAGAGTGAGATTGAGAGTGAGGATGGGAGAGAGAGTGAGAGTGACAGCGAGGATGGGAGAGAGAGTGTGAGAGTGTGTGAGGATGGGAGAGACAGTGTGAGAGTGAGAGTGAGAAAGGGATAGAGTGTGAGAGTGAGAATGAGGATAGGAGAGAGTGTGAGAGTGAGAGTGAGAATTGGAGAGAGAGTGTGAGTTTGAGAGTGAGAATGGGAGAGAGTGTGAGAGTGAGAATGAGGATGGGAGAGAGAGTGTGAGAGTGAGAGTGTGGATGGGAGAGAGAGTGTGAGAGTGAGGATGGGTGAGAGTGTGTGAGAGTGAGAATGAGGATGGGAGAGAGAGTGTGAGAGTGAGAGTGAGAGTGCGGATGGGAGAGAGTGTGAGAGTGAAGGCGGGGTGGAAGAGGGAATGTGAGAGTGAGTGAGAATGGGAGTGAGAGAGTGAGAGTGACAGTGTGAATGGGAGAGAGTGTGAGAGGGAGAATGAGGATGGGAGAGAGAGTGTGATAGTGACAGTGAGGAAGCGAGAGAGAGTGTGAGAGTGAGTGAGAATGGGAGTGTGTGCGTGAGAGTGAACGTGAGGATGGGAGAGAGAGTGTGAGAGTGAGACTGAGGATGCGAGAGAGAATGAGAGTAAGATTGAGAATGGGAGAATGAGTGTGAGCGTGAGAGTGAGAGTGAGAATGGGAGAGTGAGTGAGAGAGTGAGAGTGAGAATGGGAGAGAGAGTGTGAGGGTGAGAGTGAGGATGGGAGAGAGAGTGTGAGAGTGAGAGTGAGAGTGAGGATGGGTGACAGAGTGTGAGAGTGAGAGTGAGGGTTGGGAGAGTGTGTGAGAGTGAGAATGAGAATGGGAGAGAGAGTGTGAGAGTGAGAGTGAGTGTGAGGATGGGAGACAGAGTGTGAGAGTGAGAAGTGGAGAGAGAGTGTGAGAGTGAGAATGGGGATGGGAGAGAGTGTGAGAGTGAGTATGAGAATGGGAGAGAGAGTGTGAGAGTGAGAATTAGAATGTGAGAGAATGTGAGAGTGAGAGGGAGGATGGTAGAGAGAGTGTGAGAGTGAGAACGTGAATGTGAGAGAGTGTGAGAGTGAGGATGGGAGACAGAGTGTAAGAGTGAGAGTGAGGATGATAGAGAGAGTGTGAGAGTGAGAATGAGAAGGGGAGAGAGAATGTGAGAGTGAGAATGAGGATGGGAGAGAGTGTGAGAGTGAGAATGAGAATGGGAGAGAGAGTGTGAGAGTGAGAATAAGAATGTGGGAGAGTGTGAGAGTGAGAGTGAGGATGGTAGAGAGAGTGTGAGAGTGAGAATGTGAATGTGTGAGAGTGACAGTGAGAACGCCAATGGGAGAGAGAGTGTGAGAGTGAGAATGAGAATGTGAGAGAGAGCGTGAGAGTGAGAATGAGAATGTGAGAGAGTGTGAGAGTGAGAGTGAGGATGGTAGAGAGAGTGTGAGAGTGAGAATGTGATTGTGAGAGAGTGTGAGAGTGAGAGTGAGGATTGGAGAGAGAGTGTGAGAGTGAGAGTGAGTGTGAGGATGGGAGACAGAGTGTGAGAGTGAGAGTGAGAAGTGGAGAGAGAGTGTGAGAGTGAGGATGAGGATGGGAGAGAGTGTGAGAGTGAGAGTGTGGATGGTAGAGAGAGTGTGAGAGTGAGAATGTGAATGTGAGAGAGTGTGAGAGTGAGGATGGGAGAGTGTGAGAGTGAGTATGAGAATGGGAGAGATAGTGAGAGAGTTAGAATGTGAGTGTGAGAGAGTGTGAGAGTGAGGATGGGAGAGTGTGAGAGTGAGTATGAGAATGGGAGAGATAGTGAGAGAGTTAGAATGAGAATGTGAGAGAGTGTGAGAGTGAGAGTGAGGATGGTAGAGAGAGTGTGAGAGTGAGAATGTGAATGTGAGAGAGTGTGAGAGTGAGGATGGGAGAGTGTGAGAGTGAGTATGAGAATGGGAGAGATAGTGTGAGAGTGAGAATGAGAATGTGAGAGAGTGTGAGAGTGAGAGTGAGGATGATAGAGAGAGTGTGAGAGTGAGAGTGAGAAGGGGAGAGAGAATGTGAGAGTGAGAATGAGGATGGGAGAGAGTGTGAGAGTGAGAATGAGAATGGGAGAGAGAGTGTGAGAGTGAGAATGAGAATGTGAGAGATTGTGAGAGTGAGAGTGAGGATAGTAGAGAGAGTGTGAGAGTGAGAATGTGGGAGTGAGAGAGAGAGAGTGAGGATGGGAGAGAAAGTGTGAGAGTGAGAGTGCGGATGCGAGAGGGAGTGTGAGAGTGAGAGTGAGGATGGGAGAGAGTGTGAGAGTGAGAGTGAGGATGGGAGAGAGTGTGAGAGTGACAGTGAGAATGGGAGAGAGAATGTGAGAGTGAGAATGCGGATGGGAGAGCCTGTGAGAGTGAGAGTGAGAATGGGAGAGAGTGTGAGAGTGAGAGTGAGAGTGAGAGTGAGAGTGAGGATGGGAGAGAGTGTGAGAGTGAGTGTTAGAGTGAGAATGGAAGAGAGTGTGAGAGTGAGAATGGGAGAGAGAGTGTGAAAGTGACAGTGAGAATGACAGAGAGTGTGAGAGTGACAGTGAGGATGACATAGAGTGTGAGAGTGAGAGTGAGGATGGGAGAGAGATTGAGAGTGAGAGTTACAGTGAGAATGGGAGAGAGAGTGAGAGTTAGAATGGGAGAGAGTGTGAGACTGTGAGTGAGGATGGGAGAGAGTGTGAGAGTGAGAGTTGGAGTGAGAATGGGAGAGAGTGTGAGAGTGAGAGTGAGACTGGGAGAGAGTGCGAAAGTGACAGTGAAAATGACAGAGAGTGTGAGAGTGACAGTGAGGATGATATAGAGTGTGAGAGTGACAGTGAGGATGGGAGAGAGTGTGTGAGAGTGTGGATGGAAGAGAGTGTGTGAGAGTGAGAGTGAGGATGGGAGAGAGAGTGTGAGAGTGAGAGTGAGGATGGGAGAGAGTGTGTGAGAGTGAGAGTGAGGATGGGAGAGAGTGTGTGAGAGTGAGAGTGAGAATGGGAGTGAGTGTGTGAGGGTGAGATTGGGAATGGGAGAGAGAGGGTGAGATTGAGAGTGAGAGAGAGGATGGGAGAGAGAGTGTGAGAATGAGAGTGAGGGTTTGGAGAGTGTGTGAGTGTGAGAGTGAGAATGGGAGAGAGAGTGTGAGAGTGAGAGTGAGTGTGAGGATGTGAGACAGAGTGTGAGAGTGAGAGTGAGAAGTGGAGAGAGAGTGTGAGAGTGAGAATGAGAATGGGAGAGAGAGTGTGAGAGTGAGAATAAGAATGTGGGAGAGTGTGAGAGTGAGAATGTGAATGTGTGAGAGTGACAGTGAGAACGCCAATGGGAGAGAGAGTGTGAGAGTGAGAATGAGAATGTGAGAGAGTGTGAGAGTGAGAGTGAGGATGGTAGAGAGAGTGTGAGAGTGAGAATGTGAATGTGAGAGAGTGTGAGAGTGAGAGTGAGGATGGGAGAGAGTGTGAGAGTGAGAATGAGAATGGGAGAGAGAGTGCGAGAGTGAGAATGAGAATGTGAGAGAGTGTGAGAGTGAGAGTGAGGATGGTAGAGAGAGTGTGTGAGAGTGAGAGTGAGAATGGGAGTGAGTGTGTGAGGGTGAGATTGGGAATGGGAGAGAGAGCGTGAGAGTGAGAGTGAGAGTGAGGATGGGTGACAGAGTGTGAGAGTGAGAGTGAGGTTTGGGAGAGTGTGTGAGAGTGAGAATGAGAATGGGAGAGAGAGTGTGAGAGTGAGAGTGAGTGTGAGGATGGGAGACAGAGTGTGAGAGTGAGAAGTGGAGAGAGAGTGTGAGAGTGAGAATGGGGATGGGAGAGAGTGTGAGAGTGAGTATGAGAATGGGAGAGAGAGTGTGAGAGTGAGAATTAGAATGTGAGAGAATGTGAGAGTGAGAGGGAGGATGGTAGAGAGAGTGTGAGAGTGAGAACGTGAATGTGAGAGAGTGTGAGAGTGAGGATGGGAGACAGAGTGTAAGAGTGAGAGTGAGGATGATAGAGAGAGTGTGAGAGTGAGAATGAGAAGGGGAGAGAGAATGTGAGAGTGAGAATGAGGATGGGAGAGAGTGTGATAGTGAGAATGAGAATGGGAGAGAGAGTGTGAGAGTGAGAATAAGAATGTGGGAGAGTGTGAGAGTGAGAGTGAGGATGGTAGAGAGAGTGTGAGAGTGAGAATGTGAATGTGTGAGAGTGACAGTGAGAACGCCAATGGGAGAGAGAGTGTGAGAGTGAGAATGAGAATGTGAGAAAGAGCGTGAGAGTGAGAATGAGAATGTGAGAGAGTGTGAGAGTGAGAGTGAGGATGGTAGAGAGAGTGTGAGAGTGAGAATGTGATTGTGAGAGAGTGTGAGAGTGAGAGTGAGAGTGAGGATTGGAGAGAGAGTGTGAGAGTGAGAGTGAGTGTGAGGATGGGAGACAGAGTGTGAGAGTGAGAGTGAGAAGTGGAGAGAGAGTGTGAGAGTGAGGATGAGGATGGGAGAGAGTGTGAGAGTGAGAGTGTGGATGGTAGAGAGAGTGTGAGAGTGAGAATGTGAATGTGAGAGAGTGTGAGAGTGAGGATGGGAGAGTGTGAGAGTGAGTATGAGAATGGGAGAGATAGTGAGAGAGTTAGAATGAGAATGTGAGAGAGTGTGAGAGTGAGAGTGAGGATGGTAGAGAGAGTGTGAGAGTGAGAATGTGAATGTGAGAGAGTGTGAGAGTGAGGATGGGAGAGTGTGAGAGTGAGTATGAGAATGGGAGAGATAGTGTGAGAGTGAGAATGAGAATGTGAGAGAGTGTGAGAGTGAGAGTGAGGATGATAGAGAGAGTGTGAGAGTGAGAGTGAGAAGGGGAGAGAGAATGTGAGGGTGAGAATGAGGATGGGAGAGAGTGTGAGAGTGAGAATGAGAATGGGAGAGAGAGTGTGAGAGTGAGAATGAGAATGTGAGAGATTGTGAGAGTGAGAGTGAGGATAGTAGAGAGAGTGTGAGAGTGAGAATGTGGGAGTGAGAGAGAGAGAGTGAGGATGGGAGAGAGTGTGAGAGTGAGTGTTAGAGTGAGAATGGAAGAGAGTGTGAGAGTGAGAATGGGAGAGAGAGTGTGAAAGTGACAGTGAGAATGACAGAGAGTGTGAGAGTGACAGTGAGGATGACATAGAGTGTGAGAGTGAGAGTGAGGATGGGAGAGAGTGTGAGAGTGAGAGTTACAGTGAGAATGGGAGAGAGAGTGAGAGTTAGAATGGGAGAGAGTGTGAGACTGTGAGTGAGGATGGGAGAGAGTGTGAGAGTGAGAGTTGGAGTGAGAATGGGAGAGAGTGTGAGAGTGAGAGTGAGACTGGGAGAGAGTGCGAAAGTGACAGTGAAAATGACAGAGAGTGTGAGAGTGACAGTGAGGATGATATAGAGTGTGAGAGTGACAGTGAGGATGGGAGAGAGTGTGTGAGAGTGTGGATGGAAGAGAGTGTGTGAGAGTGAGAGTGAGGATGGGAGAGAGAGTGTGAGAGTGAGAGTGAGAGTGAGGATGGGAGAGAGTGTGTGAGAGTGAGAGTGAGGATGGGAGAGAGTGTGTGAGAGTGAGAGTGAGAATGGGAGTGAGTGTGTGAGGGTGAGATTGGGAATGGGAGAGAGAGGGTGAGATTGAGAGTGAGAGAGAGGATGGGAGAGAGAGTGTGAGAATGAGAGTGAGGGTTGGGAGAGTGTGTGAGTGTGAGAGTGAGAATGGGAGAGAGAGTGTGAGAGTGAGAGTGAGTGTGAGGATGTGAGACAGAGTATGAGAGTGAGAGTGAGAAGTGGAGAGAGAGTGTGAGAGTGAGAATGAGAATGGGAGAGAGAGTGTGAGAGTGAGAATAAGAATGTGGGAGAGTGTGAGAGTGAGAGTGAGGATGGTAGAGAGAGTGTGAGAGTGAGAATGTGAATGTGTGAGAGTGACAGTGAGAACGCCAATGGGAGAGAGAGTGTGAGAGTGAGAATGAGAATGTGAGAGAGTGTGAGAGTGAGAGTGAGGATGGTAGAGAGAGTGTGAGAGTGAGAATGTGAATGTGAGAGAGTGTGAGAGTGAGAGTGAGGATGGGAGAGAGTGTGAGAGTGAGAATGAGAATGGGAGAGAGAGTGCGAGAGTGAGAATGAGAATGTGAGAGAGTGTGAGAGTGAGAGTGAGGATGGTAGAGAGAGTGTCTGAGAGTGAGAGTGAGAATGGGAGTGAGTGTGTGAGGGTGAGATTGGGAATGGGAGAGAGAGCGTGAGAGTGAGAGTGAGAGTGAGGATGGGTGACAGAGTGTGAGAGTGAGAGTGAGGGTTGGGAGAGTGTGTGAGAGTGAGAATGAGAATGGGAGAGAGAGTGTGAGAGTGAGAGTGAGTGTGAGGATGGGAGACAGAGTGTGAGAGTGAGAAGTGGAGAGAGAGTGTGAGAGTGAGAATGGGGATGGGAGAGAGTGTGAGAGTGAGTATGAGAATGGGAGAGAGAGTGTGAGAGTGAGAATTAGAATGTGAGAGAATGTGAGAGTGAGAGGGAGGATGGTAGAGAGAGTGTGAGAGTGAGAACGTGAATGTGAGAGAGTGTGAGAGTGAGGATGGGAGACAGAGTGTAAGAGTGAGAGTGAGGATGATAGAGAGAGTGTGAGAGTGAGAATGAGAAGGGGAGAGAGAATGTGAGAGTGAGAATGAGGATGGGAGAGAGTGTGAGAGTGAGAATGAGAATGGGAGAGAGAGTGTGAGAGTGAGAATAAGAATGTGGGAGAGTGTGAGAGTGAGAGTGAGGATGGTAGAGAGAGTGTGAGAGTGAGAATGTGAATGTGTGAGAGTGACAGTGAGAACGCCAATGGGAGAGAGAGTGTGAGAGTGAGAATGAGAATGTGAGAAAGAGCGTGAGAGTGAGAATGAGAATGTGAGAGAGTGTGAGAGTGAGAGTGAGGATGGTAGAGAGAGTGTGAGAGTGAGAGTGAGTGTGAGGATGGGAGACAGAGTGTGAGAGTGAGAGTGAGAAGTGGAGAGAGAGTGTGAGAGTGAGGATGAGGATGGGAGAGAGTGTGAGAGTGAGAGTGTGATTGTGAGAGAGTGTGAGAGTGAGAGTAAGGATTGGAGAGAGAGTGTGAGAGTGAGAGTGAGTGTGAGGATGGGAGACAGAGTGTGAGAGTGAGAGTGAGAAGTGGAGAGAGAGTGTGAGAGTGAGGATGAGGATGGGAGAGAGTGTGAGAGTGAGAGTGTGGATGGTAGAGAGAGTGTGAGAGTGAGAATGTGAATGTGAGAGAGTGTGAGAGTGAGGATGGGAGAGTGTGAGAGTGAGTATGAGAATGGGAGAGATAGTGAGAGAGTTAGAATGAGAATGTGAGAGAGTGTGAGAGTGAGAGTGAGGATGGTAGAGAGAGTGTGAGAGTGAGAATGTGAATGTGAGAGAGTGTGAGAGTGAGGATGGGAGAGTGTGAGAGTGAGTATGAGAATGGGAGAGATAGTGTGAGAGTGAGAATGAGAATGTGAGAGAGTGTGAGAGTGAGAGTGAGGATGATAGAGAGAGTGTGAGAGTGAGAGTGAGAAGGGGAGAGAGAATGTGAGAGTGAGAATGAGGATGGGAGAGAGTGTGAGAGTGAGAATGAGAATGGGAGAGAGAGTGTGAGAGTGAGAATGAGAATGTGAGAGATTGTGAGAGTGAGAGTGAGGATAGTAGAGAGAGTGTGAGAGTGAGAATGTGGGAGTGAGAGAGAGAGAGTGAAGATGGGAGAGAAAGTGTGAGAGTGAGAGTGCGGATGCGAGAGGGAGTGTGAGAGTGAGAGTGAGGATGGGAGAGAGTGTGAGAGTGAGAGTGAGGATGGGAGAGAGTGTGAGAGTGACAGTGAGAATGGGAGAGAGAATGTGAGAGTGAGAATGCGGATGGGAGAGCCTGTGAGAGTGAGAGTGAGAATGGGAGAGAGTGTGAGAGTGAGAGTGAGAGTGAGAGTGAGAGTGAGAGTGAGGATGGGAGAGAGTGTGAGAGTGAGTGTTAGAGTGAGAATGGAAGAGAGTGTGAGAGTGAGAATGGGAGAGAGAGTGTGAAAGTGACAGTGAGAATGACAGAGAGTGTGAGAGTGACAGTGAGGATGACATAGAGTGTGAGAGTGAGAGTGAGGATGGGAGAGAGTGTGAGAGTGAGAGTTACAGTGAGAATGGGAGAGAGAGTGAGAGTTAGAATGGGAGAGAGTGTGAGACTGTGAGTGAGGATGGGAGAGAGTGTGAGAGTGAGAGTTGGAGTGAGAATGGGAGAGAGTGTGAGAGTGAGAGTGAGACTGGGAGAGAGTGCGAAAGTGACAGTGAAAATGACAGAGAGTGTGAGAGTGACAGTGAGGATGATATAGAGTGTGAGAGTGACAGTGAGGATGGGAGAGAGTGTGTGAGAGTGTGGATGGAAGAGAGTGTGTGAGAGTGAGAGTGAGGATGGGAGAGAGAGTGTGAGAGTGAGAGTGAGAGTGAGGATGGGAGAGAGTGTGTGAGAGTGAGAGTGAGGATGGGAGAGAGTGTGTGAGAGTGAGAGTGAGAATGGGAGTGAGTGTGTGAGGGTGAGATTGGGAATGGGAGAGAGAGGGTGAGATTGAGAGTGAGAGAGAGGATGGGAGAGAGAGTGTGAGAATGAGAGTGAGGGTTGGGAGAGTGTGTGAGTGTGAGAGTGAGAATGGGAGAGAGAGTGTGAGAGTGAGAGTGAGTGTGAGGATGTGAGACAGAGTGTGAGAGTGAGAGTGAGAAGTGGAGAGAGAGTGTGAGAGTGAGAATGAGAATGGGAGAGAGAGTGTGAGAGTGAGAATAAGAATGTGGGAGAGTGTGAGAGTGAGAGTGAGGATGGTAGAGAGAGTGTGAGAGTGAGAATGTGAATGTGTGAGAGTGACAGTGAGAACGCCAATGGGAGAGAGAGTGTGAGAGTGAGAATGAGAATGTGAGAGAGTGTGAGAGTGAGAGTGAGGATGGTAGAGAGAGTGTGAGAGTGAGAATGTGAATGTGAGAGAGTGTGAGAGTGAGAGTGAGGATGGGAGAGAGTGTGAGAGTGAGAATGAGAATGGGAGAGAGAGTGCGAGAGTGAGAATGAGAATGTGAGAGAGTGTGAGAGTGAGAGTGAGGATGGTAGAGAGAGTGTGAGAGTGAGAATGTGAATGTGAGAGAGTGTGAGAGTGAGAGTGAGGATTGGAGAGAGAGTGTGAGAGTGAGAGTGAGTGTGAGGATGGGAGACAGAGTGTGAGAGTGAGAGTGAGAAGTGGAGAGAGAGTGTGAGAGTGAGAATGAGGATTGGAGAGAGTGTGAGAGTGAGAGTGTGGATGGTAGAGAGAGTGTGAGAGTGAGAATGTGAATGTGAGAGAGTGTGAGAGTGAGGATGGGCGAGTGTGAGAGTGAGTATGAGAATGGGAGAGATAGTGTGAGAGTGAGAATGAGAATGTGAGAGAGTATGAGAGTGAGAGTGAGATTGGTGGAGAGAGTGTGAGAGTGAGAATGTGAATGTGAGAGAGTGTGAGAGTGAGGATGGGAGACAGAGTGTGATAGTGAGAGTGAGGATGATAGAGAGAGTGTGAGAGTGAGAGTGAGAAGGGGAGAGAGAATGTGAGAGTGAGAATGAGGATGGGAGAGAGTGTGAGAGTGAGAATGAGAATGGGAGAGAGAGTGTGAGAGTGAGAATGAGAATGTGAGAGATTGTGAGAGTGAGAGTGAGGATAGTAGAGAGAGTGTGAGAGTGAGAATGTGGGAGTGAGAGTGAGAGAGAGAGAGTGAGGATGGGAGAGAAAGTGTGACAGTGAGAGTGCGGATGCGAGAGGGAGTGTGAGAGTGAGAGTGAGGATGGGAGAGAGTGTGAGAGTGAGAGTGAGGATGGGAGAGAGTGTGAGAGTGACAGTGAGAATGGGAGAGAGAGTGTGAGAGTGAGAATGCGGATGGGAGAGCCTGTGAGAGTGAGAGTGAGGATGGGAGAGAGTGTGAGAGTGAGAGTGAGAGTGAGAGTGAGGATGGGAGAGAGTGTGAGAGTGAGTGTTAGAGTGAGAATGGAAGAGAGTGTGAGAGTGAGAATGGGAGAGAGAGTGTGAAAGTGACAGTGAGAATGACAGAGAGTGTGAGAGTGACAGTGAGGATGACATAGAGTGTGAGAGTGAGAGTGAGGATGGGAGAGAGTGTGAGAGTGAGAGTGAGGATGGGAGAGAGTGCGAAAGTGACAGTGAAAATGACAGAGAGTGTGAGAGTGACAGTGAGGATGACATAGAGTGTGAGAGTGACAGTGAGGATGGGAGAGAGTGTGTGAGAGTGTGGATGGAAGAGAGTGTGTGAGAGTGAGAGTGAGGATGGGAGAGAGTGTGAGAATGAGAGTGAGAGTGGGGATGGGAGAGAGTGTGTGAGAGTGAGAGTGAGGATGGGAGAGAGTGTGTGAGAGTGAGTGTGAGAATGGGAGTGAGTGTGTGAGGGTGAGATTGGGAATGGGAGAGAGAGTGTGAGTGAGAGTGAGAGTGAGGATGGGAGACAGAGTGTGAGAGTGAGAGTGAGAAGTGGAGAGAGAGTGTGAGAGTGAGAATGGGGATGGTAGAGAGTGTGAGAGTGAGTATGAGAATGGGAGAGAGACTGTGAGAGTGAGAATGAGAATGTGAGAGATTGTGAGAGTGAGAGTGAGGATGGTAGAGAGGGTGTGAGAGTGAGAATGTGAATGTGAGAGAGTGTGAGAGTGAGGATGGGAGACAGAGTGTAAGAGTGAGAGTGAGGATGATAGAGAGAGTGTGAGAGTGAGAATGAGAAGGGGAGAGAGAATGTGAGAGTGAGAATGAGGTTGGGAGAGAGTGAGAGAGTGAGAATGAGAATGGGAGAGAGAGTGTGAGAGTGAGAATAAGAATGTGGGAGAGTGTGAGAGTGAGAGTGAGGATGGTAGAGAGAGTGTGAGAGTGAGAATGTGAATGTGAGAGAGTGTGAGAGTGAGAACGCCAATGGGAGAGAGAGTGTGAGATTGAGAATGAGAATGTGAGAGAGTGTGAGAGTGAGAGTGAGGATGGTAGAGAGAGTGTGAGAGTGAGAATGTGAATGTGAGAGAGTGTGAGAGTGAGAGTGAGGATGGGAGAGAGTGTGAGAGTGAGAATGAGAATGGGAGAGAGAGTGTGAGTGTGAGAATGAGAATGTGAGAGTGTGTGAGAGTGAGAGTGAGGATGGTAGAGAGAGTGTGAGAGTGAGAATGTGAATGTGAGAGAGTGTGAGAGTGAGAGTGAGAATTGGGGAGAGAGTGTGAGAGTGAGAGTGAGAGTGAGGATGGGAGACAGAGTGTGAGAGTGAGAGTGAGAAGTGGAGAGAGAGTGTGAGAGTGAGAATGAGGATGGGAGAGAGTGTGAGAGTGAGAGTGAGGATGGTAGAGAGAGTGTGAGAGTGAGAATGTGAATGTGAGAGAGTGTGAGAGTGAGGATGGGAGAGTGTGAGAGTGAGTATGAGAATGGGAGAGATAGTGTGAGAGTGAGAATGAGAATGTGAGAGAGTGTGAGAGTGAGAGTGAGGATGGTAGAGAGAGTGTGAGAGTGAGAATGTGGGAGTGAGAGTGAGAGAGAGAGTGAGGATGGGCGAGAAAGTGTGAGAGTGAGAGTGCGGATGCGAGAGGGAGTGTGAGAGTGAGAGTGAGAATGGGAGAGAGAGTTTGAGATTGAGAGTGTGAAGGGGAGTGAGAGTGAGAGTGAGAATGAGGATGGGAGAGAGTGTGAGAGTGAGAATGAGAATGGGAGAGAGAGTGTGAGAGTGAGAGTGAGGATGGGAGAGCGAGTGTGAGAGTGAGAGTGAGGATGGTAGAGAGAGTGTGAGAGTGAGAATGTGAATTTGAGAGAGTGTGAGAGTGAGAGTGAGGATGCGAGAGAGAGTGTGAGAGTGAGAGTGAGAGTGAGGATGGGAGAGAGAGTGTGAGAGTGAGAGTGAGAAGGGGAGAGAGTGTGAGAGTGAGAATGTGGATGGGAGAGAGTGTGAGAGTGAGTATGAGAATGGGAGAGAGAGTGTGAGAGTGAGATTGAGAATGTGAGAGTGAGAGTGAGGATGGTAGAGAGAGTGTGAGAGTGAGAATGTGAGAGTGAGAGTGAGAGTGAGAGAGAGATTGAGGATGGGAGAGAAAGTATGAGAGTGAGAGTGCGGATGCGAGAGGGAGTGTGAGAGTGAGAGTTAGGATGGGAGAGAGTGTGAGAGTGAGAGTGAGGATGGGAGAGAGTGTGAGAGTGAGAGTGAGAGTGAGGATGGGAGAGAGTGTGAGAGTGAGTGTTAGAGTGAGAATGGAAGAGAGTGTGAGAGTGAGAATGGGAGAGAGAGTGTGAAAGTGACAGTGAGAATGACAGAGAGTGTGAGAGTGACAGTGAGGATGACATAGAGTGTGAGAGTGAGAGTGAGGATGGGAGAGAGTGTGAGAGTGAGAGTGAGGATGGGAGAGAGTGTGAGAGTGAGAGTTACAGTGAGAATGGGAGAGAGAGTGAGAGTTAGAATGGGAGAGAGTGTGAGACTGTGAGTGAGGATGGGAGAGAGTGTGAGAGTGAGAGTTGGAGTGAGAATGGGAGACAGTGTGAGAGTGAGAGTGAGACTGGGAGAGAGTGCGAAAGTGACAGTGAAAATGACAGAGAGTGTGAGTGTGACAGTGAGGATGATATAGATTGTGAGAGTGACCGTGAGGATGGGAGAGAGTGTGTGAGAGTGTGGATGGAAGAGAGTGTGTGAGAGTGAGAGTGAGGATGGGAGAGAGAGTGTGAGAGTGAGAGTGAGAGTGAGGATGGGAGAGAGTGTGTGAGAATGAGAGTGAGAATGGGAGTGAGTGTGTGAGGGTGAGATTGGGAATGGGAGAGAGAGGGTGAGAGTGAGAGTGAGAGAGAGGATGGGAGAGAGAGTGTGAGAATGAGAGTGAGGGTTGGGAGAGTGTGTGTGAGTGAGAATGAGAATGGGAGAGAGAGTGTGAGAGTGAGAGTGAGTGTGAGGATGGGAGACAGAGTGTGAGAGTGAGAGTGAGAAGTGGAGAGAGAGTGTGAGAGTGAGAATGAGGATGGGAGAGAGTGTGAGAGTGAGTTTGAGAATGGGAGAGAGAGTGTGAGAGTGAGAATGAGAATGTGAGAGAGTGTGAGAGTGAGAGTGAGGATGGTAGAGAGAATGTGAGAGTGAGAATGTGAATGTGAGAGAGTGTGAGAGTGAGGATGGGAGACAGAGTGTGAGAGTGAGAGTGAGGATGATAGAGAGAGTGTGAGAGTGAGAATGAGAAGGGGAGAGAGAATGTGAGAGTGAGAATGTGGATGGGAGAAAGTGTGAGCGTGAGAATGTGAATGTGAGAGAGTGTGAGAGTGAGGATGGGAGACAGAGTGTAAGAGTGAGAGTGAGGATGATAGAGAGAGTGAGAGATTGAGAATGAGAAGGGGAGAGAGAATGTGAGAGTGAGAATGAGGATGGGAGAGAGTGTGAGAGTGAGAATGAGAATGGGAGAGAGAGTGTGAAAGTGAGAATAAGAATGTGGGAGAGTGTGAGAGTGAGAGTGAGGATGGTAGAGAGAGTGTGAGAGTGAGAATGTGAATGTGAGAGAGTGTGAGAGTGAGAGTGAGGATGGGAGAGAGTGTGAGAGTGAGAATGAGAATGGGAGAGAGAGTGCGAGAGTGAGAATGAGAATGTGAGAGAGTGTGAGAGTGAGAGTGAGGATGGTAGAGAGAGTGTGAGAGTGAGAATGTGAATGTGAGAGAGTGTGAGAGTGAGAGTGAGGATTGGAGAGAGAGTGTGAGAGTGAGAGTGAGTGTGAGGATGGGAGACAGAGTGTGAGAGTGAGAGTGAGAAGTGGAGAGAGAGTGTGAGAGTGAGAATGAGGATTGGAGAGAGTGTGAGAGTGAGAGTGTGGATGGTAGAGAGAGTGTGAGAGTGAGAATGTGAATGTGAGAGAGTGTGAGAGTGAGGATGGGCGAGTGTGAGAGTGAGTATGAGAATGGGAGAGATAGTGTGAGAGTGAGAATAAGAATGTGAGAGAGTATGAGAGTGAGAGTGAGATTGGTGGAGAGAGTGTGAGAGTGAGAATGTGAATGTGAGAGAGTGTGAGAGTGAGGATGGGAGACAGAGTGTGATAGTGAGAGTGAGGATGATAGAGAGAGTGTGAGAGTGAGAGTGAGAAGGGGAGAGAGAATGTGAGAGTGAGAATGAGGATGGGAGAGAGTGTGAGAGTGAGAATGAGAATGGGAGAGAGAGTGTGAGAGTGAGAATGAGAATGTGAGAGATTGTGAGAGTGAGAGAGAGTGACAGTGAGGATGGGAGAGAGAGTGTGAGAGTCCGAGTGCGGATGGGAGAGAGTGTAAGAGTGAGAGTGAGGATGATAGAGAGAGTGAGAGATTGAGAATGAGAAGGGGAGAGAGAATGTGAGAGTGAGAATGAGGATGGGAGAGAGTGTGAGAGTGAGAATGAGAATGGGAGAGAGAGTGTGAAAGTGAGAATAAGAATGTGGGAGAGTGTGAGAGTGAGAGTGAGGATGGTAGAGAGAGTGTGAGAGTGAGAATGTGAATGTGAGAGAGTGTGAGAGTGAGAGTGAGGATGGGAGAGAGTGTGAGAGTGAGAATGAGAATGGGAGAGAGAGTGCGAGAGTGAGAATGAGAATGTGAGAGAGTGTGAGAGTGAGAGTGAGGATGGTAGAGAGAGTGTGAGAGTGAGAATGTGAATGTGAGAGAGTGTGAGAGTGAGAGTGAGGATTGGAGAGAGAGTGTGAGAGTGAGAGTGAGTGTGAGGATGGGAGACAGAGTGTGAGAGTGAGAGTGAGAAGTGGAGAGAGAGTGTGAGAGTGAGAATGAGGATTGGAGAGAGTGTGAGAGTGAGAGTGTGGATGGTAGAGAGAGTGTGAGAGTGAGAATGTGAATGTGAGAGAGTGTGAGAGTGAGGATGGGCGAGTGTGAGAGTGAGTATGAGAATGGGAGAGATAGTGTGAGAGTGAGAATAAGAATGTGAGAGAGTATGAGAGTGAGAGTGAGATTGGTGGAGAGAGTGTGAGAGTGAGAATGTGAATGTGAGAGAGTGTGAGAGTGAGGATGGGAGACAGAGTGTGATAGTGAGAGTGAGGATGATAGAGAGAGTGTGAGAGTGAGAATGAGAAGGGGAGAGAGAATGTGAGAGTGAGAATGAGGATGGGAGAGAGTGTGAGAGTGAGAATGAGAATGGGAGAGAGAGTGTGAGAGTGAGAATGAGAATGTGAGAGATTGTGAGAGTGAGAGTGAGGATAGTAGAGAGAGTGTGAGAGTGAGAATGTGGGAGTGAGAGTGAGAGAGAGAGAGTGAGGATGGGAGAGAAAGTGTGACAGTGAGAGTGCGGATGCGAGAGGGAGTGTGAGAGTGAGAGTGAGGATGGGAGAGAGTGTGAGAGTGAGAGTGAGGATGGGAGAGAGTGTGAGAGTGACAGTGAGAATGGGAGAGAGAGTGTGAGAGTGAGAATGCGGATGGGAGAGCCTGTGAGAGTGAGAGTGAGGATGGGAGAGAGTGTGAGAGTGAGAGTGAGAGTGAGAGTGAGGATGGGAGAGAGTGTGAGAGTGAGTGTTAGAGTGAGAATGGAAGAGAGTGTGAGAGTGAGAATGGGAGAGAGAGTGTGAAAGTGACAGTGAGAATGACAGAGAGTGTGAGAGTGACAGTGAGGATGACATAGAGTGTGAGAGTGAGAGTGAGGATGGGAGAGAGTGTGAGAGTGAGAGTGAGGATGGGAGAGAGTGCGAAAGTGACAGTGAAAATGACAGAGAGTGTGAGAGTGACAGTGAGGATGACATAGAGTGTGAGAGTGACAGTGAGGATGGGAGAGAGTGTGTGAGAGTGTGGATGGAAGAGAGTGTGTGAGAGTGAGAGTGAGGATGGGAGAGAGTGTGAGAATGAGAGTGAGAGTGGGGATGGGAGAGAGTGTGTGAGAGTGAGAGTGAGGATGGGAGAGAGTGTGTGAGAGTGAGTGTGAGAATGGGAGTGAGTGTGTGAGGGTGAGATTGGGAATGGGAGAGAGAGTGTGAGTGAGAGTGAGAGTGAGGATGGGAGACAGAGTGTGAGAGTGAGAGTGAGAAGTGGAGAGAGAGTGTGAGAGTGAGAATGGGGATGGTAGAGAGTGTGAGAGTGAGTATGAGAATGGGAGAGAGACTGTGAGAGTGAGAATGAGAATGTGAGAGATTGTGAGAGTGAGAGTGAGGATGGTAGAGAGGGTGTGAGAGTGAGAATGTGAATGTGAGAGAGTGTGAGAGTGAGGATGGGAGACAGAGTGTAAGAGTGAGAGTGAGGATGATAGAGAGAGTGTGAGAGTGAGAATGAGAAGGGGAGAGAGAATGTGAGAGTGAGAATGAGGTTGGGAGAGAGTGAGAGAGTGAGAATGAGAATGGGAGAGAGAGTGTGAGAGTGAGAATAAGAATGTGGGAGACTGTGAGAGTGAGAGTGAGGATGGTAGAGAGAGTGTGAGAGTGAGAATGTGAATGTGAGAGAGTGTGAGAGTGAGAACGCCAATGGGAGAGAGAGTGTGAGATTGAGAATGAGAATGTGAGAGAGTGTGAGAGTGAGAGTGAGGATGGTAGAGAGAGTGTGAGAGTGAGAATGTGAATGTGAGAGAGTGTGAGAGTGAGAGTGAGGATGGGAGAGAGTGTGAGAGTGAGAATGAGAATGGGAGAGAGAGTGTGAGTGTGAGAATGAGAATGTGAGAGTGTGTGAGAGTGAGAGTGAGGATGGTAGAGAGAGTGTGAGAGTGAGAATGTGAATGTGAGAGAGTGTGAGAGTGAGAGTGAGAATTGGGGAGAGAGTGTGAGAGTGAGAGTGAGAGTGAGGATGGGAGACAGAGTGTGAGAGTGAGAGTGAGAAGTGGAGAGAGAGTGTGAGAGTGAGAATGAGGATGGGAGAGAGTGTGAGAGTGAGAGTGAGGATGGTAGAGAGAGTGTGAGAGTGAGAATGTGAATGTGAGAGAGTGTGAGAGTGAGGATGGGAGAGTGTGAGAGTGAGTATGAGAATGGGAGAGATAGTGTGAGAGTGAGAATGAGAATGTGAGAGAGTGTGAGAGTGAGAGTGAGGATGGTAGAGAGAGTGTGAGAGTGAGAATGTGGGAGTGAGAGTGAGAGAGAGAGTGAGGATGGGCGAGAAAGTGTGAGAGTGAGAGTGCGGATGCGAGAGGGAGTGTGAGAGTGAGAGTGAGAATGGGAGAGAGAGTTTGAGATTGAGAGTGTGAAGGGGAGTGAGAGTGAGAGTGAGAATGAGGATGGGAGAGAGTGTGAGAGTGAGAATGAGAATGGGAGAGAGAGTGTGAGAGTGAGAGTGAGGATGGGAGAGCGAGTGTGAGAGTGAGAGTGAGGATGGTAGAGAGAGTGTGAGAGTGAGAATGTGAATTTGAGAGAGTGTGAGAGTGAGAGTGAGGATGCGAGAGAGAGTGTGAGAGTGAGAGTGAGAGTGAGGATGGGAGAGAGAGTGTGAGAGTGAGAGTGAGAAGGGGAGAGAGTGTGAGAGTGAGAATGTGGATGGGAGAGAGTGTGAGAGTGAGTATGAGAATGGGAGAGAGAGTGTGAGAGTGAGATTGAGAATGTGAGAGTGAGAGTGAGGATGGTAGAGAGAGTGTGAGAGTGAGAATGTGAGAGTGAGAGTGAGAGTGAGAGAGAGATTGAGGATGGGAGAGAAAGTATGAGAGTGAGAGTGCGGATGCGAGAGGGAGTGTGAGAGTGAGAGTTAGGATGGGAGAGAGTGTGAGAGTGAGAGTGAGGATGGGAGAGAGTGTGAGAGTGAGAGTGAGAGTGAGGATGGGAGAGAGTGTGAGAGTGAGTGTTAGAGTGAGAATGGAAGAGAGTGTGAGAGTGAGAATGGGAGAGAGAGTGTGAAAGTGACAGTGAGAATGACAGAGAGTGTGAGAGTGACAGTGAGGATGACATAGAGTGTGAGAGTGAGAGTGAGGATGGGAGAGAGTGTGAGAGTGAGAGTGAGGATGGGAGAGAGTGTGAGAGTGAGAGTTACAGTGAGAATGGGAGAGAGAGTGAGAGTTAGAATGGGAGAGAGTGTGAGACTGTGAGTGAGGATGGGAGAGAGTGTGAGAGTGAGAGTTGGAGTGAGAATGGGAGACAGTGTGAGAGTGAGAGTGAGACTGGGAGAGAGTGCGAAAGTGACAGTGAAAATGACAGAGAGTGTGAGTGTGACAGTGAGGATGATATAGATTGTGAGAGTGACCGTGAGGATGGGAGAGAGTGTGTGAGAGTGTGGATGGAAGAGAGTGTGTGAGAGTGAGAGTGAGGATGGGAGAGAGAGTGTGAGAGTGAGAGTGAGAGTGAGGATGGGAGAGAGTGTGTGAGAATGAGAGTGAGAATGGGAGTGAGTGTGTGAGGGTGAGATTGGGAATGGGAGAGAGAGGGTGAGAGTGAGAGTGAGAGAGAGGATGGGAGAGAGAGTGTGAGAATGAGAGTGAGGGTTGGGAGAGTGTGTGTGAGTGAGAATGAGAATGGGAGAGAGAGTGTGAGAGTGAGAGTGAGTGTGAGGATGGGAGACAGAGTGTGAGAGTGAGAGTGAGAAGTGGAGAGAGAGTGTGAGAGTGAGAATGAGGATGGGAGAGAGTGTGAGAGTGAGTTTGAGAATGGGAGAGAGAGTGTGAGAGTGAGAATGAGAATGTGAGAGAGTGTGAGAGTGAGAGTGAGGATGGTAGAGAGAATGTGAGAGTGAGAATGTGAATGTGAGAGAGTGTGAGAGTGAGGATGGGAGACAGAGTGTGAGAGTGAGAGTGAGGATGATAGAGAGAGTGTGAGAGTGAGAATGAGAAGGGGAGAGAGAATGTGAGAGTGAGAATGTGGATGGGAGAAAGTGTGAGCGTGAGAATGTGAATGTGAGAGAGTGTGAGAGTGAGGATGGGAGACAGAGTGTAAGAGTGAGAGTGAGGATGATAGAGAGAGTGAGAGATTGAGAATGAGAAGGGGAGAGAGAATGTGAGAGTGAGAATGAGGATGGGAGAGAGTGTGAGAGTGAGAATGAGAATGGGAGAGAGAGTGTGAAAGTGAGAATAAGAATGTGGGAGAGTGTGAGAGTGAGAGTGAGGATGGTAGAGAGAGTGTGAGAGTGATAATGTGAATGTGAGAGAGTGTGAGAGTGAGAACGCCAATGGGAGAGAGTGTGTGAGAGTGAGATTGAGGATGGGAGAGAGAGTGTGAGAGTGAGAGTGAGAGTGAGGATGGGAGAGAGTGTGAGAGTGAGAGTGCGGATGGGAGAGCGTGTGAGAGTGAGAGTGAGGATGACAGAGAGTGTCAGTGTGAGAGTGAGAGTGAGAGTGAGGATGGGAGAGAGTGTGAGAGTGAGAGTGAGAATGGGAGTGAGTGTGTGAGGGTGAGAGTGGGAATGGGAGAGAGAGCGTGAGAGTGAGAGTGAGAGTGAGGATGGGAGAGAGAGTGTGAGAATAAGAGTGAGGGTTGGGAGAGTATGTGAGAGTGAGAATGAGAATGGGAGAGAGTGTGAGAGTGCAAGTGCGGATGGGAGAAAACGTGTGAGAGTGAGAGTGAGGATGGGAGAGAGAGAGTGTGAGAGTGAGAGTGAGGAGGCAGAGAGTGTCCGTGACATTGAGGATGGGAGTGAGTGTGAGAGTGAGGACTGGGTGAGGATGGGAGAGAGAGTGTGAGAGTGAGAATGAGAATGGGAGAGAGAGTGTGAGAGTGAGAGTGAGAAGGGGAGAGAGAATGTGAGAGTGAGAATGAGGATGGGAGAGAGTGTGAGAGTGACAATGAGAATGGGAGAGAGAGTGTGAGAGTGAGAATGAGAATGTGAGAGAGTGTGAGAGTGAGAGTAGGATAGTAGAGAGAGTGTGAGAGTGAGAATGTGGGAGTGAGAGTGAGAGAGAGAGAGGATGTGAGAGAAAGTGTGAGAGTGAGAGTGCGGATGCGAGAGGGAGTGTGAGAGTGAGAGTGAGAATGGGAGAGAGAGTTTGAGATTGAGAGTGAGAAGGGGAGTGAGAGTGAGAGTGAGAATGAGGATGGGAGAGAGTGTGAGAGTGAGAATGAGAATGGGAGAGAGAGTGTGAGAGTGAGAGTGAGGATGGGAGAGCGAGTGTGAGAGTGAGAGTGAGGATGGTAGAGAGAGTGTGAGAGTGAGAATGTGAATGTGAGAGAGTGTGAGAGTGAGAGTGAGGATGGGAGAGAGAGTGTGAGAGTGAGAGTGAGAGTGAGGATGGGAGAGAGAGTGTGAGAGTGAGAGTGAGAAGGGGAGAGAGTGTGAGAGTGAGAATGAGGATGGGAGAGAGTGTGAGAGTGAGTATGAGAATGGGAGAGAGAGTGTGAGAGTGAGATTGAGAATGTGAGAGAGTGTGAGAGTGAGAGTGAGGATGGTAGAGAGAGTGTGAGAGTGAGAATGTGAGAGTGAGAGTGAGAGTGAGAGAGAGATTGAGGATGGGAGAGAAAGTATGAGAGTGAGAGTGCGGATGCGAGAGGGAGTGTGAGAGTGAGAGTTAGGATGGGAGAGAGTGTGAGAGTGAGAGTGAGGATGGGAGAGAGTGTGAGAGAGAGAGTGAGGATGGGAGATAGAGTGTGAGAGTGAGAGTGCAGATGGAAGAGAGTGTGAGAGTGAGAGTGAGGATGACAGAGAGTGCAAGAGTGAGAGTGAGATTGAGGATGAGAGAGAGTGTGAGAGTGAGAATGGGTGGGAGAGTGTGATAGTGACAGTGAGAATGACAGAGAGTGTGAGAGTGAGAGTGAGGATGACATAGAGTGTGAGAGTGAGAGTGAGGATGGGAGAGAGTGTGAGAGTGAGAGTGAGGATGGGAGAGAGTGTGAGACTGAGAGATACAGTGAGAATGGGAGAGAGTGTGAGAGTGAGAGTGAGAATGGGAGAGTGTGTGAGATTGAGAGTGAGGATGGGAGAGAGTGTGAGAGTGAGAGTGAGGATGGGAGAGAGTGTGAGACTGAGAGTTACAGTGAGAATGGGAGAGAGTGTGAGAGTGAGAGTGAGGATGGGAGAGAGTGTGAGAGTGAGAGTGAGGATGGGAGAGAGTGTGAGAGTGAGAGTTAGAGTGAGAACGGGAGAGAGAGTGAGAGTGAGACTGGGAGAGAGAGTGTCAGAGTGACAGTGAGAATGACAGAGTGTGAGAGTGAGAGTGAGGATGACAGAGAGTGTGAGAGTTTGAGAGTGTGAATGGGAGAGAGTGTGAGAGTGAGAGAGTGAGAGTGTGAATGGGAGAGAGTGTGAAAGTGACAGTGAGAATGACAGAGAGTGTGAGAGTGACAGTGAGGATGACATAGAGTGTGAGAGTGAGAGTGAGGATGGGAGGGAGTGTGTGAGAGTGAGAGTGAGAGTGAGGATGGGAGAGAGTGTGTGAGAGTGAGATTGAGGATGGGAGAGAGAGTGTGAGAGTGAGAGTGAGAGTGAGGATGGGAGAGAGTGTGTGAGAGTGAGAGTGAGGATGGGAGAGAGAGTGTGAGAGTGAGAGTGCGGATGGGAGAGCGTGTGAGAGTGAGAGTGAGGATGACAGAGAGTGTCAGTGTGAGAGTGAGAGTGAGAGCGAGGATGGGAGAGAGTGAGGGAGTGAGAGTGAGAATGGGAGTGAGCGTGTGAGGGTGAGAGTGGGAATGGGAGAGAGAGCGTGAGAGTGAGTGTTAGAGTGAGAATGGAAGAGAGTGTGAGAGTGAGAATGGGAGAGAGAGTGTGAAAGTGACAGTGAGAATGACAGAGAGTGTGAGAGTGACAGTGAGGATGACATAGAGTGTGAGAGTGAGAGTGAGGATGGGAGAGAGTGTGAGAGTGAGAGTTACAGTGAGAATGGGAGAGAGAGTGAGAGTGAGAATGGGAGAGAGTGTGAGACAGTGAGTGACGATGGGAGAGAGTGTGAGAGTGAGAGTGAGACTGGGAGAGAGTGCGAATGTGACAGTGAAAATGACAGAGAGTGTGAGAGTGACAGTGAGGATGACATAGAATGTGAGAGTGACAGTGAGGATGGGAGAGAGTGTGTGAGAGTGTGGATGGAAGAGAGTGTGTGAGAGTGAGAGTGAGGATGGGAGAGAGAGTGTGAGAATGAGAGTGAGAGTGAGGATGGGAGAGAGTGTGTGTGAGTGAGATTGAGGATGGGAGAGAGAGTGTGAGAGTGAGAGTGAGAGTGAGGATGGGAGAGAGTGTGTGAGAGTGAGAGTGAGGATGGGAGAGAGAGTGTGAGAGTGAGAGTGCGGATGGGAGAGCGTGTGAGAGTGAGAGTGAGGATGACAGAGAGTGTCAGTGTGAGAGTGAGAGTGAGAGCGAGGATGGGAGAGAGTGAGGGAGTGAGAGTGAGAATGGGAGTGAGCGTGTGAGGGTGAGAGTGGGAATGGGAGAGAGAGCGTGAGAGTGAGTGTTAGAGTGAGAATGGAAGAGAGTGTGTGAGAGTGAGAGTGAGGATGGGAGAGAGAGTGTGAGAATGAGAGTGAGAGTGAGGATGGGAGAGAGTGTGTGAGAGTGAGAGTGAGGATGGTAGAGAGTGTGTGAGGGTGAGATTGGGAATGGGAGAGAGAGCATGAGAGTGAGAGTGAGAGTGAGGATGGGAGAGAGAGTGTGAGAATGAGAGTGAGGGTTGGGAGAGTGTGTGAGAGTGAGAATGAGAATGGGAGAGAGAGTGTGAGAGTGAGAGTGAGTGTGAGGATGGGAGACAGAGTGTGAGAGTGAGAGTGAGAAGTGGAGAGAGAGTGTGAGAGTGAGAATGGGGATGGGAGAGAGTGTGAGAGTGAGTATGAGAATGGGAGAGAGAGTGTGAGAGTGAGAACGAGAATGTGAGAGAGAGTGAGAGTGAGAGTGAGGTTGGGAGAGAGAGTGTGAGAATGAGAGTGAGGGTTGGGAGAGTGTGTGAGAGTGAGAATGAGAATGGGAGAGAGTGTGAGAGTGCAAGTGCGGATGGGAGAAAACGTGTGAGAGTGAGAGTGAGAGTGAGAGTGAGGATGGGAGAGAGAGAGTGTGAGAGTGAGAGTGAGGAGGCAGAGAGTGTCCGTGACATTGAGGATGGGAGTGAGTGTGAGAGTGAGGACTGGGTGAGGATGGGAGAGAGAGTGTGAGAGTGAGAATGAGAATGGGAGAGAGAGTGTGAGAGTGAGAGTGAGAAGGGGAGAGAGAATGTGAGAGTGAGAATGAGGATGGGAGAGAGTGTGAGAGTGAGAGTGAGGATAGTAGAGAGAGTGTGAGAGTGAGAATGTGGGAGTGAGAGTGAGAGAGAGAGAGTGAGGATGGGAGAGAAAGTGTGAGAGTGAGTATGAGAATGGGAGAGAGAGTGTGAGAGTGAGATTGCGAATGTGAGAGAGTGTGAGAGTGAGAGTGAGGATGGTAGAGAGAGTGTGAGAGTGAGAATGTGAGAGTGAGAGTGAGAGTGAGAGAGAGATTGAGGATGGGAGAGAAAGTATGAGAGTGAGAGTGCGGATGCGAGAGGGAGTGTGAGAGTGAGAGTTAGGATGGGAGAGAGTGTGAGAGTGAGAGTGAGGATGGGAGAGAGTGTGAGAGTGAGAGTGAGAGTGAGGATGGGAGAGAGTGTGAGAGTGAGTGTTAGAGTGAGAATGGAAGAGAGTGTGAGAGTGAGAATGGGAGAGAGAGTGTGAAAGTGACAGTGAGAATGACAGAGAGTGTGAGAGTGACAGTGAGGATGACATAGAGTGTGAGAGTGAGAGTGAGGATGGGAGAGAGTGTGAGAGTGAGAGTGAGGATGGGAGAGAGTGTGAGAGTGAGAGTTACAGTGAGAATGGGAGAGAGAGTGAGAGTTAGAATGGGAGAGAGTGTGAGACTGTGAGTGAGGATGGGAGAGAGTGTGAGAGTGAGAGTTGGAGTGAGAATGGGAGACAGTGTGAGAGTGAGAGTGAGACTGGGAGAGAGTGCGAAAGTGACAGTGAAAATGACAGAGAGTGTGAGTGTGACAGTGAGGATGATATAGATTGTGAGAGTGACCGTGAGGATGGGAGAGAGTGTGTGAGAGTGTGGATGGAAGAGAGTGTGTGAGAGTGAGAGTGAGGATGGGAGAGAGAGTGTGAGAGTGAGAGTGAGAGTGAGGATGGGAGAGAGTGTGTGAGAATGAGAGTGAGAATGGGAGTGAGTGTGTGAGGGTGAGATTGGGAATGGGAGAGAGAGGGTGAGAGTGAGAGTGAGAGAGAGGATGGGAGAGAGAGTGTGAGAATGAGAGTGAGGGTTGGGAGAGTGTGTGTGAGTGAGAATGAGAATGGGAGAGTGAGAGTGAGTGTGAGGATGGGAGACAGAGTGTGAGAGTGAGAGTGAGAAGTGGAGAGAGAGTGTGAGAGTGAGAATGAGGATGGGAGAGAGTGTGAGAGTGAGTTTGAGAATGGGAGAGAGAGTGTGAGAGTGAGAATGAGAATGTGAGAGAGTGTGAGAGTGAGAGTGAGGATGGTAGAGAGAATGTGAGAGTGAGAATGTGAATGTGAGAGAGTGTGAGAGTGAGGATGGGAGACAGAGTGTGAGAGTGAGAGTGAGGATGATAGAGAGAGTGTGAGAGTGAGAATGAGAAGGGGAGAGAGAATGTGAGAGTGAGAATGTGGATGGGAGAAAGTGTGAGCGTGAGAATGTGAATGTGAGAGAGTGTGAGAGTGAGGATGGGAGACAGAGTGTAAGAGTGAGAGTGAGGATGATAGAGAGAGTGAGAGATTGAGAATGAGAAGGGGAGAGAGAATGTGAGAGTGAGAATGAGGATGGGAGAGAGTGTGAGAGTGAGAATGAGAATGGGAGAGAGAGTGTGAAAGTGAGAATAAGAATGTGGGAGAGTGTGAGAGTGAGAGTGAGGATGGTAGAGAGAGTGTGAGAGTGATAATGTGAATGTGAGAGAGTGTGAGAGTGAGAACGCCAATGGGAGAGAGTGTGTAAGAGTGAGATTGAGGATGGGAGAGAGAGTGTGAGAGTGAGAGTGAGAGTGAGGATGGGAGAGAGTGTGAGAGTGAGAGTGCGGATGGGAGAGCGTGTGAGAGTGAGAGTGAGGATGACAGAGAGTGTCAGTGTGAGAGTGAGAGTGAGAGTGAGGATGGGAGAGAGTGTGAGAGTGAGAGTGAGAATGGGAGTGAGTGTGTGAGGGTGAGAGTGGGAATGGGAGAGAGAGCGTGAGAGTGAGAGTGAGAGTGAGGATGGGAGAGAGAGTGTGAGAATAAGAGTGAGGGTTGGGAGAGTATGTGAGAGTGAGAATGAGAATGGGAGAGAGTGTGAGAGTGCAAGTGCGGATGGGAGAAAACGTGTGAGAGTGAGAGTGAGGATGGGAGAGAGAGAGTGTGAGAGTGAGAGTGAGGAGGCAGAGAGTGTCCGTGACATTGAGGATGGGAGTGAGTGTGAGAGTGAGGACTGGGTGAGGATGGGAGAGAGAGTGTGAGAGTGAGAATGAGAATGGGAGAGAGAGTGTGAGAGTGAGAGTGAGAAGGGGAGAGAGAATGTGAGAGTGAGAATGAGGATGGGAGAGAGTGTGAGAGTGACAATGAGAATGGGAGAGAGAGTGTGAGAGTGAGAATGAGAATGTGAGAGAGTGTGAGAGTGAGAGTAGGATAGTAGAGAGAGTGTGAGAGTGAGAATGTGGGAGTGAGAGTGAGAGAGAGAGAGGATGTGAGAGAAAGTGTGAGAGTGAGAGTGCGGATGCGAGAGGGAGTGTGAGAGTGAGAGTGAGAATGGGAGAGAGAGTTTGAGATTGAGAGTGAGAAGGGGAGTGAGAGTGAGAGTGAGAATGAGGATGGGAGAGAGTGTGAGAGTGAGAATGAGAATGGGAGAGAGAGTGTGAGAGTGAGAGTGAGGATGGGAGAGCGAGTGTGAGAGTGAGAGTGAGGATGGTAGAGAGAGTGTGAGAGTGAGAATGTGAATGTGAGAGAGTGTGAGAGTGAGAGTGAGGATGGGAGAGAGAGTGTGAGAGTGAGAGTGAGAGTGAGGATGGGAGAGAGAGTGTGAGAGTGAGAGTGAGAAGGGGAGAGAGTGTGAGAGTGAGAATGAGGATGGGAGAGAGTGTGAGAGTGAGTATGAGAATGGGAGAGAGAGTGTGAGAGTGAGATTGAGAATGTGAGAGAGTGTGAGAGTGAGAGTGAGGATGGTAGAGAGAGTGTGAGAGTGAGAATGTGAGAGTGAGAGTGAGAGTGAGAGAGAGATTGAGGATGGGAGAGAAAGTATGAGAGTGAGAGTGCGGATGCGAGAGGGAGTGTGAGAGTGAGAGTTAGGATGGGAGAGAGTGTGAGAGTGAGAGTGAGGATGGGAGAGAGTGTGAGAGAGAGAGTGAGGATGGGAGATAGAGTGTGAGAGTGAGAGTGCAGATGGAAGAGAGTGTGAGAGTGAGAGTGAGGATGACAGAGAGTGCAAGAGTGAGAGTGAGATTGAGGATGAGAGAGAGTGTGAGAGTGAGAATGGGTGGGAGAGTGTGATAGTGACAGTGAGAATGACAGAGAGTGTGAGAGTGAGAGTGAGGATGACATAGAGTGTGAGAGTGAGAGTGAGGATGGGAGAGAGTGTGAGAGTGAGAGTGAGGATGGGAGAGAGTGTGAGACTGAGAGATACAGTGAGAATGGGAGAGAGTGTGAGAGTGAGAGTGAGAATGGGAGAGTGTGTGAGATTGAGAGTGAGGATGGGAGAGAGTGTGAGAGTGAGAGTGAGGATGGGAGAGAGTGTGAGACTGAGAGTTACAGTGAGAATGGGAGAGAGTGTGAGAGTGAGAGTGAGGATGGGAGAGAGTGTGAGAGTGAGAGTGAGGATGGGAGAGAGTGTGAGAGTGAGAGTTAGAGTGAGAACGGGAGAGAGAGTGAGAGTGAGACTGGGAGAGAGAGTGTCAGAGTGACAGTGAGAATGACAGAGTGTGAGAGTGAGAGTGAGGATGACAGAGAGTGTGAGAGTTTGAGAGTGTGAATGGGAGAGAGTGTGAGAGTGAGAGAGTGAGAGTGTGAATGGGAGAGAGTGTGAAAGTGACAGTGAGAATGACAGAGAGTGTGAGAGTGACAGTGAGGATGACATAGAGTGTGAGAGTGAGAGTGAGGATGGGAGGGAGTGTGTGAGAGTGAGAGTGAGAGTGAGGATGGGAGAGAGTGTGTGAGAGTGAGATTGAGGATGGGAGAGAGAGTGTGAGAGTGAGAGTGAGAGTGAGGATGGGAGAGAGTGTGTGAGAGTGAGAGTGAGGATGGGAGAGAGAGTGTGAGAGTGAGAGTGCGGATGGGAGAGCGTGTGAGAGTGAGAGTGAGGATGACAGAGAGTGTCAGTGTGAGAGTGAGAGTGAGAGCGAGGATGGGAGAGAGTGAGGGAGTGAGAGTGAGAATGGGAGTGAGCGTGTGAGGGTGAGAGTGGGAATGGGAGAGAGAGCGTGAGAGTGAGTGTTAGAGTGAGAATAGAAGAGAGTGTGAGAGTGAGAATGGGAGAGAGAGTGTGAAAGTGACAGTGAGAATGACAGAGAGTGTGAGAGTGACAGTGAGGATGACATAGAGTGTGAGAGTGAGAGTGAGGATGGGAGAGAGTGTGAGAGTGAGAGTTACAGTGAGAATGGGAGAGAGAGTGAGAGTGAGAATGGGAGAGAGTGTGAGACAGTGAGTGACGATGGGAGAGAGTGTGAGAGTGAGAGTGAGACTGGGAGAGAGTGCGAATGTGACAGTGAAAATGACAGAGAGTGTGAGAGTGACAGTGAGGATGACATAGAATGTGAGAGTGACAGTGAGGATGGGAGAGAGTGTGTGAGAGTGTGGATGGAAGAGAGTGTGTGAGAGTGAGAGTGAGGATGGGAGAGAGAGTGTGAGAATGAGAGTGAGAGTGAGGATGGGAGAGAGTGTGTGTGAGTGAGATTGAGGATGGGAGAGAGAGTGTGAGAGTGAGAGTGAGAGTGAGGATGGGAGAGAGTGTGTGAGAGTGAGAGTGAGGATGGGAGAGAGAGTGTGAGAGTGAGAGTGCGGATGGGAGAGCGTGTGAGAGTGAGAGTGAGGATGACAGAGAGTGTCAGTGTGAGAGTGAGAGTGAGAGCGAGGATGGGAGAGAGTGAGGGAGTGAGAGTGAGAATGGGAGTGAGCGTGTGAGGGTGAGAGTGGGAATGGGAGAGAGAGCGTGAGAGTGAGTGTTAGAGTGAGAATGGAAGAGAGTGTGTGAGAGTGAGAGTGAGGATGGGAGAGAGAGTGTGAGAATGAGAGTGAGAGTGAGGATGGGAGAGAGTGTGTGAGAGTGAGAGTGAGGATGGTAGAGAGTGTGTGAGGGTGAGATTGGGAATGGGAGAGAGAGCATGAGAGTGAGAGTGAGAGTGAGGATGGGAGAGAGAGTGTGAGAATGAGAGTGAGGGTTGGGAGAGTGTGTGAGAGTGAGAATGAGAATGGGAGAGAGAGTGTGAGAGTGAGAGTGAGTGTGAGGATGGGAGACAGAG
Organism: Chiloscyllium plagiosum; assembly: GCF_037043375.1. Classification (NCBI taxonomy): domain Eukaryota; kingdom Metazoa; phylum Chordata; class Chondrichthyes; order Orectolobiformes; family Hemiscylliidae; genus Chiloscyllium; species Chiloscyllium plagiosum. The sequence goes on from NW_028270180.1 coordinate 30,804,177, forward strand.
TGTGAGAGTGAGAGTGAGAAGTGGAGAGAGAGTGTGAGAGTGAGAATGGGGATGGGAGAGAGTGTGAGAGTGAGTATGAGAATGGGAGAGAGAGTGTGAGAGTGAGAACGAGAATGTGAGAGAGAGTGAGAGTGAGAGTGAGGTTGGGAGAGAGAGTGTGAGAATGAGAGTGATTGTTGGGAGAGTGTGTGAGAGTGAGAATGAGAATGGGAGAGAGTGTGAGAGTGCAAGTGCGGATGGGAGAAAACGTGTGAGAGTGAGAGTGAGAGTGAGAGTGAGGATGGGAGAGAGAGAGTGTGAGAGTGAGAGTGAGGAGGCAGAGAGTGTCCGTGACATTGAGGATGGGAGTGAGTGTGAGAGTGAGGACTGGGTGAGGATGGGAGAGAGAGTGTGAGAGTGAGAATGAGAATGGGAGAGAGAGTGTGAGAGTGAGAGTGAGAAGGGGAGAGAGAATGTGAGAGTGAGAATGAGGATGGGAGAGAGTGTGAGAGTGAGAATGAGAATGGGAGAGAGAGTGTGAGAGTGAGAATGAGAATGTGAGAGAGTGTGAGAGTGAGAGTGAGGATAGTAGAGAGAGTGTGAGAGTGAGAATGTGGGAGTGAGAGTGAGAGAGAGAGAGTGAGGATGGGAGAGAAAGTGTGAGAGTGAGAGTGCGGATGCGAGAGGGAGTGTGAGAGTGAGAGTGAGGATGGGAGAGAGTGTGAGAGTGAGAGTGAGGATGGGAGAGAGTGTGAGAGTGACAGTGAGAATGGGAGAGAGAGTGTGAGAGTGTGAATGCGGATGGGAGAGCCTGTGAGAGTGAGAGTGAGGATGGGAGAGAGTGTGAGAGTGAGAGTGAGAGTGAGGATGGGAGAGAGTGTGAGAGTGAGTGTTAGAGTGAGAATGGAAGAGAGTGTGAGAGTGAGAATGGGAGAGAGAGTGTGAAAGTGACAGTGAGAATGACAGAGAGTGTGAGAGTGACAGTGAGGATGACATAGAGTGTGAGAGTGAGAGTGAGGATGGGAGAGAGTGTGAGAGTGAGAGTTACAGTGAGAATGGGAGAGAGAGTGAGAGTGAGAATGGGAGAGAGTGTGAGACTGTGAGTGACGATGGGAGAGAGTGTGAGAGTGAGAGTGAGACTGGGAGAGAGTGCGAATGTGACAGTGAAAATGACAGAGAGTGTGAGAGTGACAGTGAGGATGACATAGAGTGTGAGAGTGACAGTGAGGATGGGAGAGAGTGTGTGAGAGTGTGGATGGAAGAGAGTGTGTGAGAGTGAGAGTGAGGATGGGAGAGAGAGTGTGAGAATGAGAGTGAGAGTGAGGATGGGAGAGAGTGTGTGAGAGTGAGAGTGAGGATGGGAGAGAGTGTGTGAGAGTGAGTGTGAGAATGGGAGTGAGTGTGTGAGGGTGAGATTGGGAATGGGAGAGAGAGCGTGAGAGTGAGAGTGAGAGTGAGGATGGGAGAGAGAGTGTGAGAATGAGAGTGAGGGTTGGGAGAGTGTGTGAGAGTGAGAATGAGAATGGGAGAGAGAGTGTGAGAGTGAGAGTGAGTGTGAGGATGGGAGACAGAGTGTGAGAGTGAGAGTAAGAAGTGGAGAGAGAGTGTGAGAGTGAGAATGGGGATGGGAGAGAGTGTGAGAGTGAGTATGAGAATGGGAGAGAGAGTGTGAGAGTGAGATTGAGAATGTGAGAGAGAGTGAGAGTGAGAGTGAGGATGGGAAAGAGAGTGTGAGAATGAAAGTGAGGGTTGGGAGAGTGTGTGAGAGTGAGAATGATAATGGGAGAGAGTGTGAGAGTGCAAGTGCGGATGGGAGAAAACGTGTGAGAGTGAGAGTGAGAGTGAGAGTGAGGATGGGAGAGAGTGTGAGAGTGAGGAGGCAGAGAGTGTCCGTGACATTGAGGATGGGAGTGAGTGTGAGAGTGAGGACTGGGTGAGGATGGGAGAGAGAGTGTAAGAGTGAGAATGAGAATGGGAGAGAGAGTGTGAGAGTGAGAGTGAGAAGGGGAGAGAGAATGTGAGAGTGAGAATGAGGATGGGACAGAGTGTGAGAGTGAGAATGAGAATGGGAGAGAGAGTGTGAGAGTGAGAATGAGAATGTGAGAGAGTGTGAGAGTGAGAGTGAGGATAGTAGAGAGAGTGTGAGAGTGAGAATGTGGGAGTGAGAGTGAGAGAGAGAGAGTGAGGATGGGAGAGAAAGTGTGAGAGTGAGAGTGCGGATGCGAGAGGGAGTGTGTGGGAGTGAGAGTGAGGATGGGAGAGAGTGTGTGAGAGTGTGGATGGAAGAGAGTGTGTGAGAGTGAGAGTGAGGATGGGAGAGAGAGTGTGAGAATGAGAGTGAGAGTGAGGATGGGAGAGAGTGTGTGAGAGTGAGAGTGAGGATGGGAGAGAGTGTGTGAGAGTGAGTGTGAGAATGGGAGTGAGTGTGTGAGGGTGAGATTGGGAATGGGAGAGAGAGCGTGAGAGTGAGAGTGAGGATGGGAGAGAGAGTGTGAGAATGAGAGTGAGGGTTGGGAGAGTGTGTGAGAGTGAGAATGAGAATGGGAGAGAGAGTGTGAGAGTGAGAGTGAGTGTGAGGATGGGAGACAGAGTGTGAGAGTGAGAGTGAGAAGTGGAGAGAGAGTGTGAGAGTGAGAATGGGGATGGGAGAGAGTGTGAGAGTGAGTATGAGAATGGGAGAAAGAGTGTGAGAGTGAGAATGAGAATGTGAGAGAGAGTGAGAGTGAGAGTGAGAGTGAGGATGGGAAAGAGAGTGTGAGAATGAGAGTGAGGGTTGGGAGAGTGTGTGAGAGTGAGAATGAGAATGGGAGAGAGTGTGAGAGTGCAAGTGCGGATGGGAGAAAATGTGTGAGAGTGAGAGTGAGAGTGAGGATGGGAGAGAGAGAGTGTGAGAGTGAGAGTGAGGAGGCAGAGAGTGTCCGTGACATTGAGGATGGGAGTGAGTGTGAGAGTGAGGACTGGGTGAGGATGGGAGAGAGAATGTGAGAGTGAGAATGAGAATGGGAGAGAGAGTGTGAGAGTGAGAGTGAGAAGGGGAGAGAGAATGTGAGAGTGAGAATGAGGATGGGAGAGAGTGTGAGAGTGAGAATGAGAATGGGAGAGAGAGTGTGAGAGTGAGAATGAGAATGTGAGAGAGTGTGAGAGTGAGAGTGAGGATAGTAGAGAGAGTGTGAGAGTGAGAATGTGGGAGTGAGAGTGAGAGAGAGAGAGTGAGGATGGGAGAGAAAGTGTGAGAGTGAGAGTGCGGATGCGAGAGGGAGTGTGAGAGTGAGAGTGAGGATGGGAGAGAGTGTGAGAGTGAGAGTGAGGATGGGAGAGAGTGTGAGAGTGACAGTGAGAATGGGAGAGAGAGTGTGAGAGTGTGAATGCGGATGGGAGAGCCTGTGAGAGTGAGAGTGAGGATGGGAGAGAGTGTGAGAGTGAGAGTGAGAGTGAGAGTGAGGAAGGGAGAGAGTGTGAGAGTGAGTGTTAGAGTGAGAATGGAAGAGAGTGTGAGAGTGAGAATGGGAGAGAGAGTGTGAAAGTGACAGTGAGAATGACAGAGAGTGTGAGAGTTACAGTGAAGATGACATAGAGTGTGAGAGTGAGAGTGAGGATGGGAGAGAGTGTGAGAGTGAGAGTGAGGATGGGAGAGAGTGTGAGAGTGAGAGTTACAGTGAGAATGGGAGAGAGTGTGAGAGTGAGAGTGAGAATGGGATAGAATGTGAGAGTGAAAGTTAGAATGAGAATGGGAGAGAGTGAGAGTGAGAGTGAGACTGGGAGAGAGAGTGTGAGAGTGACAGTGAGAATGACAGAAGAGTGTGAGAGTGACAGTGAGGATGACATAGAGTGTGAGAGTGAGAGTGAGGATGGTAGAGAGTGTGTGAGAGTGAGAGTGAGAGTGAGGATGGGAGAGAGTGTGTGAGCGTGAGATTGAGGATGGGAGAGAGAGTGTGAGAGTGAGAGTGAGGATGGGAGAGAGAGTGTGAGAGTGAGAGTGAGAATTGGACAGAGACTGTGAGCGTGAGTGTTCGGATGGGAGAGCATGTGAGAGTGAGAGTGAGAGTGAGAGTGAGGATGGTAGAGAGTGTGTGAGAGTGAGAGTGAGAGTGAGGATGGGAGAGAGTGTGTGAGAGTGAGAGTGAGGATGGGAGAGAGAGTGTGAGATTGAGAGTGAGAATGGGACAGAGACTGTGAGAGTGAGTGTGCGGATGGGAGAGCGTGTGAGAGTGAGAGTGAGGATGACAGAGAGTGTGAGTGTGAGAGTGAGAGTGAGAGTGAGGATGGGAGAGAGTGTGAGAGTGAGAGTTAGAGTGAGAATGGGAGAGAGTGTGAGAGTGAGAGTGAGAATGGAAGAGAGAGTGTGAAAGTGACAGTGACAATGACACAGAGTGTGAGAGCGACAGTGAGAATGACATAGAGTGTGAGAGTGAGAGTGAGGATGGGAGAGAGTTTGAGAGTGAGAGTGAGATTGGGAGAGAGAGTTAGAGTGAGAGTTACAGTGAGAATGGGAGAGAGTGTGAGAGTGAGAGTGAGAATGGGAGAGAGTGCGAGAGTGAGAGTGTGGATGGGAGAGAGTGTGAGATTGAGAGTTTGAGTGAGAATGGGAGAGAGTGTGAGAGTGTGAGTGAGACTGGGAGAGAGAGTGTGAGACTGACAGTGAGAATGACAGAGAGTGTGAGATTGACAGTGTGGGTGGGAGAGAGTATGAGAGCGAGAGTGAGGATGGGAGAGAAAGTGTGAGAGCGAGACTGCAGATGGGAGAGAGTGTTAGACTGAGAGAGAGGATGGGAGAGATAGTGTGAGAGTGAGAGTGAGAATGGGAGAGAGTGTGAGAGTTAGAGTGAGCATGGGAAAGAGTGTGTGAAATTGACAGTGAGGATGGGAGTGAGTGTGAAAGGGAGAGTGAGGATGGGGGAGAGAGTGTGAGAGTGAGAGTGAGAGTGAGGATGGGAGAGAGAGTGTGAGAGTGACATGAGGATAGGAGAGAGAGTGTGAGAGTGAGACTGTGGATGGGAGAGAGAGTGAGAGTGAGAGTGTGGATGGGAGAGAGTGTGAGAGTGAGAGTGAGGATGGGAGAGAGTGTGAGAGTGAGGATGGGGGAGAGTGTGAGAGTGAGAGTGAGGATGGGAGAGAGTGTGAGAGTGACGATGGGAGAGAGTGTGAGAATGAGAGGGAGAGTGAGGATGGGAGAGAGTGTGAGAGTGAGAGTGAGGATGGGCGAGAGAGTGTGAGAGTGAGAGTAAGAATGGGACAGAGTGTGAGAGTGAGAGTGTGGATGGGAGAGAGAGAGTGAGGATGAGAGTAAGAATGGGACAAAGTGTGAGATTGAGAGTGAGGATGGGCGAGAGAGTATGAGAGTGAGTTTGAGAGTGAGGATGGGAGAGAGAGTGTGAGAGTGAGAGTGAGAGTGAGGACGGGAGAGAGTGTGTGAGAGTGAGAGTGTGGATGGGAGAGAGAGTGTGAGAGTGAGAGTCAGGATGGGAGAGATTGTGTGAGAGTGACAGTGAGGATGGGGGAGAGAGTGTGAGAGTGAGAGTGAGAATGGGAGAGAGAGTGTGAGAGTGAGAGTGAGGATGGGAGAGAGTGTGTGAGAGTGAGAGTGAGCATGGGAGAGAGAGTGTGAGAGTGAGAGTGAGGATGGGAGAGGCAGTGCGAGAATGAGAGTGAGGGTTGGGAGAGTGCGTGAGAGTGAGAATCAGAATGGGAGAGAGTGTGAGAGTGCAAGTGCAGATGGGAGAGAGAGTGTGAGAGTGAGAGTGCGGATGGGAGAGTGTTTGAGAGTGACAGTGAGGATGCAGAGAGTGTGAGAGTGAGAGTGAGAATGGGAGAGAGTGTGAGAGTAACAGTGAGGATGGGAGAGAGAGTGAGAGTGAGAGTGAGGATGGGAGAGAGAGTGTGAGAGTAAAAGTGAGGATGGGAGAGAGTGTGAGAGTGAGAGTGAGGATGGTAGAGAGAGTGTGAGAGTGAGAATGTGAATTATGAGAGAGTGTGAGAGTGAGAGTGAGGATGGGAAAGAGTGTGAGAGTGAGAATGAGAATGGGTGAGAGAGTGTGTGAGTGAGAATGAGAATGTGAGAGAGTGTGAGAGTGGGAGTGAGAGTGAGGATGGGAGAGAGTGTGAGAGTGAGAGTGAGAAGGGGAGAGAGAGTGTGAGAGTGAGAATGAGAAGGGAAGAGAGTGTGAGAATGAAAGGGAGGGTGAGGATGGGAGATAGAGTGTGAGAGTGACAGTGAGGATGGGAGAGAGTATGAGAGTGCGAGTGAGGATGGGAGAGAAAGTGTGAGAGTGAGAGTGAGGATGGGAGAGAGAATGTGAGAGTGAGAGTGAGAATGGGAGAGAGTGTGAGAGTGACAGTGAGGATGGGTGAGTGAGACTGAGAGTAGGAGTGAGGATGGGAGAGAGTGTGAGAGAGGGAGTGAGGATGGGAGCGAGTGTGAGAGTGAGTGTAAGAGTGAGGATGGGAGAGAGTGTGTGAGAGTGAGGATGAGAATGGGAGAGACAGTGTGAGAGTGAGAGTGAGGATGGGAGAGAGAGGGTGAGAGTGAGAGTGCAAATGGGAGAGTGTGTGTGAGAGTGAGGATGAGAAGGGAAAGGGAGTGTAAGAGTGAGAGTGAGAATGGGAGAGAGTGTGTGAGAGTGAGAGTGAAGATGGGAGAGTGAGTGTGAGAGTGAGAGTGAGGATGGGAGAGAGAGTGTGAGAGTGACAGTGAGGATGGGAGAGAGTGTGAGAGTGAGAGTGAGGATGGGAAAGAAAGTGTGAGAGTGAGAATGGGAGAGAGAGTGAGAGTGAGGATGGGAGAGAGTGTGTGAGAGTGAGAGTGAGGATGGGAAAGAGTGTGTGGGAGTGAGAGTGAGGATGGTAGAGAGAGTGTGAGAGTGAGAGTGAGGATGGTAGAGAGAGTGTGAGAGTGAGAATGTGAATTATGAGAGAGTGTGAGAGTGAGAGTGAGGATGGGAAAGAGTGTGAGAGTGAGAATGAGAATGGGTGAGAGAGTGTGTGAGTGAGAATGAGAATGTGAGAGAGTGTGAGAGTGGGAGTGAGAGTGAGGATGGGAGAGAATGTGAGAGTGAGAGTGAGAAGGGGAGAGAGAGTGTGAGAGTGAGAATGAGAAGGGAATAGAGTTTGAGAATGAAAGGGAGGGTGAGGATGGGAGATAGAGTGTGAGAGTGACAGTGAGGATGGGAGAGAGTATGAGAGTGAGAGTGAGGATGGGAGAGAAAGTGTGAGAGTGAGAGTGAGGATGGGAGAGAGAATGTGAGAGTGAGAGTGAGAATGGGAGAGAGTGTGAGAGTGACAGTGAGGATGGGTGAGTGAGACTGAGAGTAGGAGTGAGGATGGGAGAGAGTGTGAGAGAGGGAGTGAGGATGGGAGCGAGTGTGAGAGTGAGTGTAAGAGTGAGGATGGGAGAGAGTGTGTGAGAGTGAGGATGAGAATGGGAGAGACAGTGTGAGAGTGAGAGTGAGGATGGGAGAGAGAGGGTGAGAGTGAGAGTGCAAATGGGAGAGTGTGTGTGAGAGTGAGGATGAGAAGGGAAAGGGAGTGTAAGAGTGAGAGTGAGAATGGGAGAGAGTGTGTGAGAGTGAGAGTGAAGATGGGAGAGTGAGTGTGAGAGTGAGAGTGAGGATGGGAGAGAGTGTGTGAGAGTGACAGTGAGGATGGGAGAGAGTGTGAGAGTGAGAGTGAGGATGGGAAAGAAAGTGTGAGAGTGAGAATGGGAGAGAGAGTGAGAGTGAGGATGGGAGAGAGTGTGTGAGAGTGAGAGTGAGGATGGGAAAGAGTGTGTGGGAGTGAGAGTGAGGATGGTAGAGAGAGTGTGAGAGTGAGAGTGAGGATGGTAGAGAGAGTGTGAGAGTGAGAATGTGAATTATGAGAGAGTGTGAGAGTGAGAGTGAGGATGGCAGAGAGTGTGAGAGTGAGAGTGAGGATGGTAGAGAGAGTGTGAGAGTGAGAATGTGAATGTGAGAGAGTGTGAGAGTGAGGATGGGAGAGTGTGAGAGTGAGTATGAGAATGGGAGAGATAGTGTGAGAGTGAGAATGAGAATGTGAGAGAGTGTGAGAGTGAGAGTGAGGATGGTAGAATGAGTGTGAGAGTGAGAATGTGAATGTGAGAGAGTGTGAGAGTGAGGATGGGAGACAGAGTGTGAGAGTGAGAGTGAGGATAGAGAGAGTGTGAGAGTGAGAGTGAGAAGGGGAGAGAGAATGTGAGAGTGAGAATGAGGATGGGAGAGAGTGTGAGAGTGAGAATGAGAATGGGAGAGAGAGTGTGAGAGTGAGAATGTGAATGTGAGAGAGTGTGAGAGTGAGGATGGGAGACAGAGTGTGAGAGTGAGAGTGAGGATGATAGAGAGAGTGTGAGAGTGAGAGTGAGAAGGGGAGAGAGAGTGTGAGAGTGATAATGAGGATGGGAGAGAGTGTGAGAGTGAGAGTGAGGATGGGAGACAGAGTGTGAGAGTGAGAGTGAGGATGATAGAGAGAGTGTGAGAGTGAGAGTGAGAATGGGAGAGAGAGTGTGAGAGTGAGAGTGAGAATGGGAGAGAGAGTGTGAGAGTGACAGTGAGAATGGGAGAGAGAGTGTGAGAGTGAGAATGCGGATGGGAGAGCCTGTGAGAGTGAGAGTGAGAATGGGAGAGAGTGTGAGAGTGAGAGTGAGAGTGAGGATGGGAGAGAGTGTGAGAGTGAGTGTTAGAGTGAGAATGGAAGAGAGTGTGAGAATGAGAATGGGAGAGAGTGTGAGAGTGCAAGTGCGGATGGGAGAAAACGTGTGAGAGTGAGAGTGAGAGTGAGGATGGGAGTGAGAGAGTGTGAGAGTGAGAGTGAGGAGGCAGAGAGTGTCCATGACATTGAGGATGGGAGTGAGTGTGAGAGTGAGGACTGGGTGAGGATGGGAGAGAGAGTGTGAGAGTGAGAATGAGAATGGGAGAGAGAGTGTGAGAGTGAGAGTGAGAAGGGGAGAGAGAATGTGAGAGTGAGAATGAGGATGGGAGAGAGTGTGAGAGTGACAATGAGAATGGGAGAGAGAGTGTGAGAGTGAGAATGAGAATGTGAGAGAGTGTGAGAGTGAGAGTAGGATAGTAGAGAGAGTGTGAGAGTGAGAATGTGGGAGTGAGAGTGAGAGAGGGAGAGGATGTGAGAGAAAGTGTGAGAGTGAGAGTGCGGATGCGAGAGGGAGTGTGAGAGTGAGAGTGAGAATGGGAGAGAGAGTTTGAGATTGAGAGTGAGAAGGGGAGTGAGAGTGAGAGTGAGAATGAGGATGGGAGAGAGTGTGAGAGTGAGAATGAGAATGGGAGAGAGAGTGTGAGAGTGAGAGTGAGGATGGGAGAGCGAGTGTGAGAGTGAGAGTGAGGATGGGAGAGAGAGTGTGAGAGTGAGAATGTGAATGTGAGAGAGTGTGAGAGTGAGAGTGAGGATGGGAGAGAGAGTGTGAGAGTGAGAGTGAGAGTGAGAGTGAGGATGGGAGAGAGAGTGTGAGAGTGAGAGTGAGAAGGGGAGAGAGTGTGAGAGTGAGAATGAGGATGGGAGAGAGTGTGAGAGTGAGTATGAGAATGGGAGAGAGAGTGTGAGAGTGAGATTGAGAATGTGAGAGAGTGTGAGAGTGAGAGTGAGGATGGTAGAGAGAGTGTGAGAGTGAGAATGTGAGAGTGAGAGTGAGAGTGAGAGAGAGATTGAGGATGGGAGAGAAAGTATGAGAGTGAGAGTGCGGATGCGAGAGGGAGTGTGAGAGTGAGAGTTAGGATGGGAGAGAGTGTGAGAGTGAGAGTGAGGATGGGAGAGAGTGTGAGAGAGAGAGTGAGGATGGGAGATAGAGTGTGAGAGTGAGAGTGCAGATGGAAGAGAGTGTGAGAGTGAGAGTGAGGATGACAGAGAGTGCAAGAGTGAGAGTGAGATTGAGGATGGGAGAGAGTGTGAGAGTGAGAATGGGTGGGAGAGTGTGAAAGTGACAGTGAGATTGACAGAGAGTGTGAGAGTGAGAGTGAGGATGACATAGAGTGTGAGAGTGAGAGTGAGGATGGGAGAGAGTGTGAGACTGAGAGTGAGAGTGAGAATGGGAGAGAGTGTGAGAGTGAGAGTGAGAATGGGAGAGTGTGTTGAGAGTGAGGATGGGAGAGAGTGTGAGAGTGAGAGTGAGGATGGGAGAGAGTGTGAGACTGAGAGTTACAGTGAGAATGGGAGAGAGTGTGAGAGTGAGAGTGAGGATGGGAGAGAGTGTGAGAGTGAGAGTGAGGATGGGAGAGAGTGTGAGAGTGAGAGTTAGAGTGAGAACGGGAGAGAGAGTGAGAGTGAGACTGGGAGAGAGAGTGTCAGAGTGACAGTGAGAATGACAGAGTGTGAGAGTGAGAGTGAGGATGACAGTGAGTGTGAGAGTTTGAGAGTGTGAATGGGAGAGAGTGTGAGAGTGAGAGAGTGAGAGTGTGAATGGGAGAGAGTGTGAAAGTGACAGTGAGAATGACAGAGAGTGTGAGAGTGACAGTGAGGATGACATAGAGTGTGAGAGTGAGAGTGAGGATGGGAGGGAGTGTGTGAGAGTGAGAGTGAGAGTGAGGATGGGAGAGAGTTTGTGAGAGTGACATTGAGGATGGGAGAGAGAGTGTGAGAGTGAGAGTGAGAGTGAGGATGGGAGAGAGTGTGTGAGAGTGAGAGTGAGGATGGGAGAGAGAGTGTGAGAGTGAGAGTGCGGATGGGAGAGCGTGTGAGAGTGAGAGTGAGGATGACAGAGAGTGTCAGTGTGAGAGTGAGAGTGAGAGCGAGGATGGGAGAGAGTGAGGGAGTGAGAGTGAGAATGGGAGTGAGCGTGTGAGGGTGAGAGTGGGAATGGGAGAGAGAGCGTGAGAGTGAGAGTGAGAGTGAGGATGGGAGAGAGAGTGTGAGAATGAGAGTGAGGGTTGGGAGAGTGTGTGAGAGTGAGAATGAGAATGGGAGAGAGTGTGAGAGTGCAAGTGCGGATGGGAGAAAACGTGTGAGAGTGAGAGTGAGGATGGGAGAGAGAGAGTGTGAGAGTGAGAGTGAGGAGGCAGAGAGTGTCCGTGACATTGAGGATGGGAGTGAGTGTGAGAGTGAGGACTGGGTGAGGATGGGAGAGAGAGTGTGAAAGTGAGAATGAAAATGGGAGAGAGAGTGTGAGAGTGAGAGTGAGAAGGGGAGAGAGAATGTGAGAGTGAGAATGAGGATGGGAGAGAGTGTGAGAGTGAGAATGAGAATGGGAGAGAGAGTGTGAGAGTGAGAATGAGAATGTGAGAGAGTGTGAGAGTGAGAATGAGAATGGGAGAGAGAGTGTGAGAGTGAGAGTGAGAAGGGGAGAGAGTGTGAGAGTGAGAGTGAGGATGGGAGAGAGTGTGAGAGTGACAGTGAGAATGGGAGAGAGAGTGTGAGAGTGAGAATGCGGATGGGAGAGCCTGTGAGAGTGAGAGTGAGGATGGGAGAGAGTGTGAGAGTGAGAGTGAGAGTGAGAGTGAGGATGGGAGAGAGTGTGAGAGTGAGTGTTAGAGTGAGAATGGAAGAGAGTGTGAGAGTGAGAATGGGAGAGAGAGTTTGAGATTGAGAGTGAGAAGGGGAGTGAGAGTGAGAGTGAGAATGAGGATGGGAGAGAGTGTGAGAGTGAGAATGAGAATGGGAGAGAGAGTGTGAGAGTGAGAGTGAGGATGGGAGAGCGAGTGTGAGAGTGAGAGTGAGGATGGGAGAGAGAGTGTGAGAGTGAGAATGTGAATGTGAGAGAGTGTGAGAGTGAGAGTGAGGATGGGAGAGAGAGTGTGAGAGTGAGAGTGAGAGTGAGAGTGAGAGTGAGGATGGGAGAGAGAGTGTGAGAGTGAGAGTGAGAAGGGGAGAGAGTGTGAGAGTGAGAATGAGGATGGGAGAGAGTGTGAGAGTGAGTATGAGAATGGGAGAGAGAGTGTGAGAGTGAGATTGAGAATGTGAGAGAGTGTGAGAGTGAGAGTGTGAATGGTAGAGAGAGTGTGAGAGTGAGAATGTGAGAGTGAGAGTGAGAGTGAGAGAGAGATTGAGGATGGGAGAGAAAGTATGAGAGTGAGAGTGCGGATGCGAGAGGGAGTGTGAGAGTGAGAGTTAGGATGGGAGAGAGTGTGAGAGTGAGAGTGAGGATGGGAGAGAGTGTGAGAGAGAGAGTGAGGATGGGAGATAGAGTGTGAGAGTGAGAGTGCAGATGGAAGAGAGTGTGAGAGTGAGAGTGAGGATGACAGAGAGTGCAAGAGTGAGAGTGAGATTGAGGATGGGAGAGAGTGTGAGAGTGAGAATGGGTGGGAGAGTGTGAAAGTGACAGTGAGATTGACAGAGAGTGTGAGAGTGAGAGTGAGGATGACATAGAGTGTGAGAGTGAGAGTGAGGATGGGAGAGAGTGTGAGAGTGAGAGTGAGGATGGGAGAGAGTGTGAGACTGAGAGTGAGAGTGAGAATGGGAGAGAGTGTGAGAGTGAGAGTGAGAATGGGAGAGTGTGTTGAGAGTGAGGATGGGAGAGAGTGTGAGAGTGAGAGTGAGGATGGGAGAGAGTGTGAGACTGAGAGTTACAGTGAGAATGGGAGAGAGTGTGAGAGTGAGAGTGAGGATGGGAGAGAGTGTGAGAGTGAGAGTGAGGATGGGAGAGAGTGTGAGAGTGAGAGTTAGAGTGAGAACGGGAGAGAGAGTGAGAGTGAGACTGGGAGAGAGAGTGTCAGAGTGACAGTGAGAATGACAGAGTGTGAGAGTGAGAGTGAGGATGACAGTGAGTGTGAGAGTTTGAGAGTGTGAATGGGAGAGAGTGTGAGAGTGAGAGAGTGAGAGTGTGAATGGGAGAGAGTGTGAAAGTGACAGTGAGAATGACAGAGAGTGTGAGAGTGACAGTGAGGATGACATAGAGTGTGAGAGTGAGAGTGAGGATGGGAGGGAGTGTGTGAGAGTGAGAGTGAGAGTGAGGATGGGAGAGAGTTTGTGAGAGTGACATTGAGGATGGGAGAGAGAGTGTGAGAGTGAGAGTGAGAGTGAGGATGGGAGAGAGTGTGTGAGAGTGAGAGTGAGGATGGGAGAGAGAGTGTGAGAGTGAGAGTGCGGATGGGAGAGCGTGTGAGAGTGAGAGTGAGGATGACAGAGAGTGTCAGTGTGAGAGTGAGAGTGAGAGCGAGGATGGGAGAGAGTGAGGGAGTGAGAGTGAGAATGGGAGTGAGCGTGTGAGGGTGAGAGTGGGAATGGGAGAGAGAGCGTGAGAGTGAGAGTGCGAGTGAGGTTGGGAGAGAGAGTGTGAGAATGAGAGTGAGGGTTGGGAGAGTGTGTGAGAGTGAGAATGAGAATGGGAGAGAGTGTGAGAGTGCAAGTGCGGATGGGAGAAAACGTGTGAGAGTGAGAGTGAGGATGGGAGAGAGAGAGTGTGAGAGTGAGAGTGAGGAGGCAGAGAGTGTCCGTGACATTGAGGATGGGAGTGAGTGTGAGAGTGAGGACTGGGTGAGGATGGGAGAGAGAGTGTGAAAGTGAGAATGAAAATGGGAGAGAGAGTGTGAGAGTGAGAGTGAGAAGGGGAGAGAGAATGTGAGAGTGAGAATGAGGATGGGAGAGAGTGTGAGAGTGAGAATGAGAATGGGAGAGAGAGTGTGAGAGTGAGAATGAGAATGTGAGAGAGTGTGAGAGTGAGAATGAGAATGGGAGAGAGAGTGTGAGAGTGAGAGTGAGAAGGGGAGAGAGTGTGAGAGTGAGAGTGAGGATGGGAGAGAGTGTGAGAGTGACAGTGAGAATGGGAGAGAGAGTGTGAGAGTGAGAATGCGGATGGGAGAGCCTGTGAGAGTGAGAGTGAGGATGGGAGAGAGTGTGAGAGTGAGAGTGAGAGTGAGAGTGAGGATGGGAGAGAGTGTGAGAGTGAGTGTTAGAGTGAGAATGGAAGAGAGTGTGAGAGTGAGAATGGGAGAGAGAGTGTGAAAGTGACAGTGAGAATGACAGAGAGTGTGAGAGTGACAGTGAGGATGACATAGAGTGTGAGAGTGAGAGTGAGGATGGGAGAGAGTGTGAGAGTGAGAGTTACAGTGAGAATGGGAGAGAGAGTGAGAGTGAGAATGGGAGAGAGTGTGAGACTGTGAGTGACGATGGGAGAGAGTGTGAGAGTGAGAGTGAGACTGGGAGAGAGTGCGAATGTGACAGTGAAAATGACAGAGAGTGTGAGAGTGACAGTGAGGATGACATAGAGTGTGAGAGTGACAGTGAGGATGGGAGAGAGTGTGTGAGAGTGTGGATGGAAGAGAGTGTGTGAGAGTGAGAGTGAGGATGGGAGAGAGAGTGTGAGAATGAGAGTGAGAGTGAGGATGGGAGAGAGTGTGTGAGAGTGAGTGTGAGAATGGGAGTGAGTGTGTGAGGGTGAGATTGGGAATGGGAGAGAGAGCGTGAGAGTGAGAGTGAGAGTGAGGATGGGAGAGAGAGTGTGAGAATGAGAGTGAGGGTTGGGAGAGTGTGTGAGAGTGAGAATGAGAATGGGAGAGAGAGTGTGAGAGTGAGAGTGAGTGTGAGGATGGGAGACAGAGTGTGAGAGTGAGAGTGAGAAGTGGAGAGAGAGTGTGAGAGTGAGAATGGGGATGGGAGAGAGTGTAAGAGTGAGTATGAGAATGGGAGAGAGAGTGTGAGAGTGAGAATGAGAATGTGAGAGAGAGTGAGAGTGAGAGTGAGGATGGGAGAGAGAGTGTGAGAATGAGAGTGAGGGTTGGGAGAGTGTGTGAGAGTGAGAATGAGAATGGGAGAGAGTGTGAGAGTGCAAGTGCGGATGGGAGAAAACGTGTGAGAGTGAGAGTGAGAGTGAGAGTGAGGAGGCAGAGAGTGTCCGTGACATTGAGGATGGGAGTGAGTGTGAGAGTGAGGACTGGGTGAGGATGCGAGAGAGAGTGTGAGAGTGAGAATGAGAATGGGAGAGAGAGTGTGAGAGTGAGAGTGAGAAGGGGAGAGAGAATGTGAGAGTGAGAATGAGGATGGGAGAGAGTGTGAGAGTGAGAATGAGAATGGGAGAGAGAGTGTGAGAGTGAGAATGAGAATGTGAGAGAGTGTGAGAGTGAGAGTGAGGATAGTAGAGAGAGTGTGAGAGTGAGAATGTGGGAGTGAGAGTGAGAGAGAGAGAGTGAGGATGGGAGAGAAAGTGTGAGAGTGAGAGTGCGGATGCGAGAGGGAGTGTGAGAGTGAGAGTGAGGATGGGAGAGAGTGTGAGAGTGAGAGTGAGGATGGGAGAGAGTGTGAGAGTGACAGTGAGAATAGGAGAGAGAGTGTGAGAGTGTGAATGCGGTTGGGAGAGCCTGTGAGAGTGAGAGTGAGGATGGGAGAGAGTGTGAGAGTGAGAGTGAGAGTGAGGATGGGAGAGAGTGTGAGAGTGAGTGTTAGAGTGAGAATGGAAGAGAGTGTGAGAGTGAGAATGGGAGAGAGAGTGTGAAAGTGACAGTGAGAATGACAGAGTGTGAGAGTGACAGTGAGGATGACATAGAGTGTGAGAGTGAGAGTGAGGATGGGAGAGAGTGTGAGAGTGAGAGTTACAGTGAGAATGGGAGAGAGAGTGAGAGTGAGAATGGGAGAGAGTGTGAGACTGTGAGTGACGATGGGAGAGAGTGTGAGAGTGAGAGTGAGACTGGGAGAGAGTGCGAATGTGACAGTGAAAATGACAGAGAGTGTGAGAGTGACAGTGAGGATGACATAGAGTGTGAGAGTGACAGTGAGGATGGGAGAGAGTGTGTGAGAGTGTGGATGGAAGAGAGTGTGTGAGAGTGAGAGTGAGGATGGGAGAGAGAGTGTGAGAATGTGAGTGAGAGTGAGGATGGGAGAGAGTGTGTGAGAGTGAGAGTGAGGATGGGAGAGAGTGTGTGAGAGTGAGTGTGAAAATGGGAGTGAGTGTGTGAGGGTGAGATTGGGAATGGGAGAGAGAGCGTGAGAGTGAGAGTGAGAGTGAGGATGGGAGAGAGTGTGTGAGAATGAGAGTGAGGGTTGGGAGAGTGTGTGAGAGTGAGAATGAGAATGGGAGAGAGAGTGTGAGAGTGAGAGTGAGTGTGAGGATGGGAGACAGAGTGTGAGAGTGAAACTGAGGATTGGAGAGAGAGTGTGAGAGTTTGAGTGAGAGTGAGGATAGGAGAGAGAGTGTGAGAATGTGAGTGAGAGAGAGGATGGGAGAGAGTGTGTGAGAGTGAGAGTGAGGATGGGAGAGAGTGTGTGAGAGTGAGTGTGAGAATGGGAGTGAGTGTGTGAGGGTGAGATTGGGAATGGGAGAGAGAGCGTGAGAGTGAGAGTGAGAGTGAGGATGGGAGAGAGTGTGTGAGAATGAGAGTGAGGGTTGGGAGAGTGTGTGAGAGTGAGAATGAGAATGGGAGAGAGAGTGTGAGAGTGAGAGTGAGTGTGAGGATGGGAGACAGAGTGTGAGAGTGAGAGTGAGAAGTGGAGAGAGAGTGTGAGAGTGAGAATGGGGATGGGAGAGAGTGTGAGAGTGAGTATGAGAATGGGAGAGAGAGTGTGAGAGTGAGAATGAGAATGTGAGAGAGAGTGAGAGTGATGATGGGAAAGAGAGTGTGAGAATGAAAGTGAGGGTTGGGAGAGTGTGTGAGAGTGAGAATGAGAATGGGAGAGAGTGTGAGAGTGAGAGTGAGAATGGGAGAGTGTGTTGAGAGTGAGGATGGGAGAGAGTGTGAGAGTGAGAGTGAGGATGGGAGAGAGTGTGAGAGTGAGAGTTAGAGTGAGAACGGGAGAGAGAGTGAGAGTGAGACTGGGAGAGAGAGTGTCAGAGTGACAGTGAGAATGACAGAGTGTGAGAGTGAGAGTGAGGATGACAGTGAGTGTGAGAGTTTGAGAGTGTGAATGGGAGAGAGTGTGAGAGTGAGAGAGTGAGAGTGTGAATGGGAGAGAGTGTGAAAGTGACAGTGAGAATGACAGAGAGTGTGAGAGTGACAGTGAGGATGACATAGAGTGTGAGAGTGAGAGTGAGGATGGGAGGGAGTGTGTGAGAGTGAGAGTGAGAGTGAGGATGGGAGAGAGTTTGTGAGAGTGACATTGAGGATGGGAGAGAGAGTGTGAGAGTGAGAGTGAGAGTGAGGATGGGAGAGAGTGTGTGAGAGTGAGAGTGAGGATGGGAGAGAGAGTGTGAGAGTGAGAGTGCGGATGGGAGAGCGTGTGAGAGTGAGAGTGAGGATGACAGAGAGTGTCAGTGTGAGAGTGAGAGTGAGAGCGAGGATGGGAGAGAGTGAGGGAGTGAGAGTGAGAATGGGAGTGAGCGTGTGAGGGTGAGAGTGGGAATGGGAGAGAGAGCGTGAGAGTGAGAGTGAGAGTGAGAGTGAGGATGGGAGAGAGTGTGTGAGAATGAGAGTGAGGGTTGGGAGAGTGTGTGAGAGTGAGAATGAGAATGGGAGAGAGAGTGTGAGAGTGAGAGTGAGTGTGAGGATGGGAGACAGAGTGTGAGAGTGAGACTGAGGATTGGAGAGAGAGTGTGAGAGTTTGAGTGAGAGTGAGGATAGGAGAGAGAGTGTGAGAATGTGAGTGAGAGAGAGGATGGGAGAGAGTGTGTGAGAGTGAGAGTGAGGATGGGAGAGAGTGTGTGAGAGTGAGTGTGAGAATGGGAGTGAGTGTGTGAGGGTGAGATTGGGAATGGGAGAGAGAGCGTGAGAGTGAGAGTGAGAGTGAGGATGGGAGAGAGTGTGTGAGAATGAGAGTGAGGGTTGGGAGAGTGTGTGAGAGTGAGAATGAGAATGGGAGAGAGAGTGTGAGAGTGAGAGTGAGTGTGAGGATGGGAGACAGAGTGTGAGAGTGAGAGTGAGAAGTGGAGAGAGAGTGTGAGAGTGAGAATGGGGATGGGAGAGAGTGTGAGAGTGAGTATGAGAATGGGAGAGAGAGTGTGAGAGTGAGAATGAGAATGTGAGAGAGAGTGAGAGTGATGATGGGAAAGAGAGTGTGAGAATGAAAGTGAGGGTTGGGAGAGTGTGTGAGAGTGAGAATGAGAATGGGAGAGAGTGTGAGAGTGAGAGTGAGAATGGGAGAGTGTGTTGAGAGTGAGGATGGGAGAGAGTGTGAGAGTGAGAGTGAGGATGGGAGAGAGTGTGAGACTGAGAGTTACAGTGAGAATGGGAGAGAGTGTGAGAGTGAGAGTGAGGATGGGAGAGAGTGTGAGAGTGAGAGTGAGGATGGGAGAGAGTGTGAGAGTGAGAGTTAGAGTGAGAACGGGAGAGAGAGTGAGAGTGAGACTGGGAGAGAGAGTGTCAGAGTGACAGTGAGAATGACAGAGTGTGAGAGTGAGAGTGAGGATGACAGTGAGTGTGAGAGTTTGAGAGTGTGAATGGGAGAGAGTGTGAGAGTGAGAGAGTGAGAGTGTGAATGGGAGAGAGTGTGAAAGTGACAGTGAGAATGACAGAGAGTGTGAGAGTGACAGTGAGGATGACATAGAGTGTGAGAGTGAGAGTGAGGATGGGAGGGAGTGTGTGAGAGTGAGAGTGAGAGTGAGGATGGGAGAGAGTTTGTGAGAGTGACATTGAGGATGGGAGAGAGAGTGTGAGAGTGAGAGTGAGAGTGAGGATGGGAGAGAGTGTGTGAGAGTGAGAGTGAGGATGGGAGAGAGAGTGTGAGAGTGAGAGTGCGGATGGGAGAGCGTGTGAGAGTGAGAGTGAGGAT
This sequence comes from Chiloscyllium plagiosum, assembly GCF_037043375.1. Classification (NCBI taxonomy): domain Eukaryota; kingdom Metazoa; phylum Chordata; class Chondrichthyes; order Orectolobiformes; family Hemiscylliidae; genus Chiloscyllium; species Chiloscyllium plagiosum. Next base: position 30,822,720 of record NW_028270180.1, read on the forward strand.
GACAGAGAGTGTCAGTGTGAGAGTGAGAGTGAGAGCGAGGATGGGAGAGAGTGAGGGAGTGAGAGTGAGAATGGGAGTGAGCGTGTGAGGGTGAGAGTGGGAATGGGAGAGAGAGCGTGAGAGTGAGAGTGAGAGTGAGGATGGGAGAGAGAGTGTGAGAATGAGAGTGAGGGTTGGGAGAGTGTGTGAGAGTGAGAATGAGAATGGGAGAGAGTGTGAGAGTGCAAGTGCGGATGGGAGAAAACGTGTGAGAGTGAGAGTGAGGATGGGAGAGAGAGAGTGTGAGAGTGAGAGTGAGGAGGCAGAGAGTGTCCGTGACATTGAGGATGGGAGTGAGTGTGAGAGTGAGGACTGGGTGAGGATGGGAGAGAGAGTGTGAAAGTGAGAATGAAAATGGGAGAGAGAGTGTGAGAGTGAGAGTGAGAAGGGGAGAGAGAATGTGAGAGTGAGAATGAGGATGGGAGAGAGTGTGAGAGTGAGAATGAGAATGGGAGAGAGAGTGTGAGAGTGAGAATGAGAATGTGAGAGAGTGTGAGAGTGAGAATGAGAATGGGAGAGAGAGTGTGAGAGTGAGAGTGAGAAGGGGAGAGAGTGTGAGAGTGAGAGTGAGGATGGGAGAGAGTGTGAGAGTGACAGTGAGAATGGGAGAGAGAGTGTGAGAGTGAGAATGCGGATGGGAGAGCCTGTGAGAGTGAGAGTGAGGATGGGAGAGAGTGTGAGAGTGAGAGTGAGAGTGAGAGTGAGGATGGGAGAGAGTGTGAGAGTGAGTGTTAGAGTGAGAATGGAAGAGAGTGTGAGAGTGAGAATGGGAGAGAGAGTGTGAAAGTGACAGTGAGAATGACAGAGAGTGTGAGAGTGACAGTGAGGATGACATAGAGTGTGAGAGTGAGAGTGAGGATGGGAGAGAGTGTGAGAGTGAGAGTTACAGTGAGAATGGGAGAGAGAGTGAGAGTGAGAATGGGAGAGAGTGTGAGACTGTGAGTGACGATGGGAGAGAGTGTGAGAGTGAGAGTGAGACTGGGAGAGAGTGCGAATGTGACAGTGAAAATGACAGAGAGTGTGAGAGTGACAGTGAGGATGACATAGAGTATGAGAGTGACAGTGAGGATGGGAGAGAGTGTGTGAGAGTGTGGATGGAAGAGAGTGTGTGAGAGTGAGAGTGAGGATGGGAGAGAGAGTGTGAGAATGAGAGTGAGAGTGAGGATGGGAGAGAGTGTGTGAGAGTGAGTGTGAGAATGGGAGTGAGTGTGTGAGGGTGAGATTGGGAATGGGAGAGAGAGCGTGAGAGTGAGAGTGAGAGTGAGGATGGGAGAGAGAGTGTGAGAATGAGAGTGAGGGTTGGGAGAGTGTGTGAGAGTGAGAATGAGAATGGGAGAGAGAGTGTGAGAGTGAGAGTGAGTGTGAGGATGGGAGACAGAGTGTGAGAGTGAGAGTGAGAAGTGGAGAGAGAGTGTGAGAGTGAGAATGGGGATGGGAGAGAGTGTGAGAGTGAGTATGAGAATGGGAGAGAGAGTGTGAGAGTGAGAATGAGAATGTGAGAGAGAGTGAGAGTGAGAGTGAGGATGGGAGAGAGAGTGTGAGAATGAGAGTGAGGGTTGGGAGAGTGTGTGAGAGTGAGAATGAGAATGGGAGAGAGTGTGAGAGTGCAAGTGCGGATGGGAGAAAACGTGTGAGAGTGAGAGTGAGAGTGAGAGTGAGGAGGCAGAGAGTGTCCGTGACATTGAGGATGGGAGTGAGTGTGAGAGTGAGGACTGGGTGAGGATGCGAGAGAGAGTGTGAGAGTGAGAATGAGAATGGGAGAGAGAGTGTGAGAGTGAGAGTGAGAAGGGGAGAGAGAATGTGAGAGTGAGAATGAGGATGGGAGAGAGTGTGAGTGAGAATGAGAATGGGAGAGAGAGTGTGAGAGTGAGAATGAGAATGTGAGAGAGTGTGAGAGTGAGAGTGAGGATAGTAGAGAGAGTGTGAGAGTGAGAATGTGGGAGTGAGAGTGAGAGAGAGAGAGTGAGGATGGGAGAGAAAGTGTGAGAGTGAGAGTGCGGATGCGAGAGGGAGTGTGAGAGTGAGAGTGAGGATGGGAGAGAGTGTGAGAGTGAGAGTGAGGATGGGAGAGAGTGTGAGAGTGACAGTGAGAATAGGAGAGAGGGTGTGAGAGTTTGAATGCGGTTGGGAGAGCCTGTGAGAGTGAGAGTGAGGATGGGAGAGAGTGTGAGAGTGAGAGTGAGAGTGAGGATGGGAGAGAGTGTGAGAGTGAGTGTTAGAGTGAGAATGGAAGAGAGTGTGAGAGTGAGAATGGGAGAGAGAGTGTGAAAGTGACAGTGAGAATGACAGAGTGTGAGAGTGACAGTGAGGATGACATAGAGTGTGAGAGTGAGAGTGAGGATGGGAGAGAGTGTGAGAGTGAGAGTTACAGTGAGAATGGGAGAGAGAGTGAGAGTGAGAATGGGAGAGAGTGTGAGACTGTGAGTGACGATGGGAGAGAGTGTGAGAGTGAGAGTGAGACTGGGAGAGAGTGCGAATGTGACAGTGAAAATGACAGAGAGTGTGAGAGTGACAGTGAGGATGACATAGAGTGTGAGAGTGACAGTGAGGATGGGAGAGAGTGTGTGAGAGTGTGGATGGAAGAGAGTGTGTGAGAGTGAGAGTGAGGATGGGAGAGAGAGTGTGAGAATGTGAGTGAGAGTGAGGATGGGAGAGAGTGTGTGAGAGTGAGAGTGAGGATGGGAGAGAGTGTGTGAGAGTGAGTGTGAAAATGGGAGTGAGTGTGTGAGGGTGAGATTGGGAATGGGAGAGAGAGCGTGAGAGTGAGAGTGAGAGTGAGGATGGGAGAGAGTGTGTGAGAATGAGAGTGAGGGTTGGGAGAGTGTGTGAGAGTGAGAATGAGAATGGGAGAGAGAGTGTGAGAGTGAGAGTGAGTGTGAGGATGGGAGACAGAGTGTGAGAGTGAGACTGAGGATTGGAGAGAGAGTGTGAGAGTTTGAGTGAGAGTGAGGATAGGAGAGAGAGTGTGAGAATGTGAGTGAGAGAGAGGATGGGAGAGAGTGTGTGAGAGTGAGAGTGAGGATGGGAGAGAGTGTGTGAGAGTGAGTGTGAGAATGGGAGTGAGTGTGTGAGGGTGAGATTGGGAATGGGAGAGAGAGCGTGAGAGTGAGAGTGAGAGTGAGGATGGGAGAGAGTGTGTGAGAATGAGAGTGAGGGTTGGGAGAGTGTGTGAGAGTGAGAATGAGAATGGGAGAGAGAGTGTGAGAGTGAGAGTGAGTGTGAGGATGGGAGACAGAGTGTGAGAGTGAGAGTGAGAAGTGGAGAGAGAGTGTGAGAGTGAGAATGGGGATGGGAGAGAGTGTGAGAGTGAGTATGAGAATGGGAGAGAGAGTGTGAGAGTGAGAATGAGAATGTGAGAGAGAGTGAGAGTGATGATGGGAAAGAGAGTGTGAGAATGAAAGTGAGGGTTGGGAGAGTGTGTGAGAGTGAGAATGAGAATGGGAGAGAGTGTGAGAGTGCAAGTGCGGATGGGAGAAAACGTGTGAGAGTGAGAGTGAGAGTGAGAGTGAGGATGGGAGAGAGAGAGTGTGAGAGTGAGAGTGAGGAGGCAGAGAGTGTCCGTGACATTGAGGATGGGAGTGAGTGTGAGAGTGAGGACTGGGTGAGGATGGGAGAGAGAGTGTGAGAGTGAGAATGAGAATGGGAGAGAGAGTGTGAGAGTGAGAGTGAGAAGGGGAGAGAGAATGTGAGAGTGAGAATGAGGATGGGAGAGAGTGTGAGAGTGAGAATGAGAATGGGAGAGAGAGTGTGAGAGTGAGAATGAGAATGTGAGAGAGTGTGAGAGTGAGAGTGAGGTTGGTAGAGAGAGTGTGAGAGTGAGAATGTGGGAGTGAGAGTGAGAGAGAGAGAGAGTGAGGATGGGAGAGAAAGTGTGAGAGTGAGAGTGCGGATGCGAGAGGGAGTGTGAGAGTGAGAGTGAGGATGGGAGAGAGTGTGAGAGTGAGAGTGAGGATGGGAGAGAGTGTGAGAGTGACAGTGAGAATGGGAGAGAGAGTGTGAGAGTGTGAATGCGGATGGGAGAGCCTCTGAGAGTGAGAGTGAGGATGGGAGAGAGTGTGAGAGTGAGAGTGAGAGTGAGGATGGGAGAGAGTGTGAGAGTGAGTGTTAGAGTGAGAATGGAAGAGAGTGTGAGAGTGAGAATGGGAGAGAGAGTGTGAAAGTGACAGTGAGAATGACAGAGAGTATGAGAGTGACAGTGAGGATGACATAGAGTGTGAGAGTGAGAGTGAGGATGGGAGAGAGTGTGAGAGTGAGAGTTACAGTGAGAATGGGAGAGAGAGTGAGAGTGAGAATGGGAGAGAGTGTGAGACTGTGAGTGACGATGGGAGAGAGTGTGAGAGTGAGAGTGAGACTGGGAGAGAGTGCGAATGTGACAGTGAAAATGACAGAGAGTGTGAGAGTGACAGTGAGGATGACATAGAGTGTGAGAGTGACAGTGAGGATGGGAGAGAGTGTGTGAGAGTAAGAGTGAGGATGGGAGAGAGAGTGTGAGAATGAGAGTGAGAGTGAGGATGGGAGAGAGTGTGTGAGAGTGAGAGTGAGGATGGGAGAGAGTGTGTGAGAGTGAGTGTGAGAATGGGAGTGAGTGTGTGAGGGTGAGATTGGGAATGGGAGAGAGAGCGTGAGAGTGAGAGTGAGAGTGAGGATGGGAGAGAGTGTGTGAGAATGAGAGTGAGGGTTGGGAGAGTGTGTGAGAGTGAGAATGAGAATGGGAGAGAGAGTGTGAGAGTGAGAGTGAGTGTGAGGATGGGAGACAGAGTGTGAGAGTGAGAGTGAGAAGTGGAGAGAGAGTGTGAGAGTGAGAATGTGGATGGGAGAGAGTGTGAGAGTGAGTATGAGAATGGGAGAGAGAGTGTGAGAGTGAGAATGAGAATGTGAGAGAGAGTGAGAGTGATGATGGGAAAGAGAGTGTGAGAATGAAAGTGAGGGTTGGGAGAGTGTGTGAGAGTGAGAATGAGAATGGGAGAGAGTGTGAGAGTGAGAGTGAGGATAGTAGAGAGAGTGTGAGAGTGAGAATGTGGGAGTGAGAGTGAGAGAGAGAGAGTGAGGATGGGAGAGAAAGTGTGAGAGTGAGAGTGCGGATGCGAGAGGGAGTGTGAGAGTGAGGATGGGAGAGAGTGTGAGAGTGAGAGTGAGGATGGGAGAGAGTGTGAGAGTGACAGTGAGAATGGGAGAGAGAGTGTGAGAGTGTGAATGCGGATGGGAGAGCCTCTGAGAGTGAGAGTGAGGATGGGAGAGCGTGTGAGAGTGAGAGTGAGAGTGAGGATGGGAGAGAGTGTGAGAGTGAGTGTTAGAGTGAGAATGGAAGAGAGTGTGAGAGTGAGAATGGGAGAGAGAGTGTGAAAGTGACAGTGAGAATGACAGAGAGTGTGAGAGTAACAGTGAGGATGACATAGAGTGTGAGAGTGAGAGTGAGGATGGGAGAGAGTGTGAGAGTGAGAGTTACAGTGAGAATGGGAGAGAGAGTGAGAGTGAGAATGGGAGAGAGTGTGAGACTGTGAGTGACGATGGGAGAGAGTGTGAGAGTGAGAGTGAGACTGGGAGAGAGTGCGAATGTGACAGTGAAAATGACAGAGAGTGTGAGAGTGACAGTGAGGATGACATAGAGTGTGAGAGTGACAGTGAGGATGGGAGAGAGTGTGTGAGAGTGTGGATGGAAGAGAGTGTGTGAGAGTGAGAGTGAGGATGGGAGAGAGAGTGTGAGAATGAGAGTGAGAGTGAGGATGGGAGAGAGTGTGTGAGAGTGAGAGTGAGGATGGGAGAGAGTGTGTGAGAGTGAGTGTGAGAATGGGAGTGAGTGTGTGAGGGTGAGATTGGGAATGGGAGAGAGAGCGTGAGAGTGAGAGTGAGAGTGAGGATGGGAGAGAGTGTGTGAGAATGAGAGTGAGGGTTGGGAGAGTGTGTGAGAGTGAGAATGAGAATGGGAGAGAGAGTGTGAGAGTGAGAGTGAGTGTGAGGATGGGAGACAGAGTGTGAGAGTGAGAGTGAGAAGTGGAGAGAGAGTGTGAGAGTGAGAATGGGGATGGGAGAGAGTGTGAGAGTGAGTATGAGAATGGGAGAGAGAGTGTGAGAGTGAGAATGAGAATGTGAGAGAGAGTGAGAGTGATGATGGGAAAGAGAGTGTGAGAATGAAAGTGAGGGTTGGGAGAGTGTGTGAGAGTGAGAATGAGAATGGGAGAGAGTGTGAGAGTGCAAGTGCGGATGGGAGAAAATGTGTGAGAGTGAGAGTGAGAGTGAGAGTGAGGATGGGAGAGAGAGAGTGTGAGAGTGAGAGTGAGGAGGCAGAGAGTGTCTGTGACATTGAGGATGGGAGTGAGTGTGAGAGTGAGGACTGGGTGAGGATGGGAGAGAGAGTGTGAGAGTGAGAATGAGAATGGGAGAGAGAGTGTGAGAAGGGGAGTGAGAAGGGGAGAGAGAATGTGAGAGTGAGAATGAGGATGGGAGAGAGTGTGAGAGTGAGAATGAGAATGGGAGAGAGAGTGTGAGAGTGAGAATGAGAATGTGAGAGAGTGTGAGAGTGAGAGTGAGGATAGTAGAGAGAGTGTGAGAGTGAGAATGTGGGAGTGAGAGTGAGAGAGAGAGAGTGAGGATGGGAGAGAAAGTGTGAGAGTGACAGTGCGGATGCGAGAGGGAGTGTGAGAGTGAGAGTGAGGATGGGAGAGAGTGTGTGAGAGTGTGGATGGAAGAGAGTGTGTGAGAGTGAGAGTGAGGATGGGAGAGAGAGTGTGAGAATGAGAGTGAGAGTGAGGATGGGAGAGAGTGTGTGAGAGTGAGAGTGAGGATGGGAGAGAGTGTGTGAGAGTGAGTGTGAGAATGGGAGTGAGTGTGTGAGGGTGAGATTGGGAATGGGAGAGAGAGCGTGAGAGTGAGAGTGAGAGTGAGGATGGGAGAGAGAGTGTGAGAATGAGAGTGAGGGTTGGGAGAGTGTGTGAGAGTGAGAATGAGAATGGGAGAGAGAGTGTGAGAGTGAGAGTGAGTGTGAGGATGGGAGACAGAGTGTGAGAGTGAGAGTGAGAAGTGGAGAGAGAGTGTGAGAGTGAGAATGTGGATGGGAGAGAGTGTGAGAGTGAGTATGAGAATGGGAGAGAGAGTGTGAGAGTGAGAATGAGAATGTGAGAGAGAGTGAGAGTGAGAGTGAGGATGGGAAAGAGAGTGTGAGAATGAGAGTGAGGGTTGGGAGAGTGTGTGAGAGTAAGAATGAGAATGGGAGAGAGTGTGAGTGTGCAAGTGCGGATGGGAGAAAACGTGTGAGAGTGAGAGTGAGAGTGAGAGTGAGGATGGGAGAGAGAGTGTGAGAGTGAGAGTGAGGAGGCAGAGAGTGTCCGTGACATTGAGGATGGGAGTGAGTGTGAGAGTGAGGACTGGGTGAGGATGGGAGAGAGAGTGTGAGAGTGAGAATGAGAATGGGAGAGAGAGTGTGAGAGTGAGAGTGAGAAGGGGAGAGAGTGTGAGAGTGAGAGTGAGGATGGGAGAGAGTGTGAGAGTGACAGTGAGAATGGGAGAGAGAGTGTGAGAGTGAGAATGCGGATGGGAGAGCCTGTGAGAGTGAGAGTGAGGATGGGAGAGAGTGTGAGAGTGAGAGTGAGAGTGAGAGTGAGGATGGTAGAGAGTGTGAGAGTGAGTGTTAGAGTGAGAATGGAAGAGAGTGTGAGAGTGAGAATGGGAGAGAGAGTGTGAAAGTGACAGTGAGAATGACAGAGAGTGTGAGAGTGACAGTGAGGATGACATAGAGTGTGAGAGTGAGAGTGAGGATGGGAGAGAGTGTGAGAGTGAGAGTTACAGTGAGAATGGGAGAGAGAGTGAGAGTGAGAATGGGAGAGAGTGTGAGACTGTGAGTGACGATGGGAGAGAGTGTGAGAGTGAGAGTGAGACTGGGAGAGAGTGCGAATGTGACAGTGAAAATGACATAGAGTGTGAGAGTGACAGTGAGGATGACATAGAGTGTGAGAGTGACAGTGAGGATGGGAGAGAGTGTGTGAGAGTGTGGATGGAAGAGAGTGTGTGAGAGTGAGAGTGAGGATGGGAGAGAGAGTGTGAGAATGAGAGTGAGAGTGAGGATGGGAGAGAGTGTGTGAGAGTGAGTGTGAGAATGGGAGTGAGTGTGTGAGGGTGAGATTGGGAATGGGAGAGAGAGCGTGAGAGTGAGAGTGAGAGTGAGGATGGGAGAGAGAGTGTGAGAATGAGAGTGAGGGTTGGGAGAGTGTGTGAGAGTGAGAATGAGAATGGGAGAGAGAGTGTGAGAGTGAGAGTGAGTGTGAGGATGGGAGACAGAGTGTGAGAGTGAGAGTGAGAAGTGGAGAGAGAGTGTGAGAGTGAGAATGGGGATGGGAGAGAGTGTGAGAGTGAGTATGAGAATGGGAGAGAGAGTGTGAGAGTGAGAATGAGAATGTGAGAGAGAGTGAGAGTGAGAGTGAGGATGGGAGAGAGAGTGTGAGAATGAGAGTGAGGGTTGGGAGAGTGTGTGAGAGTGAGAATGAGAATGGGAGAGAGTGTGAGAGTGCAAGTGCGGATGGGAGAAAACGTGTGAGAGTGAGAGTGAGAGTGAGAGTGAGGATGGGAGAGAGTGTGAGAGTGAGGAGGCAGAGAGTGTCCGTGACATTGAGGATGGGAGTGAGTGTGAGAGTGAGGACTGGGTGAGGATGGGAGAGAGAGTGTAAGAGTGAGAATGAGAATGGGAGAGAGAGTGTGAGAGTGAGAGTGAGTGTGAGGATGGGAGACAGAGTGTGAGAGTGAGAGTGAGAAGTGGAGAGAGAGTGTGAGAGTGAGAATGGGGATGGGAGAGAGTGTGAGAGTGAGTATGAGAATGGGAGAGAGAGTGTGAGAGTGAGAATGAGAATGTGAGAGAGAGTGAGAGTGAGAGTGAAGATGGGAAAGAGAGTGTGAGAATGAGAGTGAGGGTTGGGAGAGTGTGTGAGAGTGAGAATGAGAATGGGAGAGAGTGTGAGAGTGCAAGTGCGGATGGGAGAAAACGTGTGAGAGTGAGAGTGAGAGTGAGAGTGAGGATGGGAGAGAGAGAGTGTGAGAGTGAGAGTGAGGAGGCAGAGAGTGTCTGTGACATTGAGGATGGGAGTGAGTGTGAGAGTGAGGACTGGGTGAGGATGGGAGAGAGAGTGTGAGAGTGAGAATGAGAATGGGAGAGAGAGTGTGAGAGTGAGAGTGAGAAGGGGAGAGAGAATGTGAGAGTGAGAATGAGGATGGGAGAGAGTGTGAGAGTGAGAATGAGAATGGGAGAGAGAGTGTGAGAGTGAGAATGAGAATGTGAGAGAGTGTGAGAGTGAGAGTGAGGATAGTAGAGAGAGTGTGAGAGTGAGAATGTGGGAGTGAGAGTGAGAGAGAGAGTGAGGATGGGAGAGAAAGTGTGAGAGTGAGAGTGCGGATGCGAGAGGGAGTGTGAGAGTGAGAGTGAGGATGGGAGAGAGTGTGAGAGTGAGAGTGAGGATGGGAGAGAGTGTGAGAGTGACAGTGAGAATGGGAGAGAGAGTGTGAGAGTGTGAATGCGGATGGGAGAGCCTGTGAGAGTGAGAGTGAGGATGGGAAAGAGAGTGTGAGAATGAGAGTGAGGGTTGGGAGAGTGTGTGAGAGTGAGAATGAGAATGGGAGAGAGTGTGAGAGTGCAAGTGCGGATGGGAGAAAACGTGTGAGAGTGAGAGTGAGAGTGAGAGTGAGGATGGGAGAGAGAGTGTGAGAGTGAGAGTGAGGAGGCAGAGAGTGTCCGTGACATTGAGGATGGGAGTGAGTGTGAGAGTGAGGACTGGGTGAGGATGGGAGAGAGAGTGTGAGAGTGAGAATGAGAATGGGAGAGAGAGTGTGAGAGTGAGAATGCGGATGGGAGAGCCTGTGAGAGTGAGAGTGAGGATGGGAGAGAGTGTGAGAGTGAGAGTGAGAGTGAGAGTGAGGATGGTAGAGAGTGTGAGAGTGAGTGTTAGAGTGAGAATGGAAGAGAGTGTGAGAGTGAGAATGGGAGAGAGAGTGTGAAAGTGACAGTGAGAATGACAGAGAGTGTGAGAGTGACAGTGAGGATGACATAGAGTGTGAGAGTGAGAGTGAGGATGGGAGAGAGTGTGAGAGTGAGAGTTACAGTGAGAATGGGAGAGAGAGTGAGAGTGAGAATGGGAGAGAGTGTGAGACTGTGAGTGACGATGGGAGAGAGTGTGAGAGTGAGAGTGAGACTGGGAGAGAGTGCAAATGTGACAGTGAAAATGACAGAGAGTGTGAGAGTGACAGTGAGGATGACATAGAGTGTGAGAGTGACAGTGAGGATGGGAGAGAGTGTGTGAGAGTGTGGATGGAAGAGAGTGTGTGAGAGTGAGAGTGAGGATGGGAGAGAGAGTGTGAGAATGAGAGTGAGAGTGAGGATGGGAGAGAGTGTGTGAGAGTGAGAGTGAGGATGGGAGAGAGTGTGTGAGAGTGAGTGTGAGAATGGGAGTGAGTGTGTGAGGGTGAGATTGGGAATGGGAGAGAGAGCGTGAGAGTGAGAGTGAGAGTGAGGATGGGAGAGAGTGTGTGAGAATGAGAGTGAGGGTTGGGAGAGTGTGTGAGAGTGAGAATGAGAATGGGAGAGAGAGTGTGAGAGTGAGAGTGAGTGTGAGGATGGGAGACAGAGTGTGAGAGTGAGAGTGAGAAGTGGAGAGAGAGTGTGAGAGTGAGAATGGGGATGGGAGAGAGTGTGAGAGTGAGTATGAGAATGGGAGAGAGAGTGTGAGAGTGAGAATGAGAATGTGAGAGAGAGTGAGAGTGATGATGGGAAAGAGAGTGTGAGAATGAAAGTGAGGGTTGGGAGAGTGTGTGAGAGTGAGAATGAGAATGGGAGAGAGTGTGAGAGTGCAAGTGCGGATGGGAGAAAACGTGTGAGAGTGAGAGTGAGAGTGAGAGTGAGGATGGGAGAGAGAGAGTGTGAGAGTGAGAATGAGAATGGGAGAGAGAGTGTGAGAAGGGGAGTGAGAAGGGGAGAGAGAATGTGAGAGTGAGAATGAGGATGGGAGAGAGTGTGAGAGTGAGAATGAGAACGGGAGAGAGAGTGTGAGAGTGAGAATGAGAATGTGAGAGAGTGTGAGAGTGAGAGTGCGGATGCGAGAGGGAGTGTGAGAGTGAGAGTGAGGATGGGAGAGAGTGTGTGAGAGTGTGGATGGAAGAGAGTGTGTGAGAGTGAGAGTGAGGATGGGAGAGAAAGTGTGAGAGTGAGAGTGCGGATGCGAGAGGGAGTGTGAGAGTGAGAGTGAGGATGGGAGAGAGTGTGAGAGTGAGAGTGAGGATGGGAGAGAGTGTGAGAGTGACAGTGAGAATGGGAGAGAGAGTGTGAGAGTGTGAATGCGGATGGGAGAGCCTGTGAGAGTGAGAGTGAGGATGGGAAAGAGAGTGTGAGAATGAGAGTGAGGGTTGGGAGAGTGTGTGAGAGTGAGAATGAGAATGGGAGAGAGTGTGAGAGTGCAAGTGCGGATGGGAGAAAACGTGTGAGAGTGAGAGTGAGAGTGAGAGTGAGGATGGGAGAGAGAGTGTGAGAGTGAGAGTGAGGAGGCAGAGAGTGTCCGTGACATTGAGGATGGGAGTGAGTGTGAGAGTGAGGACTGGGTGAGGATGGGAGAGAGAGTGTGAGAGTGAGAATGAGAATGGGAGAGAGAGTGTGAGAGTGAGAGTGAGAAGGGGAGAGAGTGTGAGAGTGAGAGTGAGGATGGGAGAGAGTGTGAGAGTGACAGTGAGAATGGGAGAGAGAGTGTGAGAGTGAGAATGCGGATGGGAGAGCCTGTGAGAGTGAGAGTGAGGATGGGAGAGAGTGTGAGAGTGAGAGTGAGAGTGAGAGTGAGGATGGTAGAGAGTGTGAGAGTGAGTGTTAGAGTGAGAATGGAAGAGAGTGTGAGAGTGAGAATGGGAGAGAGAGTGTGAAAGTGACAGTGAGAATGACAGAGAGTGTGAGAGTGACAGTGAGGATGACATAGAGTGTGAGAGTGAGAGTGAGGATGGGAGAGAGTGTGAGAGTGAGAGTTACAGTGAGAATGGGAGAGAGAGTGAGAGTGAGAATGGGAGAGAGTGTGAGACTGTGAGTGACGATGGGAGAGAGTGTGAGAGTGAGAGTGAGACTGGGAGAGAGTGCAAATGTGACAGTGAAAATGACAGAGAGTGTGAGAGTGACAGTGAGGATGACATAGAGTGTGAGAGTGACAGTGAGGATGGGAGAGAGTGTGTGAGAGTGTGGATGGAAGAGAGTGTGTGAGAGTGAGAGTGAGGATGGGAGAGAGAGTGTGAGAATGAGAGTGAGAGTGAGGATGGGAGAGAGTGTGTGAGAGTGAGAGTGAGGATGGGAGAGAGTGTGTGAGAGTGAGTGTGAGAATGGGAGTGAGTGTGTGAGGGTGAGATTGGGAATGGGAGAGAGAGCGTGAGAGTGAGAGTGAGAGTGAGGATGGGAGAGAGTGTGTGAGAATGAGAGTGAGGGTTGGGAGAGTGTGTGAGAGTGAGAATGAGAATGGGAGAGAGAGTGTGAGAGTGAGAGTGAGTGTGAGGATGGGAGACAGAGTGTGAGAGTGAGAGTGAGAAGTGGAGAGAGAGTGTGAGAGTGAGAATGGGGATGGGAGAGAGTGTGAGAGTGAGTATGAGAATGGGAGAGAGAGTGTGAGAGTGAGAATGAGAATGTGAGAGAGAGTGAGAGTGATGATGGGAAAGAGAGTGTGAGAATGAAAGTGAGGGTTGGGAGAGTGTGTGAGAGTGAGAATGAGAATGGGAGAGAGTGTGAGAGTGCAAGTGCGGATGGGAGAAAACGTGTGAGAGTGAGAGTGAGAGTGAGAGTGAGGATGGGAGAGAGAGAGTGTGAGAGTGAGAATGAGAATGGGAGAGAGAGTGTGAGAAGGGGAGTGAGAAGGGGAGAGAGAATGTGAGAGTGAGAATGAGGATGGGAGAGAGTGTGAGAGTGAGAATGAGAACGGGAGAGAGAGTGTGAGAGTGAGAATGAGAATGTGAGAGAGTGTGAGAGTGAGAGTGCGGATGCGAGAGGGAGTGTGAGAGTGAGAGTGAGGATGGGAGAGAGTGTGTGAGAGTGTGGATGGAAGAGAGTGTGTGAGAGTGAGAGTGAGGATGGGAGAGAGAGTGTGAGAATGAGAGTGAGAGTGAGGATGGGAGAGAGTGTGTGAGAGTGAGAGTGAGGATGGGAGAGAGTGTGTGAGAGTGAGTGTGAGAATGGGAGTGAGTGTGTGAGGGTGAGATTGGGAATGGGAGAGAGAGCGTGAGAGTGAGATTGAGAGTGAGGATGGGAGAGAGAGTGTGAGAATGAGAGTGAGGGTTGGGAGAGTGTGTGAGAGTGAGAATGAGAATGGGAGAGAGAGTGTGAGAGTGAGAGTGAGTGTGAGGATGTGAGACAGAGTGTGAGAGTGAGAGTGAGAAGTGGAGAGAGAGTGTGAGAGTGAGAATGGGGATGGGAGAGAGTGTGAGAGTGAGTATGAGAATGGGAGAGAGAGTGTGAGAGTGAGAATGAGAATGTGAGAGAGAGTGAGAGTGAGAGTGAAGATGGGAAAGAGAGTGTGAGAATGAGAGTGAGGGTTGGGAGAGTGTGTGAGAGTGAGAATGAGAATGGGAGAGAGTGTGAGAGTGCAAGTGCGGATGGGAGAAAACGTGTGAGAGTGAGAGTGAGAGTGAGAGTGAGGATGGGAGAGAGAGAGTGTGAGAGTGAGAGTGAGGAGGCAGAGAGTGTCTGTGACATTGAGGATGGGAGTGAGTGTGAGAGTGAGGACTGGGTGAGGATGGGAGAGAGAGTGTGAGAGTGAGAATGAGAATGGGAGAGAGAGTGTGAGAGTGAGAGTGAGAAGGGGAGAGAGAATGTGAGAGTGAGAATGAGGATGGGAGAGAGTGTGAGAGTGAGAATGAGAATGGGAGAGAGAGTGTGAGAGTGAGAATGAGAATGTGAGAGAGTGTGAGAGTGAGAGTGAGGATAGTAGAGAGAGTGTGAGAGTGAGAATGTGGGAGTGAGAGTGAGAGAGAGAGAGTGAGGATGGGAGAGAAAGTGTGAGAGTGAGAGTGCGGATGCGAGAGGGAGTGTGAGAGTGAGAGTGAGGATGGGAGAGAGTGTGAGAGTGAGAGTGAGGATGGGAGAGAGTGTGAGAGTGACAGTGAGAATGGGAGAGAGAGTGTGAGAGTGTGAATGCGGATGGGAGAGCCTGTGAGAGTGAGAGTGAGGATGGGAGAGAGTGTGAGAGTGAGAGTGAAAGTGAGGATGGGAGAGAGTGTGAGAGTGAGTGTTAGAGTGAGAATGGAAGAGAGTGTGAGAGTGAGAATGGGAGAGAGAGTGTGAAAGTGACAGTGAGAATGACAGAGAGTGTGAGAGTGACAGTGAGGATGACATAGAGTGTGAGAGTGAGAGTGAGGATGGGAGAGAGTGTGAGAGTGAGAGTGAGGATGGGAGAGAGTGTGAGAGTGAGAGTTACAGTGAGAATGGGAGAGAGTGTGAGAGTGAGAGTGAGAATGGGAGAGAATGTGAGAGTGAAAGTTAGAGTGAGAATGGGAGAGAGTGAGAGTGAGAGTGAGACTGGGAGAGAGAGTGTGAGAGTGACAGTGAGAATGACAGAGAGTGTGAGAGTGATAGTGAGGATGACATAGAGTGTGAGAGTGAGAGTGAGGATGGTAGAGAGTGTGTGAGAGTGAGAGTGAGAGTGAGGATGGGAGAGAGTGTGTGAGCGTGAGATTGAGGATGGGAGAGAGAGTGTGAGAGTGAGAGTGAGGATGGGAGAGAGAGTGTGAGAGTGAGAGTGAGAGTGAGAATGGGACAGAGACTGTGAGAGTGAGTGTTCGGATGGGAGAGCATGTGAGAGTGAGAGTGAGAGTGAGGATGGTAGAGAGTGTGTGAGAGTGAGAGTGAGAGTGAGGATGGGAGATAGTGTGTGAGAGTGAGAGTGAGGATGGGAGAGAGAGTGTGAGATTGAGAGTGAGAATGGGACAGAGACTGTGAGAGTGAGTGTGCGGATGGGAGAGCGTGTGAGAGTGAGAGTGAGGATGACAGAGAGTGTGAGTGTGAGAGTGAGAGTGAGAGTGAGGATGGGAGAGAGTGTGAGAGTGAGAGTTAGAGTGAGAATGGGAGAGAGTGTGAGAGTGAGAGTGAGAATGGAAGAGAGAGTGTGAAAGTGACAGTGACAATGACACAGAGTGTGAGAGCGACAGTGAGAATGACATAGAGTGTGAGAGTGAGAGTGAGGATGGGAGAGAGTTTGAGAGTGAGAGTGAGGTTGGGAGAGAGAGTGAGAGTGAGAGTTACAGTGAGAATGGGAGAGAGTGTGAGAGTGAGAGTGAGAATGGGAGAGAGTGTGAGAGTGAGAGTGTGGATGGGAGAGAGTGTGAGATTGAGAGTTTGAGTGAGAATGGGAGAGAGGGTGAGAGTGTGAGTGAGACTGGGAGAGAGAGTGTGAGACTGACAGTGAGAATGACAGAGAGTGTGAGATTGACAGTGTGGGTGGGAGAGAGTATGAGAGCGAGAGTGAGGATGGGAGAGAAAGTGTGAGAGCGTGACTGCAGATGGGAGAGAGTGTTAGACTGAGAGAGAGGATGGGAGAGATAGTGTGAGAGTGAGAGTGAGAATGGGAGAGAGTGTGAGAGTGAGAGTGAGCATGGGAGAGAGAGTGTGAAATTGACAGTGAGGATGGGAGAGAGTGTGAAAGGGAGAGTGAGGATGGGGAGAGAGTGTGAGAGTGAGAGTGAGAGTGAGGATGGGAGAGAGAGTGTGAGAGTGACATGAGGATAGGAGAGAGAGTGTGAGAGTGAGACTGTGGATGGGAGAGAGAGTGAGAGTGAGAGTGTGGATGGGAGAGAGTGTGAGAGTAAAAGTAAGAGTGAGGATGGGAGAGAGAGTGTGAGAGTGAGAGTGAGGATGGGAGAGAGTGTGAGAGTGACAGAGAGGATGGGAGAGAATGTGAGAGTGACGATGGGAGAGAGTGTGAGAATGAGAGGGAGAGTGAGGATGGGAGAGAAAGTGTGAGAGTCAGAGTGCGGATGGGAGAGAGAGTGTGAGAGTTAGAGTGAGGATGGGAGAGAGTGTGACAGTGACAGTGAGGATGGGAGAGAGAGTGAGAGTGAGAATGGGAGAGAGTGTGAGAGTGAGAGTGAGGATGGGAGAGAGTGTGAGAGTGAGGATGGGGGAGAGTGTGAGAGTGAGAGTGAGGATGGGAGAGAGTGTGAGAGTGAGGATGGGAGAGAGAGTGTGAGAGTGAGAGTAAGAATGGGACAGAGTGTGAGAGTGAGAGTGTGGATGGGAGAGAGAGAGTGAGCATGAGAGTAAGAATGGGACAAAGTGTGAGATTGAGAGTGAGGATGGGCGAGAGAGTGTGAGAGTGAGAGTGAGAGTGAGGACGGGAGAGAGTGTGTGAGAGTGAGAGTGTGGATGGGAGAGAGAGTGTGAGAGTGAGAGTCAGGATGGGAGAGACTGTGTGAGAGTGACAGTGAGGATGGGGAGAGAGTGTGAGAGTGAGAGTGAGAATGGGAGAGAGAGTGTGAGAGTGAGAGTGAGGATGGGAGAGAGTGTGTGAGAGTGAGAGTGAGCATGGGAGAGAGAGTGTGAGAGTGAGAGTGAGAATGGGAGAGGCAGTGCGAGAATGAGAGTGAGGGTTGGGAGAGTGCGTGAGAGTGAGAATCAGAATGGGAGAGAGTGTGAGAGTGCAAGTGCAGATGGGAGAGAGAGTGTGAGAGTGAGAGTGCGGATGGGAGAGTGTTTGAGAGTGACAGTGAGGATGCAGAGAGTGTGAGAGTGAGAGTGAGAGTGAGAATGGGAGAGAGTGTGAGAGTAACAGTGAGGATGGGAGAGAGAGTGAGAGTGAGAGTGAGGATGGGAGAGAGAGTGTGAGAGTAAAAGTGAGGATGGGAGAGAGTGTGAGAGTGAGAGTGAGGATGGTAGAGAGAGGGTGAGAGTGAGAATGTGAATTATGAGAGAGTGTGAGAGTGAGAGTGAGGATGGGTGAGAGAGTGTGTGAGTGAGAATGAGAAAGTGAGTGAGTGTGAGAGTGGGAGTGAGAGTGAGGATGGGAGAGAGTGTGAGAGTGAGAGTGAGAAGGGGAGAGAGAGTGTGAGAGTGAGAATGAGAAGGGAAGAGAGTGTGAGAATGAAAGGGAGGGTGAGGATGGGAGATAGAGTGTGAGAGTGACAGTGAGGATGGGAGAGAGTATGAGAGTGAGAGTGAAGATGGGAGAGAAAGTGTGAGAGTGAGAGTGAGGATGGGAGAGAGAATGTGAGAGTGAGAGTGAGAATGGGAGAGAGTGTGAGAGTGACAGTGAGGATGGGTGAGTGAGACTGAGAGTAGGAGTGAGGATGGGAGAGAGTGTGAGAGAGGGAGTGAGGATGGGAGCGAGTGTGAGAGTGAGTGTAAGAGTGAGGATGGGAGAGAGTGTGTGAGAGTGAGAATGAGAATGGGAGAGAGTGTGAGAGTGAGAGTGAGGATGGGAGAGAGAGGGTGAGAGTGAGAGTGCAAATGGGAGAGTGTGTGTGAGAGTGAGGATGAGAAGGGAAAGGGAGTGTAAGAGTGAGAGTGAGAATGGGAGAGAGTGTGTGAGAGTGAGAGTGAAGATGGGAGAGTGAGTGTGAGAGTGAGAGTGTGAGTGAGGATGGGAGAGAGTGTGTGAGAGTGACAGTGAGGATGGGAGAGAGTGTGAGAGTGAGAGTGAGGATGGGAAAGAAAGTGTGAGAGTGAGAATGGGAGAGAGTGTGAGAGTGAGAGTGAGGATGGGAGAGAGTGTGTGAGAGTGAGAGTGAGGATGGGAAAGAGTGTGTGGGAGTGAGAGTGAGGAAGGTAGAGAGAGTGTGAGAGTGAGAGTGAGAGTGAGAGTGAGGATTGGAGAGAGAGTGTGAGAGTGAGAGTGAGTGTGAGGATGGGAGACAGTGTGAGAGTGAGAGTGAGAAGTGGAGAGAGAGTGTGAGAGTGAGAATGAGGATGGCAGAGAGTGTGAGAGTGAGAGTGAGGATGGTAGAGAGAGTGTGAGAGTGAGAATGTGAATGTGAGAGAGTGTGAGAGTGAGGATGGGAGAGTGTGAGAGTGAGTATGAGAATGGGAGAGATAGTGTGAGAGTGAGAATGAGAATGTGAGAGAGTGTGAGAGTGAGAGTGAGGATGGTAGAATGAGTGTGAGAGTGAGAATGTGAATGTGAGAGAGTGTGAGAGTGAGGATGGGAGACAGAGTGTGAGAGTGAGAGTGAGGATGATAGAGAGAGTGTGAGAGTGAGAGTGAGAAGGGGAGAGAGAATGTGAGAGTGAGAATGAGGATGGGAGAGAGTGTGAGAGTGAGAATGAGAATGGGAGAGAGAGTGTGAGAGTGAGAATGCGAATGTGAGAGAGTGTGAGAGTGAGAGTGAGGATAGTAGAGAGAGTGTGAGAGTGAGAATGTGGGAGTGAGAGAGAGAGTGAGGATGGGAGAGAAAGTGTGAGAGTGAGAGTGCGGATGCGAGAGGGAGTGTGAGAGTGAGAGTGAGGATGGGAGAGAGTGTGAGAGTGAGAGTGAGGATGGGAGAGAGTGTGAGAGTGACAGTGAGAATGGGAGAGAGAGTGTGAGAGTGAGAATGCGGATGGGAGAGCCTGTGAGAGTGAGAGTGAGAATGGGAGAGAGTGTGAGAGTGAGAGTGAGAGTGAGAGTGAGGATGGGAGAGAGTGTGAGAGTGAGTGTTAGAGTGAGAATGGAAGAGAGTGTGAGAGTGAGAATGGGAGAGAGAGTGTGAAAGTGACAGTGAGAATGACAGAGAGTGTGAGAGTGACAGTGAGGATGACATAGAGTGTGAGAGTGAGAGTGTGGATGGGAGAGAGTGTGAGAGTGAGAGTGAGGATGGGAGAGATTGTGAGAGTGAGAGTTACAGTGAGAATGGGAGAGAGAGTGAGAGTTAGAATGGGAGAGAGTGTGAGACTGTGAGTTAGGATGGAAGAGAGTGTGAGAGTGAGAGTTGGAGTGAGAATGGGAGTGAGTGTGACAGTGAGATTGAGACTGGGAGAGAGTGCGAAAGTGACAGTGAAAATGACAGAGAGTGTGAGAGTGACAGTGAGGATGATATAGAGTGTGAGAGTGACAGTGAGGATGGGAGAGAGTGTGTGAGTGTGTGTATGGAAGAGAGTGTGTGAGAGTGAGAGTGAGGATGGGAGAGAGAGTGTGAGAGTGAGAGTGAGAGTGAGGATGGGAGAGAGTGTGTGAGAGTGAGAGTGAGGATGGGAGAGAGTGTGTGAGAGTGAGAATGGGAGTGAGTGTGTGAGGGTGAGATTGGGAATGGGAGAGAGAGGGTGAGAGTGAGAGTGAGAGTGAGGATGGGAGAGAGAGTGTGAGAATGAGAGTGAGGGTTGGGAGAGTGTGTGAGAGTGAGAATGAGAATGGGAGAGAGAGTGTGAGAGTGAGAGTGAGTGTGAGGATGTGAGACAGAGTGTGAGAGTGAGAGTGAGAAGTGGAGAGAGAGTGTGAGAGTGAGAATGAGGATGGGAGAGAGTGTGAGAGTGAGTTTGAGAATGGGAGAGAGAGTGTGAGAGTGAGAATGAGAATGTGAGAGAGTGTGAGAGTGAGAGTGAGGATGGTAGTGAGAATGTGAGAGTGAGAATGTGAATGTGAGAGAGTGTGAGAGTGAGGATGGGAGACAGAGTGTGAGAGTGAGAGTGAGAAGGGGAGAGAGAATGTGAGAGTGAGAATGTGGATGGGAGAGAGTGTGAGCGTGAGAATGAGAATGGGAGAGAGAGTGTGAGAGTGAGAATGAGAATGTGAGAGAGTGTGAGAGAGAGAGTGAGGATGGGAGAGAAAGTGTGAGAGTGAGAGTGCGGATGCGAGAGGGAGTGTGAGAGTGAGAGTGAGGATGGGAGAGAGTGTGAGAGTGAGAGTGAGGATGGGAGAGAGTGTGAGAGTGACAGTGACAATGGGAGAGAGAGTGTGAGAGTGAGAATGCGGATGGGAGAGCCTGTGAGAGTGAGAGAGGATGGGAGAGAGTGTGAGAGTGAGAGTGAGAGTGAGAGTGAGGATGGGAGAGAGTGTGAGAGTGAGTGTTAGAGTGAGAATTGGAGAGAGTGTGAGAGAGAGAATGGGAGAGAGAGTGTGAAAGTGACAGTGAGAATGACAGAGAGTGTGAGAGTGCCATTGAGGATGACATAGAGTGTGAGAGTGAGAGTGAGGATGGGAGTGAGTGTGAGAGTAAGAGTTACAGTGAGAATGGGAGAGAGAGTGAGAGTGAGAATGGGAGAGAGTGTGAGACTGTGAGTGAGGATGGGAGAGAGTGTGAAAGTGAGAGTTGGAGTGAGAATGGGAGAGAGTGTGAGAGTGAGAGTGAGACTGGGAGAAAGTGCGAAAGTGACAGTGAAAAAGACAGAGAGTGTGAGAGTGACAGTGAGGATGACAGAGTGTGAGAGTGACAGTGAGGATGGGAGAGAGTGTGTGAGAGTGAGGATGGAAGAGAGTTTGTGAGAGTGAGAGTGAGGATGGGAGAGAGAGTGTGAGAGTGAGAGTAAGAGTGAGGATAGGAGAGAGTGTGTGAGAGTGAGAGTGAGGATGGGAGAGAGTGTGTGAGAGTGAGAGTGAGAATGGGAGTGAGTGTGTGAGGGTGAGATTGGGAATGGGAGAGAGAGCGTGAGAGTGAGAGTGAGAGTGAGGATGGGAGAGAGAGTGTGAGAATGAGAGTGAGGGTTGGGTGAGTGTGTGAGAGTGAGAATGAGAATGGGAGAGAGAGTGTGAGAGTGAGAGTGAGAGTGAGGATGGGAGAGAGTGTGAGAGTGAGAGTGCGGATGGGAGAGCCTGTGAGAGTGAGAGTGAGAATGGGAGAGAGTGTGAGAGTGAGAGTGAGAGTGAGAGTGAGGATGGGAGAGAGTGTGAGAGTGAGTGTTAGAGTGAGAATGGAAGAGAGTGTGAGAGTGAGAATGGGAGAGAGAGTGTGAAAGTGACAGTGAGAATGACAGAGAGTGTGAGAGTGACAGTGAGGATGACATAGAGTGTGAGAGTGAGAGTGTGGATGGGAGAGAGTGTGAGAGTGAGAGTGAGGATGGGAGAGATTGTGAGAGTGAGAGTTACAGTGAGAATGGGAGAGAGAGTGAGAGTTAGAATGGGAGAGAGTGTGAGACTGTGAGTTAGGATGGAAGAGAGTGTGAGAGTGAGAGTTGGAGTGAGAATGGGAGTGAGTGTGACAGTGAGATTGAGACTGGGAGAGAGTGCGAAAGTGACAGTGAAAATGACAGAGAGTGTGAGAGTGACAGTGAGGATGATATAGAGTGTGAGAGTGACAGTGAGGATGGGAGAGAGTGTGTGAGTGTGTGTATGGAAGAGAGTGTGTGCGAGTGAGAGTGAGGATGGGAGAGAGAGTGTGAGAGTGAGAGTGAGAGTGAGGATGGGAGAGAGTGTGTGAGAGTGAGAGTGAGGATGGGAGAGAGTGTGTGAGAGTGAGAATGGGAGTGAGTGTGTGAGGGTGAGATTGGGAATGGGAGAGAGAGGGTGAGAGTGAGAGTGAGAGTGAGGATGGGAGAGAGAGTGTGAGAATGAGAGTGAGGGTTGGGAGAGTGTGTGAGAGTGAGAATGAGAATGGGAGAGAGAGTGTGAGAGTGAGAGTGAGTGTGAGGATGTGAGACAGAGTGTGAGAGTGAGAGTGAGAAGTGGAGAGAGAGTGTGAGAGTGAGAATGAGGATGGGAGAGAGTGTGAGAGTGAGTTTGAGAATGGGAGAGAGAGTGTGAGAGTGAGAATGAGAATGTGAGAGAGTGTGAGAGTGAGAGTGAGGATGGTAGTGAGAATGTGAGAGTGAGAATGTGAATGTGAGAGAGTGTGAGAGTGAGGATGGGAGACAGAGTGTGAGAGTGAGAGTGAGAAGGGGAGAGAGAATGTGAGAGTGAGAATGTGGATGGGAGAGAGTGTGAGCGTGAGAATGAGAATGGGAGAGAGAGTGTGAGAGTGAGAATGAGAATGTGAGAGAGTGTGAGAGAGAGAGTGAGGATGGGAGAGAAAGTGTGAGAGTGAGAGTGCGGATGCGAGAGGGAGTGTGAGAGTGAGAGTGAGGATGGGAGAGAGTGTGAGAGTGAGAGTGAGGATGGGAGAGAGTGTGAGAGTGACAGTGACAATGGGAGAGAGAGTGTGAGAGTGAGAATGCGGATGGGAGAGCCTGTGAGAGTGAGAGAGGATGGGAGAGAGTGTGAGAGTGAGAGTGAGAGTGAGAGTGAGGATGGGAGAGAGTGTGAGAGTGAGTGTTAGAGTGAGAATTGGAGAGAGTGTGAGAGAGAGAATGGGAGAGAGAGTGTGAAAGTGACAGTGAGAATGACAGAGAGTGTGAGAGTGCCATTGAGGATGACATAGAGTGTGAGAGTGAGAGTGAGGATGGGAGTGAGTGTGAGAGTAAGAGTTACAGTGAGAATGGGAGAGAGAGTGAGAGTGAGAATGGGAGAGAGTGTGAGACTGTGAGTGAGGATGGGAGAGAGTGTGAAAGTGAGAGTTGGAGTGAGAATGGGAGAGAGTGTGAGAGTGAGAGTGAGACTGGGAGAAAGTGCGAAAGTGACAGTGAAAAAGACAGAGAGTGTGAGAGTGACAGTGAGGATGACAGAGTGTGAGAGTGACAGTGAGGATGGGAGAGAGTGTGTGAGAGTGAGGATGGAAGAGAGTTTGTGAGAGTGAGAGTGAGGATGGGAGAGAGAGTGTGAGAGTGAGAGTAAGAGTGAGGATAGGAGAGAGTGTGTGAGAGTGAGAGTGAGGATGGTAGAGAGTGTGTGAGAGTGAGAGTGAGAATGGGAGTGAGTGTGTGAGGGTGAGATTGGGAATGGGAGAGAGAGCGTGAGAGTGAGAGTGAGAGTGAGGATGGGAGAGAGAGTGTGAGAATGAGAGTGAGGGTTGGGTGAGTGTGTGAGAGTGAGAATGAGAATGGGAGAGAGAGTGTGAGAGTGAGAGTGAGAGTGAGGATGGGAGAGAGAGTGTGTGAGAGTGAGAGTGAGGAGGCAGACAGTGTCCGTGATGGGAGTGAGTGTAAGAGTGAGTTCTGTGTGAGGATGGGAGAGAGAGTGTGAGAGTGAGAATGAGAATGGGAGAGAGAGTGTGAGAGTGACAGTGAGGATGGTGGAGAGAGTGTGAGAGTGAGAGTGAGGATGGTGGAGAGAGTGTGAGAGTGAGGTGAGTGTGAGGATGGGGGAGAGAGTGTGAGAGTGAGAGTGAGGATGGGAGAGAGTGTGAGAGTGAGAGTGAGAGTGAGGATGGTAGAGAGAGTATGAGAGTGAGAATGTGAATGTGAGAGAGTGTGAGAGTGAGGATGGGAGAGTGTGAGAGTGAGTATGAGAATGGGAGAGATAGTGTGAGAGTGAGAATGAGAATGTGAGACAGTGTGAGAGTGAGAGTGAGGATGGTAGAATGAGTGTGAGAGTGAGAATGTGAATGTGAGAGAGTGTGAGAGTGAGGATGGGAGACAGAGTGTGAGAGTGAGAGTGAGGATGATAGAGAGAGTGTGAGAGTGAGAGTGAGAAGGGGAGAGAGAATGTGAGAGTGAGAATGAGGATGGGAGAGAGTGTGAGAGTGAGAATGAGAATGGGAGAGAGAGTGTGAGAGTGAGAATGAGAATGTGAGAGAGTGTGAGAGTGAGAGTGAGGATAGTAGAGAGAGTGTGAGAGTGAGAATGTGGGAGTGAGAGTGAGAGAGAGAGTGAGGATGGGAGAGAAAGTGTGAGAGTGAGAGTGCGGATGCGAGAGGGAGTGTGAGAGTGAGAGTGAGGATGGGAGAGAGTGTGAGAGTGAGAGTGAGGATGGGAGAGAGTGTGAGAGTGACAGTGAGAATGGGAGAGAGAGTGTGAGAGTGAGAATGCGGATGGGAGAGCCTGTGAGAGTGAGAGTGAGAATGGGAGAGAGTGTGAGAGTGAGAGTGAGAGTGAGGATGGGAGAGAGTGTGAGAGTGAGTGTTAGAGTGAGAATGGAAGAGAGTGTGAGAGTGAGAATGGGAGAGAGAGTGTGAAAGTGACAGTGAGAATGACAGAGAGTGTGAGAGTGACAGTGAGGATGACATAGAGTGTGAGAGTGAGAGTGAGGATGGGAGAGAGTGTGAGAGTGAGAGTGAGGATGGGAGAGAGTGTGAGAGTGAGTGTTAGAGTGAGAATTGGAGAGAGTGTGAGAGAGAGAATGGGAGAGAGAGTGTGAAAGTGACAGTGAGAATGACAGAGAGTGTGAGAGTGCCATTGAGGATGACATAGAGTGTGAGAGTGAGAGTGAGGATGGGAGTGAGTGTGAGAGTAAGAGTTACAGTGAGAATGGGAGAGAGAGTGAGAGTGAGAATGGGAGAGAGTGTGAGACTGTGAGTGAGGATGGGAGAGAGTGTGAAAGTGAGAGTTGGAGTGAGAATGGGAGAGAGTGTGAGAGTGAGAGTGAGACTGGGAGAAAGTGCGAAAGTGACAGTGAAAAAGACAGAGAGTGTGAGAGCGACAGTGAGGATGACAGAGTGTGAGAGTGACAGTGAGGATGGGAGAGAGTGTGTGAGAGTGAGGATGGAAGAGAGTTTGTGAGAGTGAGAGTGAGGATGGGAGAGAGAGTGTGAGAGTGAGAGTAAGAGTGAGGATAGGAGAGAGTGTGTGAGAGTGAGAGTGAGGATGGGAGAGAGTGTGTGAGAGTGAGAGTGAGAATGGGAGTGAGTGTGTGAGGGTGAGATTGGGAATGGGAGAGAGAGCGTGAAAGTGAGAGTGAGAGTGAGGATGTGAGAGAGAGTGTGAGAATGAGAGTGAGGGTTGGGTGAATGTGTGAGAGTGAGAATGAGAATGGGAGAGAGAGTGTGAGAGTGAGAGTGAGAGTGAGGATGGGAGAGAGAGTGTGTGAGAGTGAGAGTGAGGAGGCAGACAGTGTCCGTGATGGGAGTGAGTGTAAGAGTGAGTTCTGTGTGAGGATGGGAGAGAGAGTGTGAGAGTGAGAATGAGAATGGGAGAGAGAGTGTGAGAGTGACAGTGAGGATGGGAGAGAGTGTGAGAGTGAGAGTGAGGATGGTGGAGAGAGTGTGAGAGTGAGGTGAGTGTGAGGATGGGGGAGAGAGTGTGAGAGTGAGAGTGAGGATGGGAGAGAGTGTGAGAGTGAGAGTGAGAGTGAGGATGGTAGAGAGAGTATGAGAGTGAGAATGTGAATGTGAGAGAGTGTGAGAGTGAGGATGGGAGAGTGTGAGAGTGAGTATGAGAATGGGAGAGATAGTGTGAGAGTGAGAATGAGAATGTGAGAGAGTGTGAGAGTGAGAGTGAGGATGGTAGAATGAGTGTGAGAGTGAGAATGTGAATGTGAGAGAGTGTGAGAGTGAGGATGGGAGACAGAGTGTGAGAGTGAGAGTGAGGATGATAGAGAGAGTGTGAGAGTGAGAGTGAGAAGGGGAGAGAGAATGTGAGAGTGAGAATGAGGATGGGAGAGAGTGTGAGAGTGAGAATGAGAATGGGAGAGAGAGTGTGAGAGTGAGAATGAGAATGTGAGAGAGTGTGAGAGTGAGAGTGAGGATAGTAGAGAGAGTGTGAGAGTGAGAATGTGGGAGTGAGAGTGAGAGAGAGAGTGAGGATGGGAGAGAAAGTGTGAGAGTGAGAGTGCGGTTGCGAGAGGGAGTGTGAGAGTGAGAGTGAGGATGGGAGAGAGTGTGAGAGTGAGAGTGAGGATGGGAGAGAGTGTGAGAGTGACAGTGAGAATGGGAGAGAGAGTGTGAGAGTGAGAATGCGGATGGGAGAGCCTGTGAGAGTGAGAGTGAGAATGGGAGAGAGTGTGAGAGTGAGAGTGAGAGTGAGAGTGAGAGTGAGGATGGGAGAGAGTGTGAGAGTGAGTGTTAGAGTGAGAATGGAAGAGAGTGTGAGAGTGAGAATGGGAGAGAGAGTGTGAAAGTGACAGTGAGAATGACAGAGAGTGTGAGAGTGACAGTGAGGATGACATAGAGTGTGAGAGTGAGAGTGAGGATGGGAGAGAGTGTGAGAGTGAGAGTGAGGATGGGAGAGATTGTGAGAGTGAGAGTTACAGTGAGAATGGGAGAGAGAGTGAGAGTTAGAATGGGAGAGAGTGTGAGACTGTGAGTGAGGATGGAAGAGAGTGTGAGAGTGAGAGTTGGAGTGAGAATGGGAGTGAGTGTGACAGTGAGAGTGAGGATGGGAGAGAGTGTGAGAGTGACAGTGAGAATGGGAGAGAGAGTGTGAGAGAGAGAATGCGGATGGGAGAGCCTGTGAGAGTGAGAGAGGATGGGAGAAAGTGTGAGAGTGAGTGTGAGAGTGACAGTGAGGATGACAGAGTGTGAGAGTGACAGTGAGGATGGGAGAGAGTGTGTGAGAGTGTGGATGGAAGAGAGTTTGTGAGAGTGAGAGTGAGGATGGGAGAGAGAGTGCGAGAGTGAGAGTGAGAGTGAGGATAGGAGAGAGTGTGTGAGAGTGAGAGTGAGGATGGGAGAGAGTGTGTGAGAGTGAGAGTGAGAATGGGAGTGAGTGTGTGAGGGTGAGATTGGGAATGGGAGAGAGAGCGTGAGAGTGAGAGTGAGGATGGGAGAGAAAGTGTGAGAATGAGAGTGAGGGTTGGGTGAGTGTGTGAGAGTGAGAATGAGAATGGGAGAGAGAGTGTGAGAGTGAGAGTGAGAGTGAGGATGGGAGAGAGAGTGTGTGAGAGTGAGAATGAGGAGGCAGACAGTGTCCGTGACATTGAGGATGGGAGTGAGTGTGAGAGGGAGTTCTGTGTGAGGATGGGAGAGAGAGTGTGAGAGTGAGAATGAGAATGGGAGAGAGAGTGTGAGAGTGAGAGTGAGAGTGAGGATGGGAGAGAGAGTGTGTGAGAGTGAGAGTGAGGAGGCAGACAGTGTCCGTGATGGGAGTGAGTGTAAGAGTGAGTTCTGTGTGAGGATGGGAGAGAGAGTGTGAGAGTGAGAATGAGAATGGGAGAGAGAGTGTGAGAGTGACATTGAGGATGGGAGAGAGTGTGAGAGTGAGAGTGAGGATGGTGGAGAGAGTGTGAGAGTGAGGTGAGTGTGAGGATGGGGAGAGAGTGTGAGAGTGAGAGTGAGGATGGGAGAGAGTGTGAGAGTGAGAGTGAGAGTGAGGATGGTAGAGAGAGTATGAGAGTGAGAATGTGAATGTGAGAGAGTGTGAGAGTGAGGATGGGAGAGTGTGAGAGTGAGTATGAGAATGGGAGAGATAGTGTGAGAGTGAGAATGAGAATGTGAGAGAGTGTGAGAGTGAGAGTGAGGATGGTAGAATGAGTGTGAGAGTGAGAATGTGAATGTGAGAGAGTGTGAGAGTGAGGATGGGAGACAGAGTGTGAGAGTGAGAGTGAGGATGATAGAGAGAGTGTGAGAGTGAGAGTGAGAAGGGGAGAGAGAATGTGAGAGTGAGAATGAGGATGGGAGAGAGTGTGAGAGTGAGAATGAGAATGGGAGAGAGAGTGTGAGAGTGAGAATGAGAATGTGAGAGAGTGTGAGAGTGAGAGT
This sequence comes from Chiloscyllium plagiosum, assembly GCF_037043375.1. Classification (NCBI taxonomy): domain Eukaryota; kingdom Metazoa; phylum Chordata; class Chondrichthyes; order Orectolobiformes; family Hemiscylliidae; genus Chiloscyllium; species Chiloscyllium plagiosum. The sequence continues at coordinate 30,850,091 of NW_028270180.1, forward strand.
GAGGATAGTAGAGAGAGTGTGAGAGTGAGAATGTGGGAGTGAGAGTGAGAGAGAGAGTGAGGATGGGAGAGAAAGTGTGAGAGTGAGAGTGCGGATGCGAGAGGGAGTGTGAGAGTGAGAGTGAGGATGGGAGAGAGTGTGATAGTCAGAGTGAGGATGGGAGAGAGTGTGAGAGTGACAGTGAGAATGGGAGAGAGAGTGTGAGAGTGAGAATGCGGATGGGAGAGCCTGTGAGAGTGAGAGTGAGAATGGGAGAGAGTGTGAGAGTGAGAGTGAGAGTGAGGATGGGAGAGAGTGTGAGAGTGAGTGTTAGAGTGAGAATGGAAGAGAGTGTGAGAGTGAGAATGGGAGAGAGAGAGTGTGAAAGTGACAGTGAGAATGACAGAGAGTGTGAGAGTGACAGTGAGGATGACATAGAGTGTGAGAGTGAGAGTGAGGATGGGAGAGAGTGTGAGAGTGAGAGTGAGGATGGGAGAGAGTGTGAGAGTGAGTGTTAGAGTGAGAATTGGAGAGAGTGTGAGAGAGAGAATGGGAGAGAGAGTGGGAAAGTGACAGTGAGAATGACAGAGAGTGTGAGAGTGCCATTGAGGATGACATAGAGTGTGAGAGTGAGAGTGAGGATGGGAGTGAGTGTGAGAGTAAGAGTTACAGTGAGAATGGGAGAGAGAGTGAGAGTGAGAATGGGAGAGAGTGTGAGACTGTGAGTGAGGATGGGAGAGAGTGTGAAAGTGAGAGTTGGAGTGAGAATGGGAGAGAGTGTGAGAGTGAGAGTGAGACTGGGAGAAAGTGCGAAAGTGACAGTGAAAAAGACAGAGAGTGTGAGAGTGACAGTGAGGATGACAGAGTGTGAGAGTGACAGTGAGGATGGGAGAGAGTGTGTGAGAGTGAGGATGGAAGAGAGTTTGTGAGAGTGAGAGTGAGGATGGGAGAGAGAGTGTGAGAGTGAGAGTAAGAGTGAGGATAGGAGAGAGTGTGTGAGAGTGAGAGTGAGGATGGGAGAGAGTGTGTGAGAGTGAGAGTGAGAATGGGAGTGAGTGTGTGAGGGTGAGATTGGGAATGGGAGAGAGAGCGTGAGAGTGAGAGTGAGAGTGAGGATGGGAGAGAGAGTGTGAGAATGAGAGTGAGGGTTGGGTGAGTGTGTGAGAGTGACAGTGAGAATGGGAGAGAGAGTGTGAGAGTGAGAGTGAGAGTGAGGATGGGAGAGAGAGTGTGTGAGAGTGAGAGTGAGGAGGCAGACAGTGTCCGTGATGGGAGTGAGTGTAAGAGTGAGTTCTGTGTGAGGATGGGAGAGAGAGTGTGAGAGTGAGAATGAGAATGGGAGAGAGAGTGTGAGAGTGACAGTGAGGATGGTGGAGAGAGTGTGAGAGTGAGAGTGAGGATGGTGGAGAGAGTGTGAGAGTGAGGTGAGTGTGAGGATGGGGGAGAGAGTGTGAGAGTGAGAGTGAGGATGGGAGAGAGTGTGAGAGTGAGAGTGAGAGTGAGGATGGTAGAGAGAGTATGAGAGTGAGAATGTGAATGTGAGAGAGTGTGAGAGTGAGGATGGGAGAGTGTGAGAGTGAGTATGAGAATGGGAGAGATAGTGTGAGAGTGAGAATGAGAATGTGAGAGAGTGTGAGAGTGAGAGTGAGGATGGTAGAATGAGTGTGAGAGTGAGAATGTGAATGTGAGAGAGTGTGAGAGTGAGGATGGGAGACAGAGTGTGAGAGTGAGAGTGAGGATGATAGAGAGAGTGTGAGAGTGAGAGTGAGAAGGGGAGAGAGAATGTGAGAGTGAGAATGAGGATGGGAGAGAGTGTGAGAGTGAGAATGAGAATGGGAGAGAGAGTGTGAGAGTGAGAATGAGAATGTGAGAGAGTGTGAGAGTGAGAGTGAGGATAGTAGAGAGAGTGTGAGAGTGAGAATGTGGGAGTGAGAGTGAGAGAGAGAGTGAGGATGGGAGAGAAAGTGTGAGAGTGAGAGTGCGGATGCGAGAGGGAGTGTGAGAGTGAGAGTGAGGATGGGAGAGAGTGTGAGAGTGAGAGTGAGGATGGGAGAGAGTGTGAGAGTGACAGTGAGAATGGGAGAGAGAGTGTGAGAGTGAGAATGCGGATGGGAGAGCCTGTGAGAGTGAGAGTGAGAATGGGAGAGAGTGTGAGAGTGAGAGTGAGAGTGAGGATGGGAGAGAGTGTGAGAGTGAGTGTTAGAGTGAGAATGGAAGAGAGTGTGAGAGTGAGAATGGGAGAGAGAGTGTGAAAGTGACAGTGAGATTGACAGAGAGTGTGAGAGTGACAGTGAGGATGACATAGAGTGTGAGAGTGAGAGTGAGGATGGGAGAGAGTGTGAGAGTGAGAGTGAGGATGGGAGAGAGTGTGAGAGTGAGTGTTAGAGTGAGAATTGGAGAGAGTGTGTGAGAGAGAATGGGAGAGAGAGTGTGAAAGTGACAGTGAGAATGACAGAGAGTGTGAGAGTGCCATTGAGGATGACATAGAGTGTGAGAGTGAGAGTGAGGATGGGAGTGAGTGTGAGAGTAAGAGTTACAGTGAGAATGGGAGAGAGAGTGAGAGTGAGAATGGGAGAGAGTGTGAGACTGTGAGTGAGGATGGGAGAGAGTGTGAAAGTGAGAGTTGGAGTGAGAATGGGAGAGAGTGTGAGAGTGAGAGTGAGACTGGGAGAAAGTGCGAAAGTGACAGTGAAAAAGACAGAGAGTGTGAGAGCGACAGTGAGGATGACAGAGTGTGAGAGTGACAGTGAGGATGGGAGAGAGTGTGTGAGAGTGAGGATGGAAGAGAGTTTGTGAGAGTGAGAGTGAGGATGGGAGAGAGAGTGTGAGAGTGAGAGTAAGAGTGAGGATAGGAGAGAGTGTGTGAGAGTGAGAGTGAGGATGGGAGAGAGTGTGTGAGAGTGAGAGTGAGAATGGGAGTGAGTGTGTGAGGGTGAGATTGGGAATGGGAGAGAGAGCGTGAGAGTGAGAGTGAGAGTGAGGATGGGAGAGAGAGTGTGAGAATGAGAGTGAGGGTTGGGTGAGTGTGTGAGAGTGAGAATGAGAATGGGAGAGAGAGTGTGAGAGTGAGAGTGAGAGTGAGGATGGGAGAGAGAGTGTGTGAGAGTGAGAGTGAGGAGGCAGACAGTGTCCGTGATGGGAGTGAGTGTAAGAGTGAGTTCTGTGTGAGGATGGGAGAGAGAGTGTGAGAGTGAGAATGAGAATGGGAGAGAGAGTGTGAGAGTGACAGTGAGGATGGTGGAGAGAGTGTGAGAGTGAGAGTGAGGATGGTGGAGAGAGTGTGAGAGTGAGGTGAGTGTGAGGATGGGGGAGAGAGTGTGAGAGTGAGAGTGAGGATGGGAGAGAGTGTGAGAGTGAGAGTGAGAGTGAGGATGGTAGAGAGAGTATGAGAGTGAGAATGTGAATGTGAGAGAGTGTGAGAGTGAGGATGGGAGAGTGTGAGAGTGAGTATGAGAATGGGAGAGATAGTGTGAGAGTGAGAATGAGAATGTGAGAGAGTGTGAGAGTGAGAGTGAGGATGGTAGAATGAGTGTGAGAGTGAGAATGTGAATGTGAGAGAGTGTGAGAGTGAGGATGGGAGACAGAGTGTGAGAGTGAGAGTGAGGATGATAGAGAGAGTGTGAGAGTGAGAGTGAGAAGGGGAGAGAGAATGTGAGAGTGAGAATGAGAATGGGAGAGAGAGTGTGAGAGTGAGAATGAGAATGTGAGAGAGTGTGAGAGTGAGAGTGAGGATAGTAGAGAGAGTGTGAGAGTGAGAATGTGGGAGTGAGAGTGAGAGAGAGAGTGAGGATGGGAGAGAAAGTGTGAGAGTGAGAGTGCGGTTGCGAGAGGGAGTGTGAGAGTGAGAGTGAGGATGGGAGAGAGTGTGAGAGTGAGAGTGAGGATGGGAGAGAGTGTGAGAGTGACAGTGAGAATGGTAGAGAGAGTGTGAGAGTGAGAATGCGGATGGGAGAGCCTGTGAGAGTGAGAGTGAGAATGGGAGAGAGTGTGAGAGTGAGAGTGAGAGTGAGAGTGAGAGTGAGAGTGAGGATGGGAGAGAGTGTGAGAGTGAGTGTTAGAGTGAGAATGGAAGAGAGTGTGAGAGTGAGAATGGGAGAGAGAGTGTGAAAGTGACAGTGAGAATGACAGAGAGTGTGAGAGTGACAGTGAGGATGACATAGAGTGTGAGAGTGAGAGTGAGGATGGGAGAGAGTGTGAGAGTGAGAGTGAGGATGGGAGAGATTGTGAGAGTGAGAGTTACAGTGAGAATGGGAGAGAGAGTGAGAGTTAGAATGGGAGAGAGTGTGAGACTGTGAGTGAGGATGGAAGAGAGTGTGAGAGTGAGAGTTGGAGTGAGAATGGGAGTGAGTGTGACAGTGAGAGTGAGGATGGGAGAGAGTGTGAGAGTGACAGTGAGAATGGGAGAGAGAGTGTGAGAGAGAGAATGCGGATGGGAGAGCCTGTGAGAGTGAGAGAGGATGGGAGAGAGTGTGAGAGTGAGTGTGAGAGTGACAGTGAGGATGACAGAGTGTGAGAGTGACAGTGAGGATGGGAGAGAGTGTGTGAGAGTGTGGATGGAAGAGAGTTTGTGAGAGTGAGAGTGAGGATGGGAGAGAGAGTGCGAGAGTGAGAGTGAGAGTGAGGATAGGAGAGAGTGTGTGAGAGTGAGAGTGAGGATGGGAGAGAGTGTGTGAGAGTGAGAGTGAGAATGGGAGTGAGTGTGTGAGAGTGAGATTGGGAATGGGAGAGAGAGCGTGAGAGTGAGAGTGAGGATGGGAGAGAAAGTGTGAGAATGAGAGTGAGGGTTGGGTGAGTGTGTGAGAGTGAGAATGAGAATGGGAGAGAGAGTGTGAGAGTGAGAGTGAGAGTGAGGATGGGAGAGAGAGAGTGTGAGAGTGAGAGTGAGGAGGCAGACAGTGTCCGTGACATTGAGGATGGGAGTGAGTGTGAGAGGGAGTTCTGTGTGAGGATGGGAGAGAGAGTGTGAGAGTGAGAATGAGAATGGGAGAGAGAGTGTGAGAGTGACAGTGAGGATGGGAGAGAGTGTGAGAGTGAGAGTGAGGATGGTGGAGAGAGTGTGAGAGTGAGGTGAGTGTGAGGATGGGGGAGAGAGTGTGAGAGTGAGAGTGAGGATGGGAGAGAGTGTGAGAGAGTTAAAGTGAGGATGGGAGAGAGTGTGTGAGTGAGAGTGAGGATGGTAGAGAGAGTGTGAGAGTGAGAGTGAGAATGGGAGAGAGAGTGTGAGAGTGACAGTGAGGATGGGAGAGTGAGACTGAGTGTAGGAGTGAGGATGGGAAAGAGTGTGAGAGAGGGAGTGAGGATGGGAGAGAGTGTGAGAGTGAGAGTGAGGATGGGAGAGTGCGTGTGAGAGTGAGGATGAGAATGGGAGAGAGAGTGTGAGAGTGAGAGTGAGAATGGGAGAGAGTGTGTGAGAGTGAGATTGAGGATGGGAGAGAGGGTGTGAGAGTGAGAGGACAAATGGGAGAGAGTTAGTGAGAGTGACAGTGAGGATGGGAGAGAGAGTGTGAGAGTGAGAGTGAGGATGGGAGAGAAAGTGTGAGAGTGAGAATGGGAGAGAGTGTGAGAGTGAGAGTGAGAATGGGAGAGAGAGTGTGAGAGTGACAATGAGAATGACAGGGAGTGCGAGAATGACAGTGAGGATGACATAGAGTGTGAGAGTGAGAGTGAGGATGGGAGAGAGTGAGAGAATGATAGTGTGGATGGGAGAGAGTGTGAGAGTGACAGTGAGGATGGGAGAGAGTGCGAGAGACAGAGTGAGGATGGGAGAGAGTGTGAATGTGAGAGTGAGAGTGAGTATTGGAGAGAGTGTGTGAGAGTGAGGATGGGAGAGAGTGTGTGGGAGTGACAGTGAGGATCCGAGAGAGAATGTGAGAGTGAGAGTGAGAGTGAGAATTGGAGAGAGAGTGTGAGAGTGAGAGTGAGAGTGAGGATGGGAGAGAGTGTGTGAGAGTGTGAGTGAGAATGAGAGAGTGTGAGAGTGAGAGTGAGAATGGGAGTGAGTGTGGGAGTGAGGATGGTGGAGAGAGTGTGAGAATGAGAGTGAGGGGTGGGAGAGTGTGAGAGTGAGAGTGAGGATGGTAGAGAGAGTGTGAGAGTGAGAATGTGAATGTGAGAGAGTGCGAGAGTGAGAACACCAATGGGAGAGAGAGTGTGAGAGTGAGACAGAGAATGTGAGAGAGTGTGAGAGTGAGAGTGAGGATGGTAGAGAGAGTGTGAGAGTGAGAATGTGAATGTGAGAGAGTGTGAGAGTGAGAACACCAATGGGAGAGAGAGTGTGAGAGTTACAGTGAGGATGGGAGAGAGAATGTGAGAGTGAGAGTGAGAGTGAGAATTGGAGAGAGAGTGTGAGAGTGAGAGTGAGAGTGAGGATGGGAGAGAGTGTGTGAGAGTGTGAGTGAGAATGAGAGAGTGTGAGAGTGAGAGTGAGAATGGGAGTGAGTGTGGGAGTGAGGATGGTGGAGAGAGTGTGAGAATGAGAGTGAGGGGTGGGAGAGTGTGAGAGTGAGAGTGAGGATGGTAGTGTGAGAGTGAGAGTGAGAATGTGAATGTGAGAGAGTGTGAGAGTGAGAACACCAATGGGAGAGAGAGTGTGAGAGTGAGAATGAGAATGTGAGAGAGTGTGAGAGTGAGAGTGAGGATAGTAGAGAGAGTGTGAGAGTGAGAATGTGAATGTGAGAGAGTGTGAGAGTGAGAACACCAATGGGAGAGAGAGTGTGAGAGTGAGAATGTGAATGTGAGAGAGTGTGAGAGTGAGGATGGGAGAGAGTGTGTGAGAGTGAGAGTGAGAGTGAGGATGGGAGAGAGAGTTTGAGATTGAGAGTGAGAAGGGGAGTGAGAGTGAGAGTGAGAATGAGGATGGGAGAGAGTGTGAGAGTGAGAATGAGAATGGGAGAGAGAGTGTGAGAGTGAGGATGGGAGAGCGAGTGTGAGAGTGAGAGTGAGGATGGTAGAGAGAGTGTGAGAGTGAGAATGTGAGAGAGTGTGAGAGTGTGAGAGTGAGAGTGAGGATGGGAGAGAGAGTGTGAGAGTGAGAGTGAGAGTGAGGATGGGAGAGAGAGTGTGAGAGTGAGAGTGAGAAGGGGAGAGAGAGTGTGAGAGTGAGAATGAGGATGGGAGAGAGAGTGTGAGTATGAGAATGGGAGACAGAGTGTGAGAGTGAGATTGAGAATGTGAGAGAGTGTGAGAGTGAGAGTGAGGATGGTAGAGAGAGTGTGAGAGTGAGAATGTGAGAGTGAGAGTGAGAGTGAGAGTGAGAGAGAGATTGAGGATGGGAGAGAAAGTATGAGAGTGAGAGTGCGGATGCGATAGGGAGTGTGAGAGTGAGAGTGAGGATGGGAGAGAGTGTGAGAGTGAGAGTGAGGATGGGAGAGAGTGTGAGAGAGAGTGAGGATGGGAGATATAGTGTGAGAGTGAGAGTGCAGATGGGAGAGAGTGTGAGAGTGAGAGTGAGGATGACAGAGAGTGCAAGAGTGAGAGTGAGATTAAGGATGGGAGAGAGTCTGAGAGTGAGAGTGAGAATGGGTGGGAGAGTGTGAAAGTGACAGTGAGAATGACAGAGAGTGTGAGAGTGAGAGTGAGGATGACATAGAGTGTGAGAGTGAGAGTGAGGATGGGAGAGAGTGTGAGAGTGAGAGTGAGGATGGAGAGAGAGTGAGACTGAGAGTTACAGTGAGAATGGGAGAGAGTGTGAGAGTGAGAGTGAGAATGGGAGAGTGTGTGAGAGTGAGAGTGAGGATGGGAGAGAGTGTGAGAGTGAGAGTTAGAGTGAGAACGGGAGAGAGAGAGTGAGAGTGAGAGTGAGACTGGGAGAGAGAGTGTCAGAGTGACAGTGAGAATGACAGAGAGTGTGAGAGTGAGTGAGGATGACAGAGAGTGTGAAAGTTTGAGAGTGAGGATGGAAGAGAGTGTGAGAGTGTGAGAGTGGTAGTGTGAATGGGAGAGAGTGGGAAAGTGACAGTGAGAATGACAGAGAGTGTGAGAGTGACAGTGAGGATGACATAGAGTGTGAGAGTGAGAGTGAGGGTGGGAGAGAGTGTGTGAGAGTGAGAGTGACAGTGAGGATGGGAGAGAGTGTGTGAGAGTGAGATTGAGGATGGGAGAGAGAGTGTGAGAGTGAGAGTGAGAGTGAGGATGGTAGAGAGTGTGTGAGAGTGAGAGTGAGGATGGGAGAGAGAGTGTGAGAGTGAGAGTGCGGATGGGAGAGCGTGTGAGAGTGAGAGTGAGGATGACAGAGAGTGTCAGTGTGAGAGTGAGAGTGAGATTGAGGATGGGAGAGAGTGTGAGAGTGAGAGTGAGAATGGGAGTGAGTGTGTGAGGGTGAGAGTGGGAATGGGAGAGAGAGCGTGAGAGTGAGACTGAGGATGGGAGAGAGAGTGTGAGAATGAGAGTGAGGGTTGGGAGAGTGTGTGAGAGTGAGAATGAGAATGGGAGTGAGTGTGAGAGTGCAAGTGCGGATGGGAGAAAACGTGTGAGAGTGAGATTGAGAGTGAGGATGGGAGAGAGTGTCCGTGACATTGAGGATGGGAGTGAGTGTGAGAGTGAGGACTGGGTGAGGATGGGAGAGAGAGTGTGAGAGTGAGAATGAGAATGGGAGAGAGAGTGTGAGAGTGACAGTGAGGATGGGAGAGAGTGTGAGAGTGAGAGTGAGGATGGTGGAGAGAGTGTGAGAGTGTGGTGAGTGTGAGAATGTGGGAGAGAGTGTGTGAGTGAGAGTGAGGATGGGAGAGAGTGTGAGAGTGAGAGTGAGGATGGGAGAGAGTGTGAGAGAGAGAGTGAGGATGGGAGATAGAGTGTGAGAGTGAGAATGAGAATGGGAGACAGAGTGTGAGAGTGACAGTGAGGATGGGAGAGAGTGTGAGAGTGAGAGTGAGGATGGGAGAGAGTGTGAGAGAGAGAGTGAGGATGGGAGATAGAGTGTGAGAGTGACAGTGCAGATGGGAGAGAGTGTGAGAGTGAGAGTGAGAATGGGTGGGAGAGTGTGAAAGTGACAGTGAGAAGGACAGAGAGTGTGAGAGTGAGAGTGAGGATGACATAGAGTGTGAGAGTGAGAGTGAGGATGGGAGAGAGTGTGAGAGTGAGAGTGAGAATGGGAGAGTGTGTGAGAGTGAGAGTGAGGATGGGAGAGAGTGTGAGAGTGAGAGTTAGAGTGAGAACGGGAGAGAGAGTGAGAGTGAGTGAGACTGGGAGAGAGAGTGTCAGAGTGACAGTGAGAATGACAGAGAGTGTGAGAGTGAGAGTGAGGATGACAGAGTGTGTGAGAGTTTGAGAGTGAGGATGGGAGAGAGTGTGAGAGTGAGAGAGTGAGAGTGTGAATGGGAGAGAGTGTGAAAGTGACAGTGAGAATGACAGAGAGTGTGAGAGTGACAGTGAGGATGACATAGAGTGTGAGAGTGAGAGTGAGGATGGGAGGGAGTGTGTGAGAGTAAGAGTGAGAGTGAGGATGGGAGAGAGTGTGAGGGTGAGAGTGGGAATGGGAGAGAGTATGAGAGTGAGAGTGAGAGTGAGGATGGGAGAGAGAGTGTGAGAATGAGAGTGAGGGTTGGGAGAGTGTGTGAGAGTGAGAATGAGAATGGGAGTGAGTGTGAGAGTGCAAGTGCGGATGGGAGAAAACGTGTGAGAGTGAGAGTGAGAGTGAGGATGGGAGAGAGTGTCCGTGACATTGAGGATGGGAGTGAGTGTGAGAGTGAGGACTGGGTGAGGATGGGAGAGAGAGTGTGAGAGTGAGAATGAGAATGGGAGAGAGAGTGTGAAAGTGACAGTGAGGATGGGAGAGAGTGTGAGAGTGAGAGTGAGGATGGTGGAGAGAGTGTGAGAGTGAGGTGAGTGTGAGGATGGGGGAGAGAGTGTGAGAGTGAGAGTGAGGATGGGAGAGAGTGTGAGAGTGAGAGTGAGAATGGGAGAGAGAGTGTGAGAGTGACAGTGAGGATGGGAGAGTGAGACTGAGTGTAGGAGTGAGGATGGGAAAGAGTGTGAGAGAGGGAGTGAGGATGGGAGAGAGTGTGAGAGTGAGAGTGAGGATGGGAGAGTGTGTGTGAGAGTGAGGATGAGAATGGGAGAGAGAGTGTGAGAGTGAGAGTGAGAATGGGAGAGAGTGTGTGAGAGTGAGATTGAGGATGGGAGAGAGGGTGTGAGAGTGAGAGGACAAATGGGAGAGAGTTAGTGAGAGTGACAGTGAGGATGGGAGAGAGAGTGTGAGAGTGAGAGTGAGGATGGGAGAGAGAGTGTGAGAGTGAGAGTGAGGATGGTGGAGAGAGTGTGAGAGTGTGGTGAGTGTGAGAATGTGGGAGAGAGTGTGTGAGTGAGAGTGAGGATGGGAGAGAGTGTGAGAGTGAGAGTGAGGATGGGAGAGAGAGGGTGAGAATGAGAGTGAGGGTTGGGAGAGTGTGTGAGAGTGAGAATGAGAATGGGAGTGAGTGTGAGAGTGCAAGTGCGGATGGGAGAAAACGTGTGAGAGTGAGAGTGAGAGTGAGGATGGGAGAGAGTGTCCGTGACATTGAGGATGGGAGTGAGTGTGAGAGTGACGACTGGGTGAGGATAGGAGAGAGAGTGTGAGAGTGAGAATGAGAATGGGAGAGAGAGTGTGAGAGTGACAGTGAGGATGGGAGAGAGTGTGAGAGTGAGAGTGAGGATGGGAGAGAGTGTGAGAGAGAGAGTGAGGATGGGAGATAGAGTGTGAGAGTGACAGTGCAGATGGGAGAGAGTGTGAGAGTGAGAGTGAGAATGGGTGGGAGAGTGTGAAAGTGACAGTGAGAATGACAGAGAGTGTGAGAGTGAGAGTGAGGATGACATAGAGTGTGAGAGTGAGAGTGAGGATGGGAGAGAGTGTGAGAGTGAGAGTGAGAATGGGAGAGTGTGTGAGAGTGAGAGTGAGGATGGGAGAGAGTGTGAGAGTGAGAGTTAGAGTGAGAACGGGAGAGAGAGTGAGAGTGAGTGAGACTGGGAGAGAGAGTGTCAGAGTGACAGTGAGAATGACAGAGAGTGTGAGAGTGAGAGTGAGGATGACAGAGAGTGTGAGAGTTTGAGAGTGAGGATGGGAGAGAGTGTGAGAGTGAGAGAGTGAGAGTGTGAATGGGAGAGAGTGTGAAAGTGACAGTGAGAATGACAGAGAGTGTGAGAGTGACAGTGAGGATGACATAGAGTGTGAGAGTGAGAGTGAGGATGGGAGGGAGTGTGTGAGAGTAAGAGTGAGAGTGAGGATGGGAGAGAGTGTGAGGGTGAGAGTGGGAATGGGAGAGAGTATGAGAGTGAGAGTGAGAGTGAGGATGGGAGAGAGAGTGTGAGAATGAGAGTGAGGGTTGGGAGAGTGTGTGAGAGTGAGAATGAGAATGGGAGTGAGTGTGAGAGTGCAAGTGCGGATGGGAGAAAACGTGTGAGAGTGAGAGTGAGAGTGAGGATGGGAGAGAGTGTCCGTGACATTGAGGATGGGAGTGAGTGTGAGAGTGAGGACTGGGTGAGGATGGGAGAGAGAGTGTGAGAGTGAGAATGAGAATGGGAGAGAGAGTGTGAAAGTGACAGTGAGGATGGGAGAGAGTGTGAGAGTGAGAGTGAGGATGGTGGAGAGAGTGTGAGAGTGAGGTGAGTGTGAGGATGGGGGAGAGAGTGTGAGAGTGAGAGTGAGGATGGGAGAGAGTGTGAGAGTGAGAGTGAGGATGGGAGAGAGTGTGTGAGTGAGAGTGAGGATGGTAGAGAGAGTGTGAGAGTGAGAGTGAGAATGGGAGAGAGAGTGTGAGAGTGACAGTGTGGATGGGAGAGTGAGACTGAGTGTAGGAGTGAGGATGGGAAAGAGTGTGAGAGAGGGAGTGAGGATGGGAGAGAGTGTGAGAGTGAGAGTGAGGATGGGAGAGTGTGTGTGAGAGTGAGGATGAGAATGGGAGAGAGAGTGTGAGAGTGAGAGTGAGAATGGGAGAGAGTGTGTGAGAGTGAGATTGAGGATGGGAGAGAGGGTGTGAGAGTGAGAGGACAAATGGGAGAGAGTTAGTGAGAGTGACAGTGAGGATGGGAGAGAGAGTGTGAGAGTGAGAGTGAGGATGGGAGAGAGAATGTGAGAGTGAGAATGGGAGAGAGTGTGAGAGTGAGAGTGAGAATGCGAGAGAGAGTGTAAGAGTGACAATGAGAATGACAGGGAGTGCGAGAATGACAGTGAGGATGACATAGAGTGTGAGAGTGAGAGTGAGGATGGGAGAGAGTGAGAGAATGATAGTGTGGATGGGAGAGAGTGTGAGAGTGACAGTGAGGATGGGAGAGAGTGTGAGAGTCAGAGTGAGGATGGGAGAGAGTGTGAATGTGAGAGTGAGAGTGAGTATTGGAGAGAGTGTGTGAGAGTGAGAGTGAGGATGGGAGAGAGTGTGTGGGAGTGACAGTGAGGATGGGAGAGAGAATGTGAGAGTGAGAGTGAGAGTGAGAATTGGAGAGAGAGTGTGAGAGTGAGAGTGAGAGTGAGAGTGAGGATGGGAGAGAGTGTGTGAGAGTGTGAGTGAGAATGAGAGAGTGTGAGAGTGAGAGTGAGAATGGGAGTGAGTGTGGGAGTGAGGATGGTGGAGAGAGTGTGAGAATGAGAGTGAGGGGTGGGAGAGTGTGAGAGTGAGAGTGAGGATGGTAGAGAGAGTGTGAGAGTGAGAATGTGAATGTGAGAGAGTGTGAGAGTGAGAACACCAATGGGAGAGAGAGTGTGAGAGTGAGAATGAGAATGTGAGAGAGTGTGAGAGTGAGAGTGAGGATGGTAGAGAGAGTGTGAGAGTGAGAATGTGAATGTGAGAGAGTGTGAGAGTGAGGATGGGAGAGAGAGTGTGAGAGTGAGAGTGAGAGTGAGGATGGGAGAGAGAGTTTGAGATTGAGAGTGAGGAGGGGAGTGAGAGTGAGAATGAGGATGGGAGAGAGTGTGAGAGTGAGAATGAGAATGGGAGAGAGAGTGTGAGAGTGAGAGTGAGGATGGGAGAGCGAGTGTGAGAGTGAGAGTGAGGATGGTAGAGAGAGTGTGAGAGTGAGAATGTGAATGTGAGAGAGTGTGAGAGTGAGAGTGAGGATGGGAGGGAGAGTGTGAGAGTGAGAGTGAGAAGGGGAGAGAGAGTGTGAGAGTGAGAATAAGGATGGGAGAGAGTGTGTGAGTATGAGAATGGGAGAGAGAGTGTGAGAGTGAGATTGAGAATGTGAGAGAGTATGAGAGTGAGAGTGAGGATGGTAGAGAGAGTGTGAGAGTGAGAATGTGAGAGTGAGAGTGAGAGTGAGAGAGAGATTGAGGATGGGAGAGAAAGTATGAGAGTGAGAGTGCGGATGCGAGAGGGAGTGTGAGAGTGAGAGTTAGGATGGGAGAGAGTGTGAGAGTGAGAGTGAGGATGGGAGAGAGTGTGAGAGAGAGAGTGAGGATGGGAGATAGAGTGTGAGAGTGAGAGTGAGGATGGGAGAGAGTGTGAGAGTGAGAGTGAGGATGACAGAGAGTGCAAGAGTGAGAGTGAGATTAAGGATGGGAGAGAGTCTGAGAGTGAGAGTGAGAATGGGTGGGAGAGTGTGAAAGTGACAGTGAGAATGACAGAGAGTGCGAGAGTGAGAGTGAGGATGACATAGAGTGTGAGAGTGAGAGTGAGGATGGGAGAGAGTGTGAGACTGAGAGTTACAGTGAGAATGGGAGAGAGTGTGAGAGTGAGAATGGGAGAGTGTGTGAGAGTGAGAGTGAGGATGGGAGAGAGTGTGAGAGTGAGAGTTAGAGTGAGAACGGGAGAGAGAGTGAGAGTGAGAGTGAGACTGGGAGAGAGAGTGTCAGAGTGACAGTGAGTTTCTAGTAACTATAGGCCGGTGAGTCTCACTTCTGTTGTGGGCAAAGTCTTAGAGAGAATTGTAAGGGATAGGATTTATGCACATCTGGATAGGAATAATGTGATCATGGATAGTCAGCATGGTTTTGTGAAGGGCAGGAGTGCCGTCACTAGCGGTGTTCCGCAAGGATCTGTTTTGGGACCATTGCTGTTTGTCATTTTTATAAATGACCTGGAAGAGGGGTTAGAAGGTTGGGTGAGCAAGTTTGCGGACGATACGAAAGTCGGAGGAGTTGTTGACAGTGAGGAAGGATGTGGCAGGTTACAGCAGGATATAGAGAAGCTGCAGAGCTGGGCAGAAAGGTGGCAAATGGAATTCAATGTAGCTAAGTGTGAGGTGATTCACTTTGGGAAGAATAACAAAAAGATGGGGTACTGGGCTAATGGTCGGATACTTGGTAGTGTGGATGAGCAGAGGGATCTTGGTGTCCATGTACACAGATCTCTGAAAGTTGCCACCCAGGTAAATAGTGCGGTGAGGAAGGCATATGGCGTACTGGCTTTTATTGGTAGAGGAATTGAGTTCCGGAGTCCTGAGGTCATGATGCAGTTGTATAAGACTCTGGTGCGGCCACATCTGGAATATTGTGTGCAGTTGTGGTCGCCATACTATAGGAAGGATGTGGAGGCACTGGAACGGGTGCAGAGGAGGTTTACCAGGATGTTGCCTGGTATGGAAGGAAGATCGTATGAGGAAAGACTGAGACACTTGGGGCTGTTTTCATTGGAGAAAAGAAGGTTTAGAGGTGACTTGATTGAGGTGTACAAGATGATTAGGGGGTTAGATAGGGTTGACAGTGTGAACCTTTTCCCGCGTATGGAGTCGGGTATTACAAGGGGGCATAGCTTTAAATTAAGGGGGGGTAGATATAGGACTGAAGTGAGGGGTAGGTTCTTCACTCAGCGAGTCGTAAGTTCATGGAATGCCCTGCCAGTAGCAGTGGTGGACTCTCCCTCTTTATGGGCATTTAAGCGGGCATTGGATAGGTATATGGAGGATAGTGGGTTAGTATAGGTTAGGTGGGCTTGGATCGGCGCAACATCGAGGGCCAAAGGGCCTGTACTGCGCTGTATTCTTCTATGTTCTATGTTCTATGTTCTATGAGAATGACAGAGAGTGTGAGAGTGAGAGTGAGGATGACAGAGAGTGTGAGAGTTTGAGAGTGAGGATGGGAGAGAGTGTGAGAGTGAGAGTGAGGATGGTAGAGAGAGTGTGAGAGTGAGAATGTGAATGTGAGAGAGTGTGAGATTGAGGATGGGAGAGAGAGTGTGAGAGTGAGAGTGAGAGTGAGGATGGGAGAGAGAGTTTGAGATTGAGAGTGAGAAGGGGAGTG
Organism: Chiloscyllium plagiosum; assembly: GCF_037043375.1. NCBI lineage: Eukaryota > Metazoa > Chordata > Chondrichthyes > Orectolobiformes > Hemiscylliidae > Chiloscyllium > Chiloscyllium plagiosum. The sequence goes on from NW_028270180.1 coordinate 30,865,212, forward strand.
AGAGTGAGAATGAGGATGGGAGAGAGTGTGAGAGTGAGAATGAGAATGGGAGAGAGAGTGTGAGAGTGAGAGTGAGGATGGGAGAGCGAGTGTGAGAGTGAGAGTGAGGATGGTAGAGAGAGTGTGAGAGTGAGAATGTGAATGTGAGAGAGTGTGAGAGTGAGAGTGAGGATGGGAGAGAGAGTGTGAGAGTGAGAGTGAGAAGGGGAGAGAGAGTGTGAGAGTGAGAATGAGGATGGGAGAGAGTGTGTGAGTATGAGAATGGGAGAGAGAGTGTGAGAGTGAGATTGAGAATGTGAGAGAGTGTGAGAGTGAGAGTGAGGATGGTAGAGAGAGTGTGAGAGTGAGAATGTGAGAGTGAGAGTGAGAGTGAGAGAGAGATTGAGGATGGGAGAGAAAGTATGAGAGTGAGAGTGCGGATGCGAGAGGGAGTGTGAGAGTGAGAGTTAGGATGGGAGAGAGTGTGAGAGTGAGAGTGAGGATGGGAGAGAGTGTGAGAGAGAGAGTGAGGATGGGAGATAGAGTGTGAGAGTGAGAGTGAGGATGGGAGAGAGTGTGAGAGTGAGAGTGAGGATGACAGAGAGTGCAAGAGTGAGAGTGAGATTAAGGATGGGAGAGAGTCTGAGAGTGAGAGTGAGAATGGGTGGGAGAGTGTGAAAGTGACAGTGAGAATGACAGAGAGTGCGAGAGTGAGAGTGAGGATGACATAGAGTGTGAGAGTGAGAGTGAGGATGGGAGAGAGTGTGAGACTGAGAGTTACAGTGAGAATGGGAGAGAGTGTGAGAGTGAGAGTGAGAATGGGAGAGTGTGTGAGAGTGAGAGTGAGGATGGGAGAGAGTGTGAGAGTGAGAGTTAGAGTGAGAACGGGAGAGAGAGTGAGAGTGAGAGTGAGACTGGGAGAGAGAGTGTCAGAGTGACAGTGAGTTTCTAGTAACTATAGGCCGGTGAGTCTCACTTCTGTTGTGGGCAAAGTCTTAGAGAGAATTGTAAGGGATAGGATTTATGCACATCTGGATAGGAATAATGTGATCATGGATAGTCAGCATGGTTTTGTGAAGGGCAGGAGTGCCGTCACTAGCGGTGTTCCGCAAGGATCTGTTTTGGGACCATTGCTGTTTGTCATTTTTATAAATGACCTGGAAGAGGGGTTAGAAGGTTGGGTGAGCAAGTTTGCGGACGATACGAAAGTCGGAGGAGTTGTTGACAGTGAGGAAGGATGTGGCAGGTTACAGCAGGATATAGAGAAGCTGCAGAGCTGGGCAGAAAGGTGGCAAATGGAATTCAATGTAGCTAAGTGTGAGGTGATTCACTTTGGGAAGAATAACAAAAAGATGGGGTACTGGGCTAATGGTCGGATACTTGGTAGTGTGGATGAGCAGAGGGATCTTGGTGTCCATGTACACAGATCTCTGAAAGTTGCCACCCAGGTAAATAGTGCGGTGAGGAAGGCATATGGCGTACTGGCTTTTATTGGTAGAGGAATTGAGTTCCGGAGTCCTGAGGTCATGATGCAGTTGTATAAGACTCTGGTGCGGCCACATCTGGAATATTGTGTGCAGTTGTGGTCGCCATACTATAGGAAGGATGTGGAGGCACTGGAACGGGTGCAGAGGAGGTTTACCAGGATGTTGCCTGGTATGGAAGGAAGATCGTATGAGGAAAGACTGAGACACTTGGGGCTGTTTTCATTAGAGAAAAGAAGGTTTAGAGGTGACTTGATTGAGGTGTACAAGATGATTAGGGGGTTAGATAGGGTTGACAGTGTGAACCTTTTCCCGCGTATGGAGTCGGGTATTACAAGGGGGCATAGCTTTAAATTAAGGGGGGGTAGATATAGGACTGAAGTGAGGGGTAGGTTCTTCACTCAGCGAGTCGTAAGTTCATGGAATGCCCTGCCAGTAGCAGTGGTGGACTCTCCCTCTTTATGGGCATTTAAGCGGGCATTGGATAGGTATATGGAGGATAGTGGGTTAGTATAGGTTAGGTGGGCTTGGATCGGCGCAACATCGAGGGCCAAAGGGCCTGTACTGCGCTGTATTCTTCTATGTTCTATGTTCTATGTTCTATGAGAATGACAGAGAGTGTGAGAGTGAGAGTGAGGATGACAGAGAGTGTGAGAGTTTGAGAGTGAGGATGGGAGAGAGTGTGAGAGTGAGAGAGTGAGAGTGTGAATGGGAGAGAGTGTGAAAGTGACAGTGAGAATGACAGAGAGTGTGAGAGTGACAGTGAGTATGACATAGAGTGTGAGAGTGAGAGTGAGGATGGGAGGGAGTCTGTGAGAGTGAGAGTGCGGATGGGAGAGCGTGTGAGAGTGAGGATGACAGAGAGTGTCAGTGTGAGAGTGAGAGTGAGAGTGAGGATGGGAGTGAGTGTGTGAGGGTGAGAGTGGGAATGGGAGAGAGAGCGTGAGAGTGAGAGTGAGGATGGGAGAGAGTGGGAAAGTGACAGTGAGAATGACAGAGAGTGTGAGAGTGACAGTGAGGATGACATAGAGTGTGAAAGTGAGAGTGAGGATGGGAGAGAGTGTGAGAGTGAGGATGGGAGAGAGTGTGAGAGTGAGAGTGAGGATGGGAGAGAGAGGGTGAGAATGAGACTGAGGGTTGGGAGAGTGTGTGAGAGTGAGAATGAGAATGGGAGTGAGTGTGAGAGTGCAAGTGCAGATGGGAGAAAACGTGTGAGAGTGAGAGTGAGAGTGAGGATGGGAGAGAGTGTCCGTGACATTGAGGAAGGGAGTGAGTGTGAGAGTGATGACTGGGTGAGGATGGAAGAGAGAGTGTGAGAGTGAGAATGAGAATGGGAGAGAGAGTGTGAGAGTGACAGTGAGGATGGGAGAGTGAGACTGAGTATAGGAGTGAGGATGGGAGAGAGTGTGAGAGTGAGAGTGAGGATGGGAGAGAGTGTGAGAGTGAGAGTGAGGATGGGAGAGAGTGTGTGAGAGTGAGAATGAGAATGGGAGTGAGTGTGAGAGTGCAAGTGCGGATGGGAGAAAACGTGTGAGAGTGAGAGTGAGAGTGAGAGTGAGGATGGGAGAGAGTGTCCGTGACATTGAGGATGGGAGTGAGTGTGAGAGTGAGGACTGGGTGAGGATGGAAGAGAGAGTGTGAGAGTGAGAATGAGAATGGGAGAGAGAGTGTGAGAGTGAGAGTGAGGATGGGAGAGTGAGACTGAGTGTAGGAGTGAGGATGGGAAAGAGTGTGAGAGAGGGAGTGAGGATGGGAGAGAGTGTGAGAGTGAGATTGAGGATGGGAGAGAGGGTGTGAGAGTGAGAGGACAAATGGGAGAGAGTTAGTGAGAGTGACAGTGAGGATGGGAGAGAGAGTGTGAGAGTGAGAGTGAGGATGGGAGAGAAAGTGTGAGAGTGAGAATGGGAGAGAGTGTGAGAGTGAGAGTGAGAATGGGAGAGAGAGTGTGAGAGTGACAATGAGAATGACAGGGAGTGCGAGAATGACAGTGAGGATGACATAGAGTGTGAGAGTGAGAGTGAGGATGGGAGAGAGTGAGAGAATGATAGTGTGGATGGGAGAGAGTGTGAGAGTGACAGTGAGGATGGGAGAGAGTGTGAATGTGAGAGTGAGAGTGAGTATTGGAGAGAGTGTGTGAGAGTGAGAGTGAGGATGGGAGAGAGTGTGTGGGAGTGACAGTGAGGATGGGAGAGAGAATGTGAGAGTGAGAGTGAGAGTGAGAATTGGAGAGAGAGTGTGAGAGTGAGAGTGAGAGTGAGGATGGGAGAGAGTGTGTGAGAGTGTGAGTGAGAATGAGAGAGTGTGAGAGTGAGAGTGAGAGTGAGGATGGTAGAGAGAGTGTGAGAGTGAGAATGTGAGAGTGAGAGTGAGAGTGAGAGAGAGATTGAGGATGGGAGAGAAAGTATGAGAGTGAGAGTGCGGATGCGAGAGGGAGTGTGAGAGTGAGAGTTAGGATGGGAGAGAGTGTGAGAGTGAGAGTGAGGATGGGAGAGAGTGTGAGAGAGAGAGTGAGGATGGGAGATAGAGTGTGAGAGTGAGAGTGAGGATGGGAGAGAGTGTGAGAGTGAGAGTGAGGATGACAGAGAGTGCAAGAGTGAGAGTGAGATTAAGGATGGGAGAGAGTCTGAGAGTGAGAGTGAGAATGGGTGGGAGAGTGTGAAAGTGACAGTGAGAATGACAGAGAGTGTGAGAGTGAGAGTGAGGATGACATAGAGTGTGAAAGTGAGAGTGAGGATGGGAGAGAGTGTGAGAGTGAGAGTGAGGATGGGAGAGAGTGTGAGACTGAGAGTTACAGTGAGAATGGGAGAGAGTGTGAGAGTGAGAGTGAGAATGGGAGAGTGTGTGAGAGTGAGGATGGGAGAGAGTGTGAGAGTGAGAGTTAGAGTGAGAACGGGAGAGAGAGTGAGAGTGAGAGTGAGACTGGGAGAGAGAGTGTCAGAGTGACAGTGAGTTTCTAGTAACTATAGGCCGGTGAGTCTCACTTCTGTTGTGGGCAAAGTCTTAGAGAGAATTGTAAGGGATAGGATTTATGCACATCTGGATAGGAATAATGTGATCAAGGATAGTCAGCATGGTTTTGTGAAGGGCAGGAGTGCCGTCACTAGCGGTGTTCCGCAAGGATCTGTTTTGGGACCATTGCTGTTTGTCATTTTTATAAATGACCTGGAAGAGGGGTTAGAAGGTTGGGTGAGCAAGTTTGCGGATGATACGAAAGTCGGAGGAGTTGTTGACAGTGAGGAAGGATGTGGCAGGTTACAGCAGGATATAGAGAAGCTGCAGAGCTGGGCAGAAAGGTGGCAAATGGAATTCAATGTAGCTAAGTGTGAGGTGATTCACTTTGGGAAGAATAACAAAAAGATGGGGTACTGGGCTAATGGTCGGATACTTGGTAGTGTGGATGAGCAGAGGGATCTTGGTGTCCATGTACACAGATCTCTGAAAGTTGCCACCCAGGTAAATAGTGTGGTGAGGAAGGCATATGGCGTACTGGCTTTTATTGGTAGAGGAATTGAGTTCCGGAGTCCTGAGGTCATGATGCAGTTGTATAAGACTCTGGTGCGGCCGCATCTGGAATATTGTGTGCAGTTTTGGTCGCCATACTATAGGAAGGATGTGGAGGCACTGGAACGGGTGCAGAGGAGGTTTACCAGGATGTTGCCTGGTATGGAAGGAAGATCGTATAAGGAAAGACTGAGACACTTGGGGCTGTTTTCATTGGAGAAAAGAAGGTTTAGAGGTAACTTGATTGAGGTGTACAAGATGATTAGGGGGTTAGATAGGGTTGACAGTGTGAACCTTTTCCCGCGTATGGAGTCGGGTATTACAAGGGGGCATAGCTTTAAATTAAGGGGGGGTAGATATAGGACTGAAGTTAGGGGTAGGTTCTTCACTCAGCGAGTTGTAAGTTCATGGAATGCCCTGCCAGTAGCAGTGGTGGACTCTCCCTCTTTATGGGCATTTAAGCGGGCATTGGATAGGTATATGGAGGATAGTGGGTTAGTATAGGTTAGGTGGGCTTGGATCGGCGCAACATCGAGGGCCAAAGGGCCTGTACTGCGCTGTATTCTTCTATGTTCTATGTTCTATGTTCTATGAGAATGACAGAGAGTGTGAGAGTGAGAGTGAGGATGACAGAGAGTGTGAGAGTTTGAGAGTGAGGATGGGAGAGAGTGTGAGAGTGAGAGAGTGAGAGTGTGAATGGGAGAGAGTGTGAAAGTGACAGTGAGAATGACAGAGAGTCTGAGAGTGACAGTGAGGATGACATAGAGTGTGAGAGTGAGAGTGAGGATGGGAGGGAGTGTGTGAGAGTGAGAGTGAGAGTGAGGATGGTAGAGAGTGTGTGAAAGTGAGAGTGAGGATGGGAGTGAGTGTGTGAGAGTGAGAGTGCGGATGGGAGAGCGTGTGAGAGTGAGAGTGAGGATGACAGAGAGTGTCAGTGTGAGAGTGAGAGTGAGAGTGAGGATGGGAGTGAGTGTGGGAGGGTGAGAGTGGGAATGGGAGAGAGAGCGTGAGAGTGAGAGTGAGGATGGGAGAGAGTGGGAAAGTGACAGTGAGAATGACAGAGAGTGTGAGAGTGACAGTGAGGATGACATAGAGTGTGAGAGTGAGAGTGAGGGTGGGAGAGAGTGTGTGAGAGTGAGAGTGAGAGTGAGGATGGGAGAGAGTGTGTGAGAGTGAGATTGAGGATGGGAGAGAGAGTGTGAGAGTGAGAGTGAGAGTGAGGATGGTAGAGAGTGTGTGAGAGTGAGAGTGCGGATGGGAGAGCGTGTGAGAGTGAGAGTGAGGATGACAGAGAGTGTCAGTGTGAGAGTGAGAGTGAGATTGAGGATGGGAGAGAGTGTGAGAGTGAGAGTGAGAATGGGAGTGAGTGTGTGAGGGTGAGAGTGTGAATGGGAGAGAGAGCGTGAGAGTGAGAGTGAGAGTGAGGATGGGAGAGAGAGTGTGAGAATGAGAGTGAGGGTTGGGAGAGTGTGTGAGAGTGAGAATGAGAATGGGAGTGAGTGTGAGAGTGCAAGTGCGGATGGGAGAAAACGTGTGAGAGTGAGAGTGAGAGTGAGGATGGGAGAGAGTGTCCGTGACATTGAGGATGGGAGTGAGTGTGAGAGTGAGGACTGGGTGAGGATGGGAGAGAGAGTGTGAGAGTGAGAATGAGAATGGGAGAGAGTGTGTGAGAGTGAGAGTGAGGATGGGAGAGAGTGTGAGAGTGAGAGTGAGGATGGTGGAGAGAGTGTGAGAGTGTGGTGAGTTTGAGGATGGGGGAGAGAGTGTGTGAGTGAGAGTGAGGATGGGAGAGAGTGTGAGAGTGAGAGTGAGGATGGGAGAGAGAGGGTGAGAATGAGACTGAGGGTTGGGAGAGTGTGTGAGAGTGAGAATGAGAATGGGAGTGAGTGTGAGAGTGCAAGTGCGGATGGGAGAAAACGTGTGAGAGTGAGAGTGAGAGTGAGGATGGGAGAGAGTGTCCGTGACATTGAGGATGGGAGTGAGTGTGAGAGTGAGGACTGGGTGAGGATGGAAGAGAGAGTGTGAGAGTGAGAATGAGAATGGGAGAGAGAGTGTGAGAGTGACAGTGAGGATGGGAGAGTGAGACTGAGTGTAGGAGTGAGGATGGGAAAGAGTGTGAGAGAGGGAGTGAGGATGGGAGAGAGTGTGAGAGTGAGAGTGAGGATGGGAGAGAGTGTGTGAGAGTGAGGATGAGAATGGGAGAGAGAGTGTGAGAGTGAGAGTGAGAATGGGAGAGAGTGTGTGAGAGTGAGATTGAGGATGGGAGAGAGGGTGTGAGAGTGAGAGGACAAATGGGAGAGAGTTAGTGAGAGTGACAGTGAGGATGGGAGAGAGAGTGTGAGAGTGAGAGTGAGGATGGGAGAGAAAGTGTGAGAGTGAGAATGGGAGAGAGTGTGAGAGTGAGAGTGAGAATGGGAGAGAGAGTGTGAGAGTGACAATGAGAATGACAGGGAGTGCGAGAATGACAGTGAGGATGACATAGAGTGTGAGAGTGAGAGTGAGGATGGGAGAGAGTGAGAGAATGATAGTGTGGATGGGAGAGAGTGTGAGAGTGACAGTGAGGATGGGAGAGAGTGTGAATGTGAGAGTGAGAGTGAGTATTGGAGAGAGTGTGTGAGAGTGAGAGTGAGGATGGGAGAGAGTGTGTGGGAGTGACAGTGAGGATGGGAGAGAGAATGTGAGAGTGAGAGTGAGAGTGAGAATTGGAGAGAGAGTGTGAGAGTGAGAGTGAGAGTGAGGATGGGAGAGAGTGTGTGAGAGTGTGAGTGAGAATGAGAGAGTGCGAGAGTGAGAGTGAGAATGGGAGTGAGTGTGGGAGTGAGGATGGTGGAGAGAGTGTGAGAATGAGAGTGAGGGGTGGGAGAGTGTGAGAGTGAGAGTGAGGATGGTAGAGAGAGTGTGAGAGTGAGAATGTGAATGTGAGAGAGTGTGAGAGTGAGAATGTGAATGTGAGAGAGTGTGAGAGTGAGAACACCAATGGGAGAGAGAGTGTGAGAGTGAGAATGAGAATGTGAGAGAGTGTGAGAGTGAGAGTGAGGATGGTAGAGAGAGTGTGAGAGTGAGAATGTGAATGTGAGAGAGTGTGAGAGTGAGGATGGGAGAGTGTGAGAGTGAGAGTGAGAGTGAGGATGGGAGAGAGAGTTTGAGATTGAGAGTGAGAAGGGGAGTGAGAGTGAGAGTGAGAATGAGGATGGGAGAGAGTGTGAGAGTGAGAATGAGAATGGGAGAGAGAGTGTGAGCGTGAGAGTGAGGATGGGAGAGCGAGTGTGAGAGTGAGAGTGAGGATGGTAGAGAGAGTGTGAGAGTGAGAATGTGAATGTGAGAGAGTGTGAGAGTGAGAGTGAGGATGCGAGAGGAAGTGTGAGAGTGAGAGTTAGAATGGGAGAGAGTGTGAGAGTAAGAGTGAGGATGGGAGAGAGTGTGAGAGAGAGAGTGAGGATGGGAGATAGAGTGTGAGAGTGAGAGTGCAGATGGGAGAGAGTGTGAGAGTGAGAGTGAGGATGACAGAGAGTGCAAGAGTGAGAGTGAGATTGAGAATGGGAGAGAGTGTGAGAGTGAGAGTGAGAATGGGTGGGAGAGTGTGAAAGTGACAGTGAGAAGGACAGAGAGTGTGAGAGTGAGAGTGAGGATGACATAGAGTGTGAGAGTGAGAGTGAGGATGGGAGAGAGTGTGAGAGTGAGAGTGAGGATGGGAGAGAGTGTGAGACTGAGAGTTACAGTGAGAATGGGAGAGAGTGTGAGAGTGAGAGTGAGAGTGAGGATGGGAGAGAGTGTGTGAGAGTGTGAGTGAGAATGAGAGAGTGTGAGAGTGAGAGTGAGAATGGGAGTGAGTGTGGGAGTGAGGATGGTGGAGAGAGTGTGAGAATGAGAGTGAGGGGTGGGAGAGTGTGAGAGTGAGAGTGAGGATGGTAGAGAGAGTGTGAGAGTGAGAATGTGAATGTGAGAGAGTGTGAGAGTGAGAACACCAATGGGAGAGAGAGTGTGAGAGTGAGAATGAGAATGTGAGAGAGTGTGAGAGTGAGAGTGAGGATGGTAGAGAGAGTGTGAGAGTGAGAATGTGAATGTGAGAGAGTGTGAGAGTGAGGATGGGAGAGAGAGTGTGAGAGTGAGAGTGAGAGTGAGGATGGGAGAGAGAGTTTGAGATTGAGAGTGAGAAGGGGAGTGAGAGTGAGAGTGAGAATGAGGATGGGAGAGAGTGTGAGAGTGAGAATGAGAATGGGAGAGAGAGTGTGAGAGTGAGAGTGAGGATGGGAGAGCGAGTGTGAGAGTGAGAGTGAGGATGGTAGAGAGAGTGTGAGAGTGAGAATGTGAATGTGAGAGAGTGTGAGAGTGAGAGTGAGGATGCGAGAGGGAGTGTGAGAGTGAGAGTTAGAATGGGAGACAGTGTGAGAGTGAGAGTGAGGATGGGAGAGAGTGTGAGAGAGAGAGTGAGGATGGGAGATAGAGTGTGAGAGTGAGAGTGCAGATGGGAGAGAGTGTGAGAGTGAGAGTGAGGATGACAGAGAGTGCAAGAGTGAGAGTGATATTGAGGATGGGAGAGAGTGTGAGAGTGAGAGTGAGAATGGGTGGGAGAGTGTGAAAGTGACAGTGAGAAGGACAGAGAGTGTGAGAGTGAGAGTGAGGATGACATAGAGTGTGAGAGTGAGAGTGAGGATGGGAGAGAGTGTGAGAGTGAGAGTGAGGATGGGAGAGAGTGTGAGACTGAGAGTTACAGTGAGAATGGGAGAGAGTGTGAGAGTGAGAATGGGAGAGTGTGTGAGAGTGAGAGTGAGGATGGGAGAGAGTGTGAGAGTGAGAGTTAGAGTGAGAACGGGAGAGAGAGTGAGAGTGAGAGTGAGACTGGGAGAGAGAGTGTCAGAGTGATAGTGAGAATGACAGAGAGTGTGAGAGTGAGAGTGAGGATGACAGAGAGTGTGAGAGTTTGAGAGTGAGGATGGGAGAGAGTGAGAGAGTGAGAGTGTGAATGGGAGAGAGTGTGAAAGTGACAGTGAGAATGACAGAGAGTGTGAGAGTGACAGTGAGGATGACATAGAGTGTGAGAGTGACAGTGAGGATGGGAGGGAGTGTGTGAGAGTGAGAGTGAGAGTGAGGATGGGAGAGAGTGTGTGAAAGTGAGAGTGAGGATGGGAGAGAGAGTGTGAGAGTGAGAGTGCGGATGGGAGAGCGTGTGAGAGTGAGAGTGAGGATGACAGAGAGTGTCAGTGTGAGAGTGAGAGTGAGAGTGAGGATGGGAGTGAGTGTGTGTGGGTGAGAGTGGGAATGGGAGAGAGAGCGTGAGAGTGAGAGTGAGAGTGAGGATGGGAGAGAGAGTGTGTGAGTGAGAGTGAGGATGGGAGAGAGTGTGAGAGTGAGAGTGAGGATGGGAGAGAGAGGGTGAGAATGAGAGTGAGGGTTGGGAGAGTGTGTGAGAGTGAGAATGAGAATGGGAGTGAGTGTGAGAGTGCAAGTGCGGATGGGAGAAAACGAGTGAGAGTGAGGATGGGAGAGAGTGTCCGTGACATTGAGGTTGGGAGTGAGTGTGAGAGTGAGAATGAGAATGGGAGAGAGAGTGTGAGAGTGACAGTGAGGATGGGAGAGTGAGACTGAGTGTAGGAGTGAGGATGGGAAAGAGTGTGAGAGAGGGAGTGAGGATGGGAGAGAGTGTGAGAGTGAGAGTGAGGATGGTGGAGAGAGTGTGAGAGTGAGGTGAGTGTGAGGATGGGGGAGAGACTGTGAGAGTGAGAGTGAGGATGGGAGAGAGTGTGAGAGAGTTAAAGTGAGGATGGGAGAGAGTGTGTGAGTGAGAGTGAGGATGGTAGAGAGAGTGTGAGAGTGACAGTGAGGATGGGAGAGAGAATGTGAGAGTGAGAGTGAGAGTGAGAATTGGAGAGAGAGTGTGAGAGTGAGAGTGAGAGTGAGGATGGGAGGGAGTGTGTGAGAGTGTGAGTGAGAATGGGAGTGAGTGTGGGAGTGAGGATGGTGGAGAGAGTGTGAGAATGAGAGTGAGGGGTGGGAGAGTGTGAGAGTGAGAGTGAGGATGGTAGAGAGAGTGTGAGAGTGAGAATGTGAATGTGAGAGAGTGTGAGAGTGAGAACACCAATGGGAGAGAGAGTGTGAGAGTGAGAATGAGAATGTGTGACAGTGTGAGAGTGAGAGTGAGGATGGTAGAGAGAGTGTGAGAGTGAGAATGTGAATGTGAGAGAGTGTGAGAGTGAGGATGGGAGAGAGAGTGTGAGAGTGAGAGTGAGAGTGAGGATGGGAGAGAGAGTTTGAGATTGAGAGTGAGAAGGGGAGTGAGAGTGAGAGTGAGAATGAGGATGGGAGAGAGTGTGAGAGTGAGAATGAGAATGGGAGAGAGAGTGTGAGAGTGAGAGTGAGGATGGGAGAGCGAGTGTGAGAGTGAGAGTGAGGATGGTAGAGAGAGTGTGAGAGTGAGAATGTGAATGTGAGAGAGTGTGAGAGTGAGAGTGAAGATGGGAGAGAGAGTGTGAGAGTGAGAGTGAGGATGGGAGAGAGAGTGTGAGAGTGAGAGTGAGAAGGGGAGAGAGAGTGTGAGAGTGAGAATGAGGATGGGAGAGAGTGTGTGAGTATGAGAATGGGAGAGAGAGTGTGAGAGTGAGATTGAGAATGTGAGAGAGTGTGAGAGTGAGAGTGAGGATGGTAGAGAGAGTGTGAGAGTGAGAATGTGAGAGTGAGAGGTGAGAGCGTGTGAGAGAGATTGAGGATGGGAGAGAAAGTATGAGAGTGAGAGTGCGGATTCGAGAGGGAGTGTGAGAGTGAGAGTTAGGATGGGAGAGAGTGTGAGAGTGAGAGTGAGGATGGGAGAGAGTGTGAGAGAGAGAGTGAGGATGGGAGATAGAGTGTGAGAGTGAGAGTGCAGATGGGAGAGAGTGTGAGAGTGAGAGTGAGGATGACAGAGAGTGCAAGAGTGAGAGTGAGATTGAGGATGGGAGAGAGTGTGAGAGTGAGAGTGAGAATGGGTGGGAGAGTGTGAAAGTGACAGTGAGAATGACAGAGAGTGTGAGAGTGAGAGTGAGGATGACATAGAGTGTGAGAGTGAGAGTGAGGATGGGAGAGAGTGTGAGAGTGAGAGTGAGGATGGGAGAGAGTGTGAGACTGAGAGTTACAGTGAGAATGGGAGAGAGTGTGAGAGTGAGAGTGAGGATGGGAGAGAGTGTGAGAGTGAGAGTTAGAGTGAGAACGGGAGAGAGAGTGAGAGTGAGAGTGAGACTGGGAGAGAGAGTGTCAGAGTGACAGTGAGAATGACAGAGAGTGTGAGAGTGAGAGTGAGGATGACAGAGAGTGTGAGAGTTTGAGAGTGAGGATGGGAGAGAGTGAGAGAGTGAGAGTGTGAATGGGAGAGAGTGTGAAAGTGACAGTGAGAATGACAGAGAGTGTGAGAGTGACAGTGAGGATGACATAGAGTGTGAGAGTGAGAGTGAGGATGGGAGGGAGTGTGTGAGAGTGAGAGTGAGAGTGAGGATGGGAGAGAGTGTGTGAGAGTGAGATTGAGGATGGGAGAGAGAGTGTGAGAGTGAGAGTGAGAGTGAGGATGGTAGAGAGTGTGTGAAAGTGAGAGTGAGGATGGGAGAGAGAGTGTGAGAGTGAGAGTGCGGATGGGAGAGCGTGTGAGAGTGAGAGTGAGGATGAAAGAGAGTGTCAGTGTGAGAGTGAGAGTGAGAGTGAGGATGGGAGTGAGTGTGTGAGGGTGAGAGTGGGAATGGGAGAGAGAGCGTGAGAGTGAGAGTGAGAGTGAGGATGGGAGAGAGAGTGTGAGAATGAGAGTGAGGGTTGGGAGAGTGTGTGAGAGTGAGAATGAGAATGGGAGTGAGTGTGAGAGTGCAAGTGCGGATGGGAGAAAACGTGTGAGAGTGAGAGTGAGAGTGAGGATGGGAGAGAGTGTCCGTGACATTGAGGATAGGAGTGAGTGTGAGAGTGAGGACTGGGTGAGGATGGGAGAGAGAGTGTGAGAGTGAGAATGAGAATGGGAGAGAGAGTGTGAGAGTGAGAGTGAGGATGGGAGAGAGTGTGAGAGTGAGAGTGAGGATGGTGGAGAGAGTGTGAGAGTGTGGTGAGTGTGAGGATGGGGGAGAGAGTGTGTGAGTGAGAGTGAGGATGGGAGAGAGTGTGAGAGTGAGAGTGAGGATGGGAGAGAGAGGGTGAGAATGAGAGTGAGGGTTGGGAGAGTGTGTGAGAGTGAGAATGAGAATGGGAGTGAGCGTGAGAGTGCAAGTGCGGATGGGAGAAAAAGTGTGAGAGTGAGAGTGAGAGTGAGGATGGGAGAGAGTGTCCGTGACATTGAGGAAGGGAGTGAGTGTGAGAGTGAGGACTGGGTGAGGATGGAAGAGAGAGTGTGAGAGTGAGAATGAGAATGGGAGAGAGAGTGTGAGAGTGAGAGTGAGGATGGTGGAGAGAGTGTGAGAGTGTGGTGAGTGTGATGATGGGGGAGAGAGTGTGTGAGTGAGAGTGAGGATGGGAGAGAGTGTGAGAGTGAGAGTGAGGATGGGAGAGAGAGGGTGAGAGTTAAAGTGAGGATGGGAGAGAGTGTGAGAGTGAGAGTGAGGATGGTGGAGAGAGTGTGAGAGTGACAGTGAGGATGGGTGAGTGAGACTGAGAGTAGGAGTGAGGATGGGAAAGAGTGTGAGAGAGGGAGTGAGGATGGGAATGAGTGTGAGAGTGAGAGTGAGGATGGGAGAGAGTGTGTGAGAGTGAGAGTGAGGATGGGAGAGAGGGTGTCAGAGTGAGAGGGCAAATGGGAGAGAGTTAGTGAGAGTGACAGTGAGAATGGAAGAGAGAGTGTGAGAGTGAGAGTGAGGATGGGAGAGAAAGTGTGAGAGTGAGAATGGGAGAGAGTGTGAGGATGGGAGAGAGAGTGTGAGAGTGAGAGTGAGAGTGAGGATGGGAGAGAGAGTGTGAGAGTGAGAGTGAGAAGGGGAGAGAGAGTGTGAGAGTGAGAATGAGGATGGGAGAGAGTGTGAGAGTGAGAACGCCAATGAGAGAGAGAGTGTGAGAGTGAGAATGAGAATGTGAGAGAGTGTGAGAGTGAGAGTGAGGATGGTAGAGAGAGTGTGAGAGTGAGAATGTGAATGTGAGAGAGTGTGAGAGTGAGGATGGGAGAGAGAGTGTGAGAGTGAGAGTGAGAGTGAGAGTGAGGATGGGAGAGAGAGTTTGAGATTGAGAGTGAGAAGGGGAGTGAGAGTGAGAATGAGGATGGGAGAGAGTGTGAGAGTGAGAATGAGAATGGGAGAGAGAGTGTGAGAGTGAGAGTGAGGATGGGAGAGCGAGTGTGAGAGTGAGAGTGAGGATGGTAGAGAGAGTGTGAGAGTGAGAATGTGAATGTGAGAGAGTGTGAGAGTGAGAGTGAGGATGGGAGAGAGAGTGTGAGAGTGAGAGTGAGAAGGGGAGAGAGAGTGTGAGAGTGAGAATGAGGATGGGAGAGAGTGTGTGAGTATGAGAATGGGAGAGAGAGTGTGAGAGTGAGATTGAGAATGTGAGAGAGTGTGAGAGTGAGAGTGAGGATGGTAGAGAGAGTGTGAGAGTGAGAATGTGAGAGTGAGAGTGAGAGTGAGAGAGAGATTGAGGATGGGAGAGAAAGTATGAGAGTGAGAGTGCGGATGCGAGAGGGAGTGTGAGAGTGAGAGTTAGGATGGGAGAGAGTGTGAGAGTGAGAGTGAGGATGGGAGAGAGTGTGAGAGAGAGAGTGAGGATGGGAGATAGAGTGTGAGAGTGAGAGTGAGGATGGGAGAGAGTGTGAGAGTGAGAGTGAGGATGACAGAGAGTGCAAGAGTGAGAGTGAGATTAAGGATGGGAGAGAGTCTGAGAGTGAGAGTGAGAATGGGTGGGAGAGTGTGAAAGTGACAGTGAGAATGACAGAGAGTGCGAGAGTGAGAGTGAGGATGACATAGAGTGTGAGAGTGAGAGTGAGGATGGGAGAGAGTGTGAGACTGAGAGTTACAGTGAGAATGGGAGAGAGTGTGAGAGTGAGAGTGAGAATGGGAGAGTGTGTGAGAGTGAGAGTGAGGATGGGAGAGAGTGTGAGAGTGAGAGTTAGAGTGAGAACGGGAGAGAGAGTGAGAGTGAGAGTGAGACTGGGAGAGAGAGTGTCAGAGTGACAGTGAGTTTCTAGTAACTATAGGCCGGTGAGTCTCACTTCTGTTGTGGGCAAAGTCTTAGAGAGAATTGTAAGGGATAGGATTTATGCACATCTGGATAGGAATAATGTGATCATGGATAGTCAGCATGGTTTTGTGAAGGGCAGGAGTGCCGTCACTAGCGGTGTTCCGCAAGGATCTGTTTTGGGACCATTGCTGTTTGTCATTTTTATAAATGACCTGGAAGAGGGGTTAGAAGGTTGGGTGAGCAAGTTTGCGGACGATACGAAAGTCGGAGGAGTTGTTGACAGTGAGGAAGGATGTGGCAGGTTACAGCAGGATATAGAGAAGCTGCAGAGCTGGGCAGAAAGGTGGCAAATGGAATTCAATGTAGCTAAGTGTGAGGTGATTCACTTTGGGAAGAATAACAAAAAGATGGGGTACTGGGCTAATGGTCGGATACTTGGTAGTGTGGATGAGCAGAGGGATCTTGGTGTCCATGTACACAGATCTCTGAAAGTTGCCACCCAGGTAAATAGTGCGGTGAGGAAGGCATATGGCGTACTGGCTTTTATTGGTAGAGGAATTGAGTTCCGGAGTCCTGAGGTCATGATGCAGTTGTATAAGACTCTGGTGCGGCCACATCTGGAATATTGTGTGCAGTTGTGGTCGCCATACTATAGGAAGGATGTGGAGGCACTGGAACGGGTGCAGAGGAGGTTTACCAGGATGTTGCCTGGTATGGAAGGAAGATCGTATGAGGAAAGACTGAGACACTTGGGGCTGTTTTCATTGGAGAAAAGAAGGTTTAGAGGTGACTTGATTGAGGTGTACAAGATGATTAGGGGGTTAGATAGGGTTGACAGTGTGAACCTTTTCCCGCGTATGGAGTCGGGTATTACAAGGGGGCATAGCTTTAAATTAAGGGGGGGTAGATATAGGACTGAAGTGAGGGGTAGGTTCTTCACTCAGCGAGTCGTAAGTTCATGGAATGCCCTGCCAGTAGCAGTGGTGGACTCTCCCTCTTTATGGGCATTTAAGCGGGCATTGGATAGGTATATGGAGGATAGTGGGTTAGTATAGGTTAGGTGGGCTTGGATCGGCGCAACATCGAGGGCCAAAGGGCCTGTACTGCGCTGTATTCTTCTATGTTCTATGTTCTATGTTCTATGAGAATGACAGAGAGTGTGAGAGTGAGAGTGAGGATGACAGAGAGTGTGAGAGTTTGAGAGTGAGGATGGGAGAGAGTGTGAGAGTGAGAGTGAGGATGGTAGAGAGAGTGTGAGAGTGAGAATGTGAATGTGAGAGAGTGTGAGAGTGAGGATGGGAGAGAGAGTGTGAGAGTGAGAGTGAGAGTGAGGATGGGAGAGAGAGTTTGAGATTGAGAGTGAGAAGGGGAGTGAGAGTGAGAATGAGGATGGGAGAGAGTGTGAGAGTGAGAATGAGAATGGGAGAGAGAGTGTGAGAGTGAGAGTGAGGATGGGAGAGCGAGTGTGAGAGTGAGAGTGAGGATGGTAGAGAGAGTGTGAGAGTGAGAATGTGAATGTGAGAGAGTGTGAGAGTGAGAGTGAGGATGGGAGAGAGAGTGTGAGAGTGAGAGTGAGAAGGGGAGAGAGAGTGTGAGAGTGAGAATGAGGATGGGAGAGAGTGTGTGAGTATGAGAATGGGAGAGAGAGTGTGAGAGTGAGATTGAGAATGTGAGAGAGTGTGAGAGTGAGAGTGAGGATGGTAGAGAGAGTGTGAGAGTGAGAATGTGAGAGTGAGAGTGAGAGTGAGAGAGAGATTGAGGATGGGAGAGAAAGTATGAGAGTGAGAGTGCGGATGCGAGAGGGAGTGTGAGAGTGAGAGTTAGGATGGGAGAGAGTGTGAGAGTGAGAGTGAGGATGGGAGAGAGTGTGAGAGAGAGAGTGAGGATGGGAGATAGAGTGTGAGAGTGAGAGTGAGGATGGGAGAGAGTGTGAGAGTGAGAGTGAGGATGACAGAGAGTGCAAGAGTGAGAGTGAGATTAAGGATGGGAGAGAGTCTGAGAGTGAGAGTGAGAATGGGTGGGAGAGTGTGAAAGTGACAGTGAGAATGACAGAGAGTGCGAGAGTGAGAGTGAGGATGACATAGAGTGTGAGAGTGAGAGTGAGGATGGGAGAGAGTGTGAGACTGAGAGTTACAGTGAGAATGGGAGAGAGTGTGAGAGTGAGAGTGAGAATGGGAGAGTGTGTGAGAGTGAGAGTGAGGATGGGAGAGAGTGTGAGAGTGAGAGTTAGAGTGAGAACGGGAGAGAGAGTGAGAGTGAGAGTGAGACTGGGAGAGAGAGTGTCAGAGTGACAGTGAGTTTCTAGTAACTATAGGCCGGTGAGTCTCACTTCTGTTGTGGGCAAAGTCTTAGAGAGAATTGTAAGGGATAGGATTTATGCACATCTGGATAGGAATAATGTGATCATGGATAGTCAGCATGGTTTTGTGAAGGGCAGGAGTGCCGTCACTAGCGGTGTTCCGCAAGGATCTGTTTTGGGACCATTGCTGTTTGTCATTTTTATAAATGACCTGGAAGAGGGGTTAGAAGGTTGGGTGAGCAAGTTTGCGGACGATACGAAAGTCGGAGGAGTTGTTGACAGTGAGGAAGGATGTGGCAGGTTACAGCAGGATATAGAGAAGCTGCAGAGCTGGGCAGAAAGGTGGCAAATGGAATTCAATGTAGCTAAGTGTGAGGTGATTCACTTTGGGAAGAATAACAAAAAGATGGGGTACTGGGCTAATGGTCGGATACTTGGTAGTGTGGATGAGCAGAGGGATCTTGGTGTCCATGTACACAGATCTCTGAAAGTTGCCACCCAGGTAAATAGTGCGGTGAGGAAGGCATATGGCGTACTGGCTTTTATTGGTAGAGGAATTGAGTTCCGGAGTCCTGAGGTCATGATGCAGTTGTATAAGACTCTGGTGCGGCCACATCTGGAATATTGTGTGCAGTTGTGGTCGCCATACTATAGGAAGGATGTGGAGGCACTGGAACGGGTGCAGAGGAGGTTTACCAGGATGTTGCCTGGTATGGAAGGAAGATCGTATGAGGAAAGACTGAGACACTTGGGGCTGTTTTCATTAGAGAAAAGAAGGTTTAGAGGTGACTTGATTGAGGTGTACAAGATGATTAGGGGGTTAGATAGGGTTGACAGTGTGAACCTTTTCCCGCGTATGGAGTCGGGTATTACAAGGGGGCATAGCTTTAAATTAAGGGGGGGTAGATATAGGACTGAAGTTAGGGGTAGGTTCTTCACTCAGCGAGTCGTAAGTTCATGGAATGCCCTGCCAGTAGCAGTGGTGGACTCTCCCTCTTTATGGGCATTTAAGCGGGCATTGGATAGGTATATGGAGGATAGTGGGTTAGTATAGGTTAGGTGGGCTTGGATCGGCGCAACATCGAGGGCCAAAGGGCCTGTACTGCGCTGTATTCTTCTATGTTCTATGTTCTATGTTCTATGAGAATGACAGAGAGTGTGAGAGTGAGAGTGAGGATGACAGAGAGTGTGAGAGTTTGAGAGTGAGGATGGGAGAGAGTGTGAGAGTGAGAGAGTGAGAGTGTGAATGGGAGAGAGTGTGAAAGTGACAGTGAGAATGACATAGAGTGTGAGAGTGAGAGTGAGGATGGGAGGGAGTCTGTGAGAGTGAGAGTGCGGATGGGAGAGCGTGTGAGAGTGAGGATGACAGAGAGTGTCAGTGTGAGAGTGAGAGTGAGAGTGAGGATGGGAGTGAGTGTGTGAGGGTGAGAGTGGGAATGGGAGAGAGAGCGTGAGAGTGAGAGTGAGGATGGGAGAGAGTGGGAAAGTGACAGTGAGAATGACAGAGAGTGTGAGAGTGACAGTGAGGATGACATAGAGTGTGAAAGTGAGAGTGAGGATGGGAGAGAGTGTGAGAGTGAGGATGGGAGAGAGTGTGAGAGTGAGAGTGAGGATGGGAGAGAGAGGGTGAGAATGAGAGTGAGGGATGGGAGAGTGTGTGAGAGTGAGAATGAGAATGGGAGTGAGTGTGAGAGTGCAAGTGCGGATGGGAGAAAACGTGTGAGAGTGAGAGTGAGAGTGAGGATGGGAGAGAGTGTCCGTGACATTGAGGAAGGGAGTGAGTGTGAGAGTGATGACTGGGTGAGGATGGAAGAGAGAGTGTGAGAGTGAGAATGAGAATGGGAGAGAGAGTGTGAGAGTGACAGTGAGGATGGGAGAGTGAGACTGAGTATAGGAGTGAGGATGGGAGAGAGTGTGAGAGTGAGAGTGAGGATGGGAGAGAGTGTGAGAGTGAGAGTGAGGATGGGAGAGAGTGTGTGAGAGTGAGAATGAGAATGGGAGTGAGTGTGAGAGTGCAAGTGCGGATGGGAGAAAACGTGTGAGAGTGAGAGTGAGAGTGAGAGTGAGGATGGGAGAGAGTGTCCGTGACATTGAGGATGGGAGTGAGTGTGAGAGTGAGGACTGGGTGAGGATGGAAGAGAGAGTGTGAGAGTGAGAATGAGAATGGGAGAGAGAGTGTGAGAGTGAGAGTGAGGATGGGAGAGTGAGACTGAGTGTAGGAGTGAGGATGGGAAAGAGTGTGAGAGAGGGAGTGAGGATGGGAGAGAGTGTGAGAGTGAGATTGAGGATGGGAGAGAGGGTGTGAGAGTGAGAGGACAAATGGGAGAGAGTTAGTGAGAGTGACAGTGAGGATGGGAGAGAGAGTGTGAGAGTGAGAGTGAGGATGGGAGAGAAAGTGTGAGAGTGAGAATGGGAGAGAGTGTGAGAGTGAGAGTGAGAATGGGAGAGAGAGTGTGAGAGTGACAATGAGAATGACAGGGAGTGCGAGAATGACAGTGAGGATGACATAGAGTGTGAGAGTGAGAGTGAGGATGGGAGAGAGTGAGAGAATGATAGTGTGGATGGGAGAGAGTGTGAGAGTGACAGTGAGGATGGGAGAGAGTGTGAATGTGAGAGTGAGAGTGAGTATTGGAGAGAGTGTGTGAGAGTGAGAGTGAGGATGGGAGAGAGTGTGTGGGAGTGACAGTGAGGATGGGAGAGAGAATGTGAGAGTGAGAGTGAGAGTGAGAATTGGAGAGAGAGTGTGAGAGTGAGAGTGAGAGTGAGGATGGGAGAGAGTGTGTGAGAGTGTGAGTGAGAATGAGAGAGTGTGAGAGTGAGAGTGAGAGTGAGGATGGTAGAGAGAGTGTGAGAGTGAGAATGTGAGAGTGAGAGTGAGAGTGAGAGAGAGATTGAGGATGGGAGAGAAAGTATGAGAGTGAGAGTGCGGATGCGAGAGGGAGTGTGAGAGTGAGAGTTAGGATGGGAGAGAGTGTGAGAGTGAGAGTGAGGATGGGAGAGAGTGTGAGAGAGAGAGTGAGGATGGGAGATAGAGTGTGAGAGTGAGAGTGAGGATGGGAGAGAGTGTGAGAGAGAGAGTGAGGATGACAGAGAGTGCAAGAGTGAGAGTGAGATTAAGGATGGGAGAGAGTCTGAGAGTGAGAGTGAGAATGGGTGGGAGAGTGTGAAAGTGACAGTGAGAATGACAGAGAGTGTGAGAGTGAGAGTGAGGATGACATAGAGTGTGAAAGTGAGAGTGAGGATGGGAGAGAGTGTGAGAGTGAGAGTGAGGATGGGAGAGAGTGTGAGACTGAGAGTTACAGTGAGAATGGGAGAGAGTGTGAGAGTGAGAGTGAGAATGGGAGAGTGTGTGAGAGTGAGGATGGGAGAGAGTGTGAGAGTGAGAGTTAGAGTGAGAACGGGAGAGAGAGTGAGAGTGAGAGTGAGACTGGGAGAGAGAGTGTCAGAGTGACAGTGAGTTTCTAGTAACTATAGGCCGGTGAGTCTCACTTCTGTTGTGGGCAAAGTCTTAGAGAGAATTGTAAGGGATAGGATTTATGCACATCTGGATAGGAATAATGTGATCAAGGATAGTCAGCATGGTTTTGTGAAGGGCAGGAGTGCCGTCACTAGCGGTGTTCCGCAAGGATCTGTTTTGGGACCATTGCTGTTTGTCATTTTTATAAATGACCTGGAAGAGGGGTTAGAAGGTTGGGTGAGCAAGTTTGCGGATGATACGAAAGTCGGAGGAGTTGTTGACAGTGAGGAAGGATGTGGCAGGTTACAGCAGGATATAGAGAAGCTGCAGAGCTGGGCAGAAAGGTGGCAAATGGAATTCAATGTAGCTAAGTGTGAGGTGATTCACTTTGGGAAGAATAACAAAAAGATGGGGTACTGGGCTAATGGTCGGATACTTGGTAGTGTGGATGAGCAGAGGGATCTTGGTGTCCATGTACACAGATCTCTGAAAGTTGCCACCCAGGTAAATAGTGTGGTGAGGAAGGCATATGGCGTACTGGCTTTTATTGGTAGAGGAATTGAGTTCCGGAGTCCTGAGGTCATGATGCAGTTGTATAAGACTCTGGTGCGGCCGCATCTGGAATATTGTGTGCAGTTTTGGTCGCCATACTATAGGAAGGATGTGGAGGCACTGGAACGGGTGCAGAGGAGGTTTACCAGGATGTTGCCTGGTATGGAAGGAAGATCGTATAAGGAAAGACTGAGACACTTGGGGCTGTTTTCATTGGAGAAAAGAAGGTTTAGAGGTAACTTGATTGAGGTGTACAAGATGATTAGGGGGTTAGATAGGGTTGACAGTGTGAACCTTTTCCCGCGTATGGAGTCGGGTATTACAAGGGGGCATAGCTTTAAATTAAGGGGGGGTAGATATAGGACTGAAGTTAGGGGTAGGTTCTTCACTCAGCGAGTTGTAAGTTCATGGAATGCCCTGCCAGTAGCAGTGGTGGACTCTCCCTCTTTATGGGCATTTAAGCGGGCATTGGATAGGTATATGGAGGATAGTGGGTTAGTATAGGTTAGGTGGGCTTGGATCGGCGCAACATCGAGGGCCAAAGGGCCTGTACTGCGCTGTATTCTTCTATGTTCTATGTTCTATGTTCTATGAGAATGACAGAGAGTGTGAGAGTGAGAGTGAGGATGACAGAGAGTGTGAGAGTTTGAGAGTGAGGATGGGAGAGAGTGTGAGAGTGAGAGAGTGAGAGTGTGAATGGGAGAGAGTGTGAAAGTGACAGTGAGAATGACAGAGAGTGTGAGAGTGACAGTGAGGATGACATAGAGTGTGAGAGTGAGAGTGAGGATGGGAGGGAGTGTGTGAGAGTGAGAGTGAGAGTGAGGATGGTAGAGAGTGTGTGAAAGTGAGAGTGAGGATGGGAGTGAGTGTGTGAGAGTGAGAGTGCGGATGGGAGAGCGTGTGAGAGTGAGAGTGAGGATGACAGAGAGTGTCAGTGTGAGAGTGAGAGTGAGAGTGAGGATGGGAGTGAGTGTGGGAGGGTGAGAGTGGGAATGGGAGAGAGAGCGTGAGAGTGAGAGTGAGGATGGGAGAGAGTGGGAAAGTGACAGTGAGAATGACAGAGAGTGTGAGAGTGACAGTGAGGATGACATAGAGTGTGAGAGTGAGAGTGAGGGTGGGAGAGAGTGTGTGAGAGTGAGAGTGAGAGTGAGGATGGGAGAGAGTGTGTGAGAGTGAGATTGAGGATGGGAGAGAGAGTGTGAGAGTGAGAGTGAGAGTGAGGATGGTAGAGAGTGTGTGAGAGTGAGAGTGCGGATGGGAGAGCGTGTGAGAGTGAGAGTGAGGATGACAGAGAGTGTCAGTGTGAGAGTGAGAGTGAGATTGAGGATGGGAGAGAGTGTGAGAGTGAGAGTGAGAATGGGAGTGAGTGTGTGAGGGTGAGAGTGTGAATGGGAGAGAGAGCGTGAGAGTGAGAGTGAGAGTGAGGATGGGAGAGAGAGTGTGAGAATGAGAGTGAGGGTTGGGAGAGTGTGTGAGAGTGAGAATGAGAATGGGAGTGAGTGTGAGAGTGCAAGTGCGGATGGGAGAAAACGTGTGAGAGTGAGAGTGAGAGTGAGGATGGGAGAGAGTGTCCGTGACATTGAGGATGGGAGTGAGTGTGAGAGTGAGGACTGGGTGAGGATGGGAGAGAGAGTGTGAGAGTGAGAATGAGAATGGGAGAGAGAGTGTGAGAGTGAGAGTGAGGATGGGAGAGAGTGTGAGAGTGAGAGTGAGGATGGTGGAGAGAGTGTGAGAGTGTGGTGAGTTTGAGGATGGGGGAGAGAGTGTGTGAGTGAGAGTGAGGATGGGAGAGAGTGTGAGAGTGAGAGTGAGGATGGGAGAGAGAGGGTGAGAATGAGACTGAGGGTTGGGAGAGTGTGTGAGAGTGAGAATGAGAATGGGAGTGAGTGTGAGAGTGCAAGTGCGGATGGGAGAAAACGTGTGAGAGTGAGAGTGAGAGTGAGGATGGGAGAGAGTGTCCGTGACATTGAGGATGGGAGTGAGTGTGAGAGTGAGGACTGGGTGAGGATGGAAGAGAGAGTGTGAGAGTGAGAATGAGAATGGGAGAGAGAGTGTGAGAGTGACAGTGAGGATGGGAGAGTGAGACTGAGTGTAGGAGTGAGGATGGGAAAGAGTGTGAGAGAGGGAGTGAGGATGGGAGAGAGTGTGAGAGTGAGAGTGAGGATGGGAGAGAGTGTGTGAGAGTGAGGATGAGAATGGGAGAGAGAGTGTGAGAGTGAGAGTGAGAATGGGAGAGAGTGTGTGAGAGTGAGATTGAGGATGGGAGAGAGGGTGTGAGAGTGAGAGGACAAATGGGAGAGAGTTAGTGAGAGTGACAGTGAGGATGGGAGAGAGAGTGTGAGAGTGAGAGTGAGGATGGGAGAGAAAGTGTGAGAGTGAGAATGGGAGAGAGTGTGAGAGTGAGAGTGAGAATGGGAGAGAGAGTGTGAGAGTGACAATGAGAATGACAGGGAGTGCGAGAATGACAGTGAGGATGACATAGAGTGTGAGAGTGAGAGTGAGGATGGGAGAGAGTGAGAGAATGATAGTGTGGATGGGAGAGAGTGTGAGAGTGACAGTGAGGATGGGAGAGAGTGTGAATGTGAGAGTGAGAGTGAGTATTGGAGAGAGTGTGTGAGAGTGAGAGTGAGGATGGGAGAGAGTGTGTGGGAGTGACAGTGAGGATGGGAGAGAGAATGTGAGAGTGAGAGTGAGAGTGAGAATTGGAGAGAGAGTGTGAGAGTGAGAGTGAGAGTGAGGATGGGAGAGAGTGTGTGAGAGTGTGAGTGAGAATGAGAGAGTGCGAGAGTGAGAGTGAGAATGGGAGTGAGTGTGGGAGTGAGGATGGTGGAGAGAGTGTGAGAATGAGAGTGAGGGGTGGGAGAGTGTGAGAGTGAGAGTGAGGATGGTAGAGAGAGTGTGAGAGTGAGAATGTGAATGTGAGAGAGTGTGAGAGTGAGAATGTGAATGTGAGAGAGTGTGAGAGTGAGAACACCAATGGGAGAGAGAGTGTGAGAGTGAGAATGAGAATGTGAGAGAGTGTGAGAGTGAGAGTGAGGGTGGTAGAGAGAGTGTGAGAGTGAGAATGTGAATGTGAGAGAGTGTGAGAGTGAGGATGGGAGAGTGTGAGAGTGAGAGTGAGAGTGAGGATGGGAGAGAGAGTTTGAGATTGAGAGTGAGAAGGGGAGTGAGAGTGAGAGTGAGAATGAGGATGGGAGAGAGTGTGAGAGTGAGAATGAGAATGGGAGAGAGAGTGTGAGCGTGAGAGTGAGGATGGGAGAGCGAGTGTGAGAGTGAGAGTGAGGATGGTAGAGAGAGTGTGAGAGTGAGAATGTGAATGTGAGAGAGTGTGAGAGTGAGAGTGAGGATGCGAGAGGAAGTGTAAGAGTGAGAGTTAGAATGGGAGAGAGTGTGAGAGTAAGAGTGAGGATGGGAGAGAGTGTGAGAGAGAGAGTGAGGATGGGAGATAGAGTGTGAGAGTGAGAGTGCAGATGGGAGAGAGTGTGAGAGTGAGGATGACAGAGAGTGCAAGAGTGAGAGTGAGATTGAGAATGGGAGAGAGTGTGAGAGTGAGAGTGAGAATGGGTGGGAGAGTGTGAAAGTGACAGTGAGAAGGACAGAGAGTGTGAGAGTGAGAGTGAGGATGACATAGAGTGTGAGAGTGAGAGTGAGGATGGGAGAGAGTGTGAGAGTGAGAGTGAGGATGGGAGAGAGTGTGAGACTGAGAGTTACAGTGAGAATGGGAGAGAGTGTGAGAGTGAGAGTGAGAGTGAGGATGGGAGAGAGTGTGTGAGAGTGTGAGTGAGAATGAGAGAGTGTGAGAGTGAGAGTGAGAATGGGAGTGAGTGTGGGAGTGAGGATGGTGGAGAGAGTGTGAGAATGAGAGTGAGGGGTGGGAGAGTGTGAGAGTGAGAGTGAGGATGGTAGAGAGAGTGTGAGAGTGAGAATGTGAATGTGAGAGAGTGTGAGAGTGAGAGAGAGGATGGGAGAGTGTGTGAGAGTGAGAGTGAGAGTGAGGATGGGAGAGAGAGTGTGAGAGTGAGAGTGAGGATGGTGGAGAGAGTGTGAGAGTGAGAGTGAGGATGGGAGAGAAAGTGTGAGAGTGAGAGTGAGGATGCGAGAGAGAGTGTGAGAGTAAAAGTGAGGATGGGAGTGAGTGTGAGAGTGAGAGTGAGGATGGTGGAGAGAGTGTGAGACTGAGAGTGAGGATGGGAGAGAAAGTGTGAGAGTGATAGTGAGGATGGGAGAGAGTGTGAGAGTGAGAGTGAGGATGGGAGAGAGAGTGTGAAAGTGACAGTGAGGATGGGAGAGAGTGTGAGAGTGAGAGTGAGGGTGGTGGAGAGAGTGTGAGAGTGAGAGTGAGGGTGGTGGAGAGAGTGTGAGAGTGAGGATGGGAGAGAGGGTGTGAGAGTGACAGTGAGGATGGGTGAGTGAGACTGAGAGTAGGAGTGAGGATGGGAGAGAGTGTGAGAGAGGGAGTGAGGATGGGAGCGAGTGTGAGAGTGAGTGTGAGAGTGGGGTGGGAGAGAGTGTGTGAGAGTGAGGATGAGAATGGGAGAGAGAGTGTGAGAGTGAGAGTGAGAATGGGAGAGAGAGTGTGAGAGTGAGAGTGCAAATGGGAGAGTGTGTGTGAGAGTGAGGATGAGAAGGGAAAGGGAGTGTAAGAGTGAGAGTGAGAATGGGGAGAGTGTGTGAGAGTGAGAGTGAGGATGGGAGAGTGAGTGTGAGAGTGAGAGTGAGAGTGAGGATGGGAGAGAGAGTGTGAGAGTGAGAGTGCGGATGGGAGAGAGTGTGAGAGTGAGGATGGGAGAGAGTGTGAGCGTGAGTGAGTGTAAGGATGGGTGAAAAAGGGTGAGAGTGAGAGTGCGGATGGGAGAGAGTGTGAGAGTGAGAGTGAGGATGGGAGAGAGTGTGAGAGTGAGAGTGAGGATGGGAGAGAGTGTGAAAGTGAGAGAGCGGATGGGAGAGAGAGTGTGAGAGTGAGAGTGAGGTTGGGAGAGAGTGTGAGAGTGACAGTGAGGATGGGAGAGAGTGTGAGAGTGACAGTGAGTATGGGAGAGAGAGTGTGAGAGTGAGAGTGCGGATGCGACAGGGAGTGTGAGAGTGAGAGTGAGGATGGGAGAGAGTGTGAGAGTGACAGTGAGGATGGGAGAGAGTGTGAGAGTGACAGTGAGGATGGGAGAGAGAGTGTGAGAGTGAGAGTGCGGATGGGAGAGAGTGTGAGAGTGAGAGTGAGGATGACAGAGAGTGTGAGAGTGATAGTGAGGATGGGAGTGAGTGTGTGAGTGAGAGTTAGAGTGAGAATGGGAGAGAGTGAGAGAGTGGGAGTGAGAATGGGAGAGAGTGTGACAGTGAGAGTGAGAGTGAGAGTGAGAATGGGAGAGAGTGTGAGTGTGACAGTGAGGATGGGAGAGTGAGTGTGAGAGTGAGAGTGCGGATGGGAGAGAGTGAGAGAGTGAGAGTGAGGATGACAGAGTGTGAGAGTGAGAGTTAGAATGGGAGAGAGTATGAGAGCGAGAGTGAGGATGGGAGAGAAAGTGTGAGAGCGAGAGTGCAGATGGGAGAGAGTGGGAGACTGAGAGTGAGGATAGGAGAGAGAGTGTGAGAGTGAGAGTGAGAATGGGAGAGAGTGTGAGTTTGAGAGTGAGGATGGGAGAGAGAGTGTGAGATTGACAGTGAGGATGGGAGAGAGAGTGTGAGAGTGAGAGTGCAAATGGGAGAGTGTGTGTTGGAGTGAGGATCAGAGGGAAAGGGAGTGTGAGAGTGAGAGTGAGAATGGGAGAGAGTTTGTGAGAGGGAGAGTGAGGATGGGAGAGTGAGTGTGAGAGTGACAGTGAGAGTGAGGATGGGAGAGAGTGTGTGAGAGTGACAGTGAAGATGGGAGAGAAAGTGTGAGATTGAGAATGGGAGAGATTGTGAGAGTGAGAGTGAGAATGGGAGAGAGAGTGTGAGAGTGACAGTGAGAATGACAGAGCGTGTGAGAGTGACAGTGAGGATGACATAGAGTGTGAGAGTGACAGTGAGGATGGGAGAGAGTGTGAGAGTGACAGTGAGGATGGGAGAGAGTATGAGAGTGACACTGAGGATGGGAGAGAGTCAGAGTGAGGATGGGAGAGAGTGTGAGAGCGAGAGTGAGAGTGAGGTAGGGGAGAGAGTGTGTGAGAGTGAGAGTGAGGATGGGAGAGAGTGTGTGGGAGTGACAGTGAGGATGGGAGAGAGAATGTGAGAGTGAGAGTGAGAATTGGAGAGAGAGTGTGAGAGTGAGAGTGAGAGTGAGGATGGGAGAGAGTGTGTGAGAGTGTGATTAGAATGGGAGAGTGTGAGAGTGAGAGTGAGAATGGGAGTGAGTGTGGGAGTGAGGATGGGAGAGAGAGTTTGAGAATGAGAGTGAGGTGTGGGAGAGTGTGAGAGTGAGAGTGAGGATGGTAGAGAGAGTGTGAGAGTGAGAATGTGAATGTGAGAGAGTGTGAGAGTGAGAGTGAGGATGGGAGAGAGTGTGAGAGTGAGAATGGGATAGAGAGTGTGAGAGTGAGAATGAGAATGTGAGAGAGTGTGAGAGTGAGAGTGAGGATGGTAGACGAGTGTAAGAGTGAGAATGTGAATGTGAGAGAGTGTGAGAGTGAGAGTGAGGATGGGAGAGAGAGTGTGAGAGTGAGAGTGAGAGTGAGGATGGGAGAGAGAGTGTGAGAGTGAGAGTGAGAAGGGGAGAGAGAGTGTGAGAGTGAGAATGAGGGGTGGGAGAGTGTGAGAGTGAGAGTGAGGATGGTAGAGAGAGTGTGAGAGTGAGAATGTGAATGTGAGAGAGTGTGAGAGTGAGAGTGAGAAGGGGAGAGAGAGTGTGAGAGTGAGAATGAGAAGGGAAGAGAGTGTGAGAATGAAAGGGAGGGTGAGGATGTGAGATAGAGTGTGAGAGTGTGAGTGAGGATGGGAGGGAGAGTGTGAGAGTGAGTGTGAGAATGGGAGAGAGAGTGTGAGAGTGAGAGTGAGGATGGGAGAGATTGTATGAGAGTGTGAGTGTGAATGGGAGAGTGTGAGAGTGAGAATGGGAGTGAGTGTGGGAGTGAGGATGGGAGAGAGAGTGTGAGAATGAGAGTGAGGGGTGGGAGAGTGTGAGAGTGAGAGTGAGGATGGTAGAGAGAGTGTGAGAGTGAGAATGTGAATGTGAGAGAGTGTGAGAGTGAGAGTGAGGATGGGAGAGTGTGAGAGTGAGAATGAGAATGGGAGAGAGAGTGTGAGAGTGAGAATGAGAATGTGAGAGAGTGTGAGAGTGACAGTGAGAGTGAGGATGGTAGAGAGAGTGTGAGAGTGAGAATGTGAATGTGAGAGCGTGTGAGAGTGAGAGAGAGGATGGGAGAGTGTGTGAGAGTGAGAGTGAGGATGGGAGAGAGAGTGTGAGAGTGAGAGTGAGGATGGTGGAGAGAGTGTGAGAGTGAGAGTGAGGATGGGAGAGAAAGTGTGAGAGTGACAGTGAGGATGGGAGAGAGAGTGTGAGAGTAAAAGTGAGGATGGGAGTGAGTGTGAGATTGAGAGTGAGGATGGTGGAGAGAGTGTGAGACTGAGAGTGAGGATGGGAGAGAAAGTGTGAGAGTGACAGTGAGGATGGGAGAGAGTGTGAGAGTGAGAGTGAGGATGGGAGAGAGAGTGTGAGAGTGACAGTGAGGATGGGAGAGAGTGTGAGAGTGAGGGTGAGGGTGGTGGAGAGAGTGTGAGAGTGAGGATGGGAGAGAGGGTGTGAGAGTGACAGTGAGGATGGGTGAGTGAGACTGAGAGTAGGAGTGAGGATGGGAGAGAGTGTGAGAGAGGGAGTGAGGATGGGAGCGAGTGTCAGAGTGAGTGTGAGAGTGAGGTTAGGAGAGAGTGTGTGAGAGTGAGGATGAGAATGGGAGAGAGAGTGTGAGAGTGAGAGTGAGAATGGGAGAGAGAGTGTGAGAGTGAGAGTGCAAATGGGAGAGTGTGTGTGAGAGTGAGGATGAGAAGGGAAAGGGAGTGTAAGAGTGAGAGTGAGAATGGGGGAGAGTGTGTGAGAGTGAGAGTGAGGATGGGAGAGTGAGTGTGAGAGTGAGAGTGAGGATGGGAGAGAGAGTGTGAGAGTGAGAGAGCAGATGGGAGAGAGTGTGAGAGTGAGGATGGGAGAGAGAGTGTGAGAGTGAGAGTGAGTGTAAGGATGGGTGAAAAAGGGTGAGAGTGAGAGTGCGGATGGGAGAGAGTGTGAGAGTGAGAGTGAGAAGGGGAGTGAGAGTGTGAGAGTGAGAATGAGAATGGGAGAGAGAGTGTGAGAGTGAGAATGAGAATGTGAGAGATGTGTGAGTGAGAGTGAGGATGGTAGAGAGAGTGTGAGAGTAAGAGTGAGGATGGGAGAGAGAGAGTGAGAGTGAGAGTGAGAGTGAGGATGGGAGAGAGAGTGTGAGAGTGAGAGTGAGAGTGAGGATGGGAGAGAGAGTGTGAGAGTGAGAGTGAGAAGGTGAGAGAGTGTGAGAGTGAGAACGCCAATGGGAGAGAGAGTGTGAGAGTGAGAATGAGAATGTGAGAGAGTGTGAGAGTGAGAGTGAGGATGGTAGAGAGAGTGTGAGAGTGAGAATGTGAATGTGAGAGAGTGTGAGAGTGAAAGTGAGAGTGAGGATGGGAGAGAGAGTGTGAGAGTGAGAGTGAGAGTGAGGATGGGAGAGAGAGTGTGAGAGTGAGAGTGAGAGTGAGAAGGGGAGAGAGAGTGTGAGAGTGAGAATGAGAATGTGAGAGAGTGTGAGAGTGAGAGTGAGGATTGTAGAGAGAGTGTGAGCGTGAGAATGTGAGAGTGAGACTGAGAGTGAGAGAGAGATTGAGGATGGGAGAGAAAGTATGAGAGTGAGAGTGCGGATGCGAGAGGGAGTGTGAGAGTGAGAGTGAGGATGGGAGAGAGTGTGAGAGTGACAGTGAGGATGGGAGAGAGAGTGTGAGAGTGAGAGTGCGGATGGGAGAGCCTGTGAGAGTGAGAGTGAGGATTACAGAGAGTGCAAGAGTGAGAGTGAGAGTGAGAATGGGAGAGAGTGTGAGAGTGAGAGTTAGAGTGAGAATAGGAGAGAGTGTGAGAGTGAGAGTGAGAATGGGAGGGAGAGTGTGAAAGTGACCGTGAGAATGACAGAGAGTGTGAGAGTGAGAGTGAGGATGACATAGAGTGTCAGAGTGAGAGTGAGGATGGGAGAGAGTGTGAGAGTGAGAGTGAGGATGGGAGAGAGTGTGAGAGTGAGAGTTACAGTGAGAATGGGAGAGAGTGTGAGAGTGAGAGTGAGAATGGGAGAGAATGTGAGAGTGAGAGTTAGAGTGAGAATGGGAGAGAGTGAGAGTGAGACTGGGAGAGAGTGTGAGAGTGAGAGTGAGGATGACAGATAGTGTGAGAGTGAGAGTGAGGATGACAGAGAGTGTTAGAGTTTGAGAGTGAGGATGGGAGAGAGTGTGAGAGTGAGAGTTAGAGTGAGAATGGGAGAGAGTGAGAGTGTGAATGGGAGAGAGTGTGAAAGTGACTGTGAGAATGACAGAGAGTGTGAGAGTGACAGGGAGGATGACATAGAGTGTGAGAGTGAGAGTGAGGATGGGAGAGAGTTTGTGAGAGTGAGAGTGAGAGTGAGGATGGGAGAGAGTGTGTGAGAGTGAGAGTGAGAATGGGAGAGAGAGTGTGAGAGTGAGAGTGAGAGTGAGGATGGGAGAGAGAGTTTGAGAGTGAGAGTGAGAAGGGGAGTGAGAGTGTGAGAGTGAGAATGAGAATGGGAGAGAGAGTGTGAGAGTGAGAATGAGAATGTGAGAGAGTGTGTGAGTGAGAGTGAGGATGGTAGAGAGAGTGTGAGAGTAAGAGTGAGGATGGGAGAGAGAGAGTGAGAGTGAGAGTGAGAGTGAGGATGGGAGAGAGAGTGTGAGAGTGAGAGTGAGAGTGAGGATGGGAGAGAGAGTGTGAGAGTGAGAGTGAGAAGGTGAGAGAGTGTGAGAGTGAGAACGCCAATGGGAGAGAGAGTGTGAGAGTGAGAATGAGAATGTGAGAGAGTGTGAGAGTGAGAGTGAGGATGGTAGAGAGAGTGTGAGAGTGAGAATGTAAATGTGAGAGAGTGAGAGTGAGAGTGAGGATGGGAGAGAGAGTGTGAGAGTGAGAGTCAGAGTGAGGATGGGAGAGAGAGTTTGAGAGTGAGAGTGAGAAGGGGAGTGAGAGTGTGAGAGTGAGAATGAGGATGGGAGAGAGTGTGAGAGTGAGAATAAGAATGGGAGAGAGAGTGTGAGAGTGAGAATGAGAATGTGAGAGAGTGTGAGAGTGAGGATGGTAGAGAGAGTGTGAGAGTGAGAATGTGAATGTGAGAGAGTGTGAGAGTGAGAGTGAGGATGGGAGAGAGAGTGTGAGAGTGAGAGTGAGAGTGTGATGGGAGAGAGAGTGTGAGAGTGAGAGTGAGAAGGGGAGAGAGAGTGTGAGAGTAAAAATGAGGATGGGAGAGAGTGTGAGAGTGAGTATGAGAATGGGAGAGAGAGTGTGAGAGTGAGAGTGAGAGTGAGGATGGGAGAGGGAGTGTGAGAGTGAGAGTGAGGATGGGAGAGAGTGTGAGAGTGAGAGTGAGGATGGGAGAGAGTGTGAGAGTGACAGTGAGGATGGGAGAGAGAGTGTGAGAGTGAGAGTGCAGATGGGAGAGCGTGTGAGAGTGAGAGTGAGGATGACAGAGAGTGCAAGAGTGAGAGTGAGAGTGAAAATGGGAGAGAGAGTGTGAGAGTGAGAGTGAGAGTGAGGATGGGAGAGGGAGTGTGAGAGTGAGAGTGAGGATGGGAGAGAGTGTGAGAATGAGAGTGAGGATGGGAGAGAGTGTGAGAGTGACAGTGAGGATGGGAGAGAGAGTGTGAGAGTGAGAGTGCGGATGGGAGAGCGTGTGAGAGTGAGAGTGAGGATGACAGAGAGTGCAAGAGTGAGAGTGAGAGTGAAAATGGGAGAGAGGGAGAGAGTGAGAGTTAGAGTGAGAATGGGAGAGAGTGTGAGAGTGAGAGTGAGAATGGGAGGGAGAGTGTGACAGTGAGAATGACAGAGAGTGTGAGAGTGAGAGTGAGGATGACATAGAGTGTGAGAGTGAGAGTGAGGATGGGAGAGAGTGTGAGAGTGAGAGTTACAGTGAGAATGGGAGAGAGTGTGAGAGTGAGAGTGAGAATGGGAGGGAATGTGAGAGTGAGAGTTAGAGTGAGAATGGGAGAGAGTGAGAGTGAGAGTGAGACTGGGAGAGAGAGTGTGAGAGTGAGAGTGAGGATGACAGAGAGTGTGAGAGTGAGAGTGAGGATGACAGAGAGTGTGAGAGTTTGAGAGTGAGGATGGGAGAGAGTGAGAGTTAGAGTGAGAATGGGAGAGAGTGAGAGAGTGAGAGTGTGAATGGGAGAGAGTGTGAAAGTGACAGTGAGGATGGGAGAGAGTGTGAGAGTGAGAGTGAGGATGGTGGAGAGAGTGTGAGAGTGTGGTGAGTGTGATGATGGGGGAGAGAGTGTGAGAGTGAGAGTGAGGATGACATAGAGTGTGAGAGTGAGAGTGAGGATGGGAGAGAGTGTGTGAGAGTGAGATTGAGGATTGGAGAGAGAGTGTGAGAGTGAGAGTGAGGATGGGAGAGAGATTGTGAGAGTGAGAGTGAGAATGGGACAGAGACTGTGAGAGTGAGAGTGCAGATGGGAGAGCGCGGATGGGAGAGCGTGTGAGAGTGAGAGTGAGGATGACAGAGAGTGTGAGAGTGAGAGTGAGAAGGGGAGAGAGAGTGTGAGAGTAAAAATGAGGATGGGAGAGAGTGTGAGAGTGAGTATGAGAATGGGAGAGAGAGTGTGAGAGTGAGAGTGAGAGTGAGGATGGGAGAGGGAGTGTGAGAGTGAGAGTGAGGATGGGAGAGAGTGTGAGAGTGAGAGTGAGGATGGGAGAGAGTGTGAGAGTGACAGTGAGGATGGGAGAGAGAGTGTGAGAGTGAGAGTGCGGATGGGAGAGCGTGTGAGAGTGAGAGTGAGGATGACAGAGAGTGCAAGAGTGAGAGTGAGAGTGAAAATGGGAGAGAGAGTGTGAGAGTGAGAGTGAGAGTGAGGATGGGAGAGGGAGTGTGAGAGTGAGAGTGAGGATGGGAGAGAGTGTGAGAGTGAGAGTGAGGATGGGAGAGAGTGTGAGAGTGACAGTGAGGATGGGAGAGAGAGTGTGAGAGTGAGAGTGCGGATGGGAGAGCGTGTGAGAGTGAGAGTGAGGATGACAGAGAGTGCAAGAGTGAGAGTGAGAGTGAAAATGGGAGAGAGGGAGAGAGTGAGAGTTAGAGTGAGAATGGGAGAGAGTGTGAGAGTGAGAGTGAGAATGGGAGGGAGAGTGTGACAGTGAGAATGACAGAGAGTGTGAGAGTGAGAGTGAGGATGACATAGAGTGTGAGAGTGAGAGTGAGGATGGGAGAGAGTGTGAGAGTGAGAGTTACAGTGAGAATGGGAGAGAGTGTGAGAGTGAGAGTGAGAATGGGAGGGAATGTGAGAGTGAGAGTTAGAGTGAGAATGGGAGAGAGTGAGAGTGAGAGTGAGACTGGGAGAGAGAGTGTGAGAGTGAGAGTGAGGATGACAGAGAGTGTGAGAGTGAGAGTGAGGATGACAGAGAGTGTGAGAGTTTGAGAGTGAGGATGGGAGAGAGTGAGAGTTAGAGTGAGAATGGGAGAGAGTGAGAGAGTGAGAGTGTGAATGGGAGAGAGTGTGAAAGTGACAGTGAGGATGGGAGAGAGTGTGAGAGTGAGAGTGAGGATGGTGGAGAGAGTGTGAGAGTGTGGTGAGTGTGATGATGGGGGAGAGAGTGTGAGAGTGAGAGTGAGGATGACATAGAGTGTGAGAGTGAGAGTGAGGATGGGAGAGAGTGTGTGAGAGTGAGATTGAGGATTGGAGAGAGAGTGTGAGAGTGAGAGTGAGGATGGGAGAGAGATTGTGAGAGTGAGAGTGAGAATGGGACAGAGACTGTGAGAGTGAGAGTGCAGATGGGAGAGCGCGGATGGGAGAGCGTGTGAGAGTGAGAGTGAGGATGACAGAGAGTGTGAGTGTGAGAGTGAGAGTGAGAGTGAGGATGGGAGAGAGTGTGAGAGTGAGAGTGAGAATGGAAGAGAGAGTGTGAAAGTGACAGTGACAATGACACAGAGTGTGAGAGCGACAGTGAGAATGACATAGAGTGTGAGAGTGAGAGTGAGGATGGGAGAGAGTTTGAGAGTGAGAGTGAGGATGGGAGAGAGAGTGAGAGTGAGAGTTACAGTGAGAATGGGAGAGAGTGTGAGAGTGAGAGTGAGAATGGGAGAGAGTGTGAGAGTGAGAGTGAGGATGGGAGAGAATGTGAGAGTGAGAGTTTGAGTGAGAATGGGAGAGAGTGTGAGAGTGAGAGTGAGACTGGGAGAGAGAGTGTGAGACTGACAGTGAGAATGACAGAGAGTGTGAGATTGACAGTGTGGGTGGGAGAGAGTATGAGAGCGAGAGTGAGGATGGGAGAGAAAGTGTGAGAGCGAGACTGCAGATGGGAGAGAGTGTTAGACTGAAAGTGAGGATGGGAGAGAGAGTGTGAGAGTGAGAGTGAGAATGGGAGAAAGTGTGAGAGTGAGAGTGAGGATGGGAGAGAGAGTGTGAAATTGACAGTGAGGATGGGAGAGAGTGTGAAAGGGAGAGTGAGGATGGGAGAGAGAGTGTGAGAGTGAGAGTGAGAGTGAGGATGGTAGAGAGAGTGTGAGAGTGAGAATGTGAATGTGAGAGAGTGTGAGAGTGAGAGTGAGAGTGAGGATGGGAGAGAGAGTGTGAGAGTGAGAGTGAGAGTGAGGATGGGAGAGAGAGTGTGAGAGTGAGAGTGAGAGTGAGAAGGGGAGAGAGAGTGTGAGAGTGAGAATGAGAATGTGAGAGAGTGTGAGAGTGAGAGTGAGGATGGTAGAGAGAGTGTGAGAGTGAGAATGTGAGAGTGAGAGTGAGAGTGAGAGAGAGATTGAGGATGGGAGAGAAAGTATGAGAGTGAGAGTGCGGATGCGAGAGGGAGTGTGAGAGTGAGAGTGAGGATGGGAGAGAGTGTGAGAGTGAGAGTGAGGATGGGAGAGAGTGTGAGAGTGACAGTGAGGATGGGAGAGAGAGTGTGAGAGTGAGAGTGCGGATGGGAGAGCCTGGGAGAGTGAGAGTGAGGATGACAGAGAGTGCAAGAGTGAGAGTGAGAGTGAGAATGGGAGAGAGTGTGAGAGTGAGAGTTAGAGTGAGAATAGGAGAGAGTGTGAGAGTGAGAGTGAGAATGGGAGGGAGAGTGTGAAAGTGACCGTGAGAATGACAGAGAGTGTGAGAGTGAGAGTGAGGATGACATAGAGTGTGAGAGTGAGAGTGAGGATGGGAGAGAGTGTGAGAGTGAGGATGGGAGAGAGTGTGAGAGTGAGAGTTACAGTGAGAATGGGAGAGAGTGTGAGAGTGAGAGTGAGAATGGGAGAGAGTGTGAGAGTGAGAGTGAGGATGGGAGAGAGAGTGTGAAATTGACAGTGAGGATGGGAGAGAGTGTGAAAGGGAGAGTGAGGATGGGAGAGAGAGTGTGAGAGTGAGAGTGAGAGTGAGGATGGGAGAGAGAGTGTGAGAGTGACATGAGGATAGGACAGAGAGTGTGAGAGTGAGACTGTGGATGGGAGAGAGAGTGAGAGTGAGAGTGTGGATGGGAGAGAGTGTGAGAGTAAAAGTAAGAGTGAGGATGGGAGAGAGAGTGTGAGAGTGAGAGTGAGGATGGGAGAGAGTGTGAGAGTGACAGAGAGGATGGGAGAGAATGTGAGAGTGACGATGGGAGAGAGTGTGAGAATGAGAGGGAGAGTGAGGATGGGAGAGAAAGTGTGAGAGTCAGAGTGCGGATGGGAGAGAGAGTGTGAGAGTGAGAGTGAGGATGGGAGAGAGAGTGAGAGTGAGAATGGGAGAGAGTGTGAGAGTGAGAATGAGGATGGGAGAGAGTGTGAGAGTGAGGAAGGGGGAGAGTGTGAGAGTGAGAGTGAGGATGGGAGAGAGTGTGAGAGTGAGGATGGGAGAGAGTGTGAGAGTGAGCATGAGAGTAAGAATGGGACAAAGTGTTAGATTGAGAGTGAGGATGGGCGAGAGAGTGTGAGAGTGAGTTTGAGAGTGAGGATGGGAGAGAGAGTGTGAGAGTGAGAGTGAGAGTGAGGACGGGAGACAATGTGTGAGATTGAGAGTGTGGATGGGAGAAAGAGTGTGAGAGTGAGAGTCAGGATGGGAGAGACTGTGTGAGAGTGACAGTGAGGATGGGGGAGAGAGTGTGAGAGTGAGAGTGAGAATGGGAGAGAGAGTGTGAGAGTGAGAGTGAGGATGGGAGAGAGTGTGTGAGAGTGAGAGTGAGCATGGGAGAGAGAGTGTGAGAGTGAGGATGGGAGAGGGAGTGCGAGAATGAGAGTGAGGGTTGGGAGAGTGCGTGAGAGTGAGAATCAGAATGGGAGAGAGTGTGAGAGTGCAAGTGCGGATGGGAGAGAGAGTGTGAGAGTGAGAGTGCGGATGGGAGAGTGTTTGAGAGTGAGAGTGAGGATGCAGAGAGTGTGAGAGTGAGAATGGGAGAGAGTGTGAGAGTAACAGTGAGGATGGTAGAGAGAGTGTGAGAGTGAGAATGTGAATGTGAGAGAGTGTGAGAGTGAGAGTGAGGATGGGAGAGAGAGTGTGAGAGTGAGAATGAGAATGGGAGAAAGAGTGTGTGAGTGAGAATGAGAATGTGAGAGAGTGTGAGAGTGGGAGTGAGAGTGAGGATGGGAGAGAGAGTGTGAGAGTGAGAGTGAGAAGGGGAGAGAGAGTATGAGAGTGAGAATGAGAAGGGAAGAGAGTGTGAGAATGAAAGGGAGGATGAGGATGGGAGATAGAGTGAGAGAGTGACAGTGAGGATGGGAGAGAGTATGAGAGTGAGAGTGAGGATGGGAGAGAAAGTGTGAGAGTGACAGTGAGGATGGGAGAGAGTGTGAGAGAGTGAGAGTGAGGATGGGAGAGAGAATGTGAGAGTGAGAGTGAGAATGGGAGAGATTGTGAGAGTGACAGTGAGGATGGGTGAGTGAGACTGAGAGTAGGAGTGAGGATGGGAGAGAGTGTGAGAGAGGGAGAGAGGATGGGAGCGAGTGTGAGAGTGAGTGTGAGAGTGAGGATGGGAGAGAGTGTGTGAGAGTGAGGATGAGAATGGGAGAGAGAGTGTGAGAGTGAGAGTGAGGATGGGAGAGAGAGGGTGAGAGTGAGAGTGCAAATGGGAGAGTGTGTGTGAGAGTGAGGATGAGAAGGGAAAGGGAGTGTAAGAGTGAGAGTGAGAATGAGAGAGAGTGTGTGAGAGTGAAGATGGGAGAGTGAGTGTGAGAGTGAGAGTGAGGATGGGAGAGAGTGTGTGAGAGTGACAGTGAGGATGGGAGAGAGTGTGAGAGTGAGAGTGAGGATGAGAGAGAAAGTGTGAGAGTGAGAATGGGAGAGAGTGTGAGAGTGAGAGTGAGGATGGGAGAGAGTGTGTGAGAGTGAGAGTGAGAGTGAGGATGGGAAAGAGTGTGTGGGAGTGACAGTGAGGATGGGAGAGAGAATGTGAGAGTGAGAGTGAGGATGGAAGAGAGTGTGAGAGTGACAGTGAGGATGGGAGAGAGTGTGAGAGCGACAGTGAGGATGGCAGAGAGTGTGAGAGTCAGAGTGAATGGGAGAGAGTGTGAGAGTGAGAGTGAGGATGGGAGAGAGTGTGTGAGAGTGAGAGTGAGAGTGAGGATGGGAAAGAGTGCGTGGGAGTGACAGTGAGGATGGGAGAGAGAATGTGAGAGTGAGAATTGAAGAGAGAGTGTGAGAGTGAGAGTGAGAGTGAGGATGGGAGAGTGTGTGTGAGAGTGTTAGTGAGAATGGGAGATTGTGAGAGTGAGAGTGAGGATGGGAGTGTGAGTGTGAGAGTGAGAGTGAGAGTGAGGATGGGAGAGAGTGTGTGAGAGTGACAGTGAGGATGGGAGGGAGTGTGAGAGTGAGAGTGAGGATGGGAGAGTGTGAGAGTGAGAATGAGAATGGGAGGGAGAGTGTGAGAGTGAGAATGAGAATGTGAGAGAGTGTGAGAGTGACAGTGAGAGTGAGGATGGTAGAGAGAGTGTTTGAGTGAGAATGTGAATGTGAGAGAGTGTGAGAGTGAGAGAGAGGATGGGAGAGTGTGTGAGAGTGAGAGTGAGAGTGAGGATGGGAGAGAGAGTGTGAGAGTGAGAGTGAGGATGGTGGAGAGAGTGTGAGAGTGAGAGTGAGGATGGGAGAGAAAGTGTGAGAGTGAGAGTGAGGATGCGAGAGAGAGTGTGAGAGTAAAAGTGAGGATGGGAGTGAGTGTGAGAGTGAGAGTGAGGATGGTGGAGAGAGTGTGAGACTGAGAGTGAGGATGGGAGAGAAAGTGTGAGAGTGATAGTGAGGATGGGAGAGAGTGTGAGAGTGAGAGTGAGGATGGGAGAGAGAGTGTGAAAGTGACAGTGAGGATGGGAGAGAGTGTGAGAGTGAGAGTGAGGGTGGTGGAGAGAGTGTGAGAGTGAGGATGGGAGAGAGGGTGTGAGAGTGACAGTGAGGATGGGTGAGTGAGACTGAGAGTAGGAGTGAGGATGGGAGAGAGTGTGAGAGAGGGAGTGAGGATGGGAGCGAGTGTGAGAGTGAGTGTGAGAGTGGGGTGGGAGAGAGTGTGTGAGAGTGAGGATGAGAATGGGAGAGAGAGTGTGAGAGTGAGAGTGAGAATGGGAGAGAGAGTGTGAGAGTGAGAGTGCAAATGGGAGAGTGTGTGTGAGAGTGAGGATGAGAAGGGAAAGGGAGTGTAAGAGTGAGAGTGAGAATGGGGAGAGTGTGTGAGAGTGAGAGTGAGGATGGGAGAGTGAGTGTGAGAGTGAGAGTGAGAGTGAGGATGGGAGAGAG
The DNA here is from genome assembly GCF_037043375.1 of Chiloscyllium plagiosum. Taxonomy (NCBI): domain Eukaryota; kingdom Metazoa; phylum Chordata; class Chondrichthyes; order Orectolobiformes; family Hemiscylliidae; genus Chiloscyllium; species Chiloscyllium plagiosum. Next base: position 30,904,423 of record NW_028270180.1, read on the forward strand.
AGTGTGAGAGTGAGAGTGCGGATGGGAGAGAGTGTGAGAGTGAGGATGGGAGAGAGTGTGAGCGTGAGTGAGTGTAAGGATGGGTGAAAAAGGGTGAGAGTGAGAGTGCGGATGGGAGAGAGTGTGAGAGTGAGAGTGAGGATGGGAGAGAGTGTGAGAGTGAGAGTGAGGATGGGAGAGAGTGTGAAAGTGAGAGAGCGGATGGGAGAGAGAGTGTGAGAGTGAGAGTGAGGTTGGGAGAGAGTGTGAGAGTGACAGTGAGGATGGGAGAGAGTGTGAGAGTGACAGTGAGTATGGGAGAGAGAGTGTGAGAGTGAGAGTGCGGATGCGACAGGGAGTGTGAGAGTGAGAGTGAGGATGGGAGAGAGTGTGAGAGTGACAGTGAGGATGGGAGAGAGTGTGAGAGTGACAGTGAGGATGGGAGAGAGAGTGTGAGAGTGAGAGTGCGGATGGGAGAGAGTGTGAGAGTGAGAGTGAGGATGACAGAGAGTGTGAGAGTGATAGTGAGGATGGGAGTGAGTGTGTGAGTGAGAGTTAGAGTGAGAATGGGAGAGAGTGAGAGAGTGGGAGTGAGAATGGGAGAGAGTGTGACAGTGAGAGTGAGAGTGAGAGTGAGAATGGGAGAGAGTGTGAGTGTGACAGTGAGGATGGGAGAGTGAGTGTGAGAGTGAGAGTGCGGATGGGAGAGAGTGAGAGAGTGAGAGTGAGGATGACAGAGTGTGAGAGTGAGAGTTAGAATGGGAGAGAGTATGAGAGCGAGAGTGAGGATGGGAGAGAAAGTGTGAGAGCGAGAGTGCAGATGGGAGAGAGTGGGAGACTGAGAGTGAGGATAGGAGAGAGAGTGTGAGAGTGAGAGTGAGAATGGGAGAGAGTGTGAGTTTGAGAGTGAGGATGGGAGAGAGAGTGTGAGATTGACAGTGAGGATGGGAGAGAGAGTGTGAGAGTGAGAGTGCAAATGGGAGAGTGTGTGTTGGAGTGAGGATCAGAGGGAAAGGGAGTGTGAGAGTGAGAGTGAGAATGGGAGAGAGTTTGTGAGAGGGAGAGTGAGGATGGGAGAGTGAGTGTGAGAGTGACAGTGAGAGTGAGGATGGGAGAGAGTGTGTGAGAGTGACAGTGAAGATGGCAGAGAAAGTGTGAGATTGAGAATGGGAGAGATTGTGAGAGTGAGAGTGAGAATGGGAGAGAGAGTGTGAGAGTGACAGTGAGAATGACAGAGCGTGTGAGAGTGACAGTGAGGATGACATAGAGTGTGAGAGTGACAGTGAGGATGGGAGAGAGTGTGAGAGTGACAGTGAGGATGGGAGAGAGTATGAGAGTGACACTGAGGATGGGAGAGAGTCAGAGTGAGGATGGGAGAGAGTGTGAGAGCGAGAGTGAGAGTGAGGTAGGGGAGAGAGTGTGTGAGAGTGAGAGTGAGGATGGGAGAGAGTGTGTGGGAGTGACAGTGAGGATGGGAGAGAGAATGTGAGAGTGAGAGTGAGAATTGGAGAGAGTGTGACAGTGACAGTGAGGATGGGAGAGAGAGTGAGAGTGAGAATGGGAGAGAGTGTGAGAGTGAGAATGAGGATGGGAGAGAGTGTGAGAGTGAGGAAGGGGGAGAGTGTGAGAGTGAGAGTGAGGATGGGAGAGAGTGTGAGAGTGAGGATGGGAGAGAGTGTGAGAGTGAGCATGAGAGTAAGAATGGGACAAAGTGTTAGATTGAGAGTGAGGATGGGCGAGAGAGTGTGAGAGTGAGTTTGAGAGTGAGGATGGGAGAGAGAGTGTGAGAGTGAGAGTGAGAGTGAGGACGGGAGACAATGTGTGAGATTGAGAGTGTGGATGGGAGAAAGAGTGTGAGAGTGAGAGTCAGGATGGGAGAGACTGTGTGAGAGTGACAGTGAGGATGGGGGAGAGAGTGTGAGAGTGAGAGTGAGAATGGGAGAGAGAGTGTGAGAGTGAGAGTGAGGATGGGAGAGAGTGTGTGAGAGTGAGAGTGAGCATGGGAGAGAGAGTGTGAGAGTGAGGATGGGAGAGGGAGTGCGAGAATGAGAGTGAGGGTTGGGAGAGTGCGTGAGAGTGAGAATCAGAATGGGAGAGAGTGTGAGAGTGCAAGTGCGGATGGGAGAGAGAGTGTGAGAGTGAGAGTGCGGATGGGAGAGTGTTTGAGAGTGAGAGTGAGGATGCAGAGAGTGTGAGAGTGAGAATGGGAGAGAGTGTGAGAGTAACAGTGAGGATGGTAGAGAGAGTGTGAGAGTGAGAATGTGAATGTGAGAGAGTGTGAGAGTGAGAGTGAGGATGGGAGAGAGAGTGTGAGAGTGAGAATGAGAATGGGAGAAAGAGTGTGTGAGTGAGAATGAGAATGTGAGAGAGTGTGAGAGTGGGAGTGAGAGTGAGGATGGGAGAGAGAGTGTGAGAGTGAGAGTGAGAAGGGGAGAGAGAGTATGAGAGTGAGAATGAGAAGGGAAGAGAGTGTGAGAATGAAAGGGAGGATGAGGATGGGAGATAGAGTGAGAGAGTGACAGTGAGGATGGGAGAGAGTATGAGAGTGAGAGTGAGGATGGGAGAGAAAGTGTGAGAGTGACAGTGAGGATGGGAGAGAGTGTGAGAGAGTGAGAGTGAGGATGGGAGAGAGAATGTGAGAGTGAGAGTGAGAATGGGAGAGATTGTGAGAGTGACAGTGAGGATGGGTGAGTGAGACTGAGAGTAGGAGTGAGGATGGGAGAGAGTGTGAGAGAGGGAGAGAGGATGGGAGCGAGTGTGAGAGTGAGTATGAGAGTGAGGATGGGAGAGAGTGTGTGAGAGTGAGGATGAGAATGGGAGAGAGAGTGTGAGAGTGAGAGTGAGGATGGGAGAGAGAGGGTGAGAGTGAGAGTGCAAATGGGAGAGTGTGTGTGAGAGTGAGGATGAGAAGGGAAAGGGAGTGTAAGAGTGAGAGTGAGAATGAGAGAGAGTGTGTGAGAGTGAAGATGGGAGAGTGAGTGTGAGAGTGAGAGTGAGAGTGAGGATGGGAGAGAGTGTGTGAGAGTGACAGTGAGGATGGGAGAGAGTGTGAGAGTGAGAGTGAGGATGAGAGAGAAAGTGTGAGAGTGAGAATGGGAGAGAGTGTGAGAGTGAGAGTGAGGATGGGAGAGAGTGTGTGAGAGTGAGAGTGAGAGTGAGGATGGGAAAGAGTGTGTGGGAGTGACAGTGAGGATGGGAGAGAGAATGTGAGAGTGAGAGTGAGGATGGAAGAGAGTGTGAGAGTGACAGTGAGGATGGGAGAGAGTGTGAGAGCGACAGTGAGGATAGCAGAGAGTGTGAGAGTCAGAGTGAATGGGAGAGAGTGTGAGAGTGAGAGTGAGGATGGGAGAGAGTGTGTGAGAGTGAGAGTGAGAGTGAGGATGGGAAAGAGTGCGTGGGAGTGACAGTGAGGATGGGAGAGAGAATGTGAGAGTGAGAATTGAAGAGAGAGTGTGAGAGTGAGAGTGAGAGTGAGGATGGGAGAGTGTGTGTGAGAGTGTTAGTGAGAATGGGAGATTGTGAGAGTGAGAGTGAGGATGGGAGTGTGAGTGTGAGAGTGAGAGTGAGAGTGAGGATGGGAGAGAGTGTGTGAGAGTGACAGTGAGGATGGGAGGGAGTGTGAGAGTGAGAGTGAGGATGGGAGAGTGTGAGAGTGAGAATGAGAATGGGAGAGAGAGTGTGAGAGTGAGAATGAGAATGTGAGAGAGTGTGAGAGTGACAGTGAGAGTGAGGATGGTAGAGAGAGTGTGAGAGTGAGAATGTGAATGTGAGAGAGTGTGAGAGTGAGAGAGAGGATGGGAGAGTGTGTGAGAGTGAGAGTGAGAGTGAGGATGGGAGAGAGAGTGTGAGAGTGAGAGTGAGGATGGTGGAGAGAGTGTGAGAGTGAGAGTGAGGATGGGAGAGAAAGTGTGAGAGTGAGAGTGAGGATGCGAGAGAGAGTGTGAGAGTAAAAGTGAGGATGGGAGTGAGTGTGAGAGTGAGAGTGAGGATGGTGGAGAGAGTGTGAGACTGAGAGTGAGGATGGGAGAGAAAGTGTGAGAGTGATAGTGAGGATGGGAGAGAGTGTGAGAGTGAGAGTGAGGATGGGAGAGAGAGTGTGAAAGTGACAGTGAGGATGGGAGAGAGTGTGAGAGTGAGAGTGAGGGTGGTGGAGAGAGTGTGAGAGTGAGAGTGAGGGTGGTGGAGAGAGTGTGAGAGTGAGGATGGGAGAGAGGGTGTGAGAGTGACAGTGAGGATGGGTGAGTGAGACTGAGAGTAGGAGTGAGGATGGGAGAGAGTGTGAGAGAGGGAGTGAGGATGGGAGCGAGTGTGAGAGTGAGTGTGAGAGTGGGGTGGGAGAGAGTGTGTGAGAGTGAGGATGAGAATGGGAGAGAGAGTGTGAGAGTGAGAGTGAGAATGGGAGAGAGAGTGTGAGAGTGAGAGTGCAAATGGGAGAGTGTGTGTGAGAGTGAGGATGAGAAGGGAAAGGGAGTGTAAGAGTGAGAGTGAGAATGGGGAGAGTGTGTGAGAGTGAGAGTGAGGATGGGAGAGTGAGTGTGAGAGTGAGAGTGAGAGTGAGGATGGGAGAGAGAGTGTGAGAGTGAGAGTGCGGATGGGAGAGAGTGTGAGAGTGAGGATGGGAGAGAGTGTGAGCGTGAGTGAGTGTAAGGATGGGTGAAAAAGGGTGAGAGTGAGAGTGCGGATGGGAGAGAGTGTGAGAGTGAGAGTGAGGATGGGAGAGAGTGTGAGAGTGAGAGTGAGGATGGGAGAGAGTGTGAAAGTGAGAGAGCGGATGGGAGAGAGAGTGTGAGAGTGAGAGTGAGGTTGGGAGAGAGTGTGAGAGTGACAGTGAGGATGGGAGAGAGTGTGAGAGTGACAGTGAGTATGGGAGAGAGAGTGTGAGAGTGAGAGTGCGGATGCGACAGGGAGTGTGAGAGTGAGAGTGAGGATGGGAGAGAGTGTGAGAGTGACAGTGAGGATGGGAGAGAGTGTGAGAGTGACAGTGAGGATGGGAGAGAGAGTGTGAGAGTGAGAGTGCGGATGGGAGAGAGTGTGAGAGTGAGAGTGAGGATGACAGAGAGTGTGAGAGTGATAGTGAGGATGGGAGTGAGTGTGTGAGTGAGAGTTAGAGTGAGAATGGGAGAGAGTGAGAGAGTGGGAGTGAGAATGGGAGAGAGTGTGACAGTGAGAGTGAGAGTGAGAGTGAGAATGGGAGAGAGTGTGAGTGTGACAGTGAGGATGGGAGAGTGAGTGTGAGAGTGAGAGTGCGGATGGGAGAGAGTGAGAGAGTGAGAGTGAGGATGACAGAGTGTGAGAGTGAGAGTTAGAATGGGAGAGAGTATGAGAGCGAGAGTGAGGATGGGAGAGAAAGTGTGAGAGCGAGAGTGCAGATGGGAGAGAGTGGGAGACTGAGAGTGAGGATAGGAGAGAGAGTGTGAGAGTGAGAGTGAGAATGGGAGAGAGTGTGAGTTTGAGAGTGAGGATGGGAGAGAGAGTGTGAGATTGACAGTGAGGATGGGAGAGAGAGTGTGAGAGTGAGAGTGCAAATGGGAGAGTGTGTGTTGGAGTGAGGATCAGAGGGAAAGGGAGTGTGAGAGTGAGAGTGAGAATGGGAGAGAGTTTGTGAGAGGGAGAGTGAGGATGGGAGAGTGAGTGTGAGAGTGACAGTGAGAGTGAGGATGGGAGAGAGTGTGTGAGAGTGACAGTGAAGATGGGAGAGAAAGTGTGAGATTGAGAATGGGAGAGATTGTGAGAGTGAGAGTGAGAATGGGAGAGAGAGTGTGAGAGTGACAGTGAGAATGACAGAGCGTGTGAGAGTGACAGTGAGGATGACATAGAGTGTGAGAGTGACAGTGAGGATGGGAGAGAGTGTGAGAGTGACAGTGAGGATGGGAGAGAGTATGAGAGTGACACTGAGGATGGGAGAGAGTCAGAGTGAGGATGGGAGAGAGTGTGAGAGCGAGAGTGAGAGTGAGGTAGGGGAGAGAGTGTGTGAGAGTGAGAGTGAGGATGGGAGAGAGTGTGTGGGAGTGACAGTGAGGATGGGAGAGAGAATGTGAGAGTGAGAGTGAGAATTGGAGAGAGAGTGTGAGAGTGAGAGTGAGAGTGAGGATGGGAGAGAGTGTGTGAGAGTGTGATTAGAATGGGAGAGTGTGAGAGTGAGAGTGAGAATGGGAGTGAGTGTGGGAGTGAGGATGGGAGAGAGAGTTTGAGAATGAGAGTGAGGTGTGGGAGAGTGTGAGAGTGAGAGTGAGGATGGTAGAGAGAGTGTGAGAGTGAGAATGTGAATGTGAGAGAGTGTGAGAGTGAGAGTGAGGATGGGAGAGAGTGTGAGAGTGAGAATGGGATAGAGAGTGTGAGAGTGAGAATGAGAATGTGAGAGAGTGTGAGAGTGAGAGTGAGGATGGTAGACGAGTGTAAGAGTGAGAATGTGAATGTGAGAGAGTGTGAGAGTGAGAGTGAGGATGGGAGAGAGAGTGTGAGAGTGAGAGTGAGAGTGAGGATGGGAGAGAGAGTGTGAGAGTGAGAGTGAGAAGGGGAGAGAGAGTGTGAGAGTGAGAATGAGGGGTGGGAGAGTGTGAGAGTGAGAGTGAGGATGGTAGAGAGAGTGTGAGAGTGAGAATGTGAATGTGAGAGAGTGTGAGAGTGAGAGTGAGAAGGGGAGAGAGAGTGTGAGAGTGAGAATGAGAAGGGAAGAGAGTGTGAGAATGAAAGGGAGGGTGAGGATGTGAGATAGAGTGTGAGAGTGTGAGTGAGGATGGGAGGGAGAGTGTGAGAGTGAGTGTGAGAATGGGAGAGAGAGTGTGAGAGTGAGAGTGAGGATGGGAGAGATTGTATGAGAGTGTGAGTGTGAATGGGAGAGTGTGAGAGTGAGAATGGGAGTGAGTGTGGGAGTGAGGATGGGAGAGAGAGTGTGAGAATGAGAGTGAGGGGTGGGAGAGTGTGAGAGTGAGAGTGAGGATGGTAGAGAGAGTGTGAGAGTGAGAATGTGAATGTGAGAGAGTGTGAGAGTGAGAGTGAGGATGGGAGAGTGTGAGAGTGAGAATGAGAATGGGAGAGAGAGTGTGAGAGTGAGAATGAGAATGTGAGAGAGTGTGAGAGTGACAGTGAGAGTGAGGATGGTAGAGAGAGTGTGAGAGTGAGAATGTGAATGTGAGAGCGTGTGAGAGTGAGAGAGAGGATGGGAGAGTGTGTGAGAGTGAGAGTGAGGATGGGAGAGAGAGTGTGAGAGTGAGAGTGAGGATGGTGGAGAGAGTGTGAGAGTGAGAGTGAGGATGGGAGAGAAAGTGTGAGAGTGACAGTGAGGATGGGAGAGAGAGTGTGAGAGTAAAAGTGAGGATGGGAGTGAGTGTGAGATTGAGAGTGAGGATGGTGGAGAGAGTGTGAGACTGAGAGTGAGGATGGGAGAGAAAGTGTGAGAGTGACAGTGAGGATGGGAGAGAGTGTGAGAGTGAGAGTGAGGATGGGAGAGAGAGTGTGAGAGTGACAGTGAGGATGGGAGAGAGTGTGAGAGTGAGGGTGAGGGTGGTGGAGAGAGTGTGAGAGTGAGGATGGGAGAGAGGGTGTGAGAGTGACAGTGAGGATGGGTGAGTGAGACTGAGAGTAGGAGTGAGGATGGGAGAGAGTGTGAGAGAGGGAGTGAGGATGGGAGCGAGTGTCAGAGTGAGTGTGAGAGTGAGGTTAGGAGAGAGTGTGTGAGAGTGAGGATGAGAATGGGAGAGAGAGTGTGAGAGTGAGAGTGAGAATGGGAGAGAGAGTGTGAGAGTGAGAGTGCAAATGGGAGAGTGTGTGTGAGAGTGAGGATGAGAAGGGAAAGGGAGTGTAAGAGTGAGAGTGAGAATGGGGGAGAGTGTGTGAGAGTGAGAGTGAGGATGGGAGAGTGAGTGTGAGAGTGAGAGTGAGGATGGGAGAGAGAGTGTGAGAGTGAGAGAGCAGATGGGAGAGAGTGTGAGAGTGAGGATGGGAGAGAGAGTGTGAGAGTGAGAGTGAGTGTAAGGATGGGTGAAAAAGGGTGAGAGTGAGAGTGCGGATGGGAGAGAGTGTGAGAGTGAGAGTGAGGATGGGAGAGAGTGTGAGAGTGAGAGTGAGGATGGGAGAGAGTGTGAAAGTGAGAGAGCTGATGGGAGAGAGAGTGTGAGAGTGAGAGTGAGGTTGGGAGAGAGTGTGAGAGTGACAGTGAGTATGGGAGAGAGAGTGTGAGAGTGAGAGTGAGTGTAAGGATGGGTGAAAAAGGGTGAGAGTGAGAGTGCGGATGGGAGAGAGTGTGAGAGTGAGAGTGAGGATGGGAGAGAGTGTGAGAGTGAGAGTGAGGATGGGAGAGAGTGTGAAAGTGAGAGAGCTGATGGGAGAGAGAGTGTGAGAGTGAGAGTGAGGTTGGGAGAGAGTGTGAGAGTGACAGTGAGTATGGGAGAGAGAGTGTGAGAGTGAGAGTGAGAGTGAGGATGGGAGAGAAAGTGTTAGAGTGAGAGTGCGAATGCGACAGGGAGTGTGAGAGTGAGAGTGAGGATGGGAGAGAGTGTGAGAGTGAGAGTGAGGATGGGAGAGAGTGTGAGCGTGACAGTGAGGATGGGAGAGAGAGTGTGAGAGTGAGAGTGCGGATGGGAGAGAGTGTGAGAGTGAGAGTGAGGATGACAGAGAGTGTGAGCGTGAGAGTGATGATGGGAGTGAGTGTGTGAGTGAGAGTTAGAGTGAGAATGGGAGAGAGTGTGAGAGTGGGAGTGAGAATGGGAGAGAGTGTGACAGTGAGAGTGAGAGTGAGAGTGAGAATGGGAGAGAGTGTGAGAGTGACAGTGAGGATGACAGAGAGTGTGAGAGTGAGACTGAGGATGACAGAGTGTGAGAGTGAGAGTTAGAATGGGAGAGAGTATGAGAGCGAGAGTGAGGATGGGAGAGAAAGTGTGAGAGCGAGAGTGCAGATGGGAGAGAGTTGGAGAGTGAGAGTGAGGATAGGAGAGAAAGTGTGAGAGTGAGAGTGAGAGTGAGAATGGGAGAGAGTGTGAGTTTGAGAGTGAGGATGGGAGAGAGAGTGTGAGATTGACAGTGAGGATGGGAGAGAGAGAGTGTGAGAGTGAGAGTGAGGATGGGAGAGAGAGTGTGAGAGTGACAGTGAGGATAGGAGAGAGAGTGTGAGAGTGAGACTGTGGATGGGAGAGAGCGTGAGAGTGAGAGTGTGGATGGGAGAGAGTGTGAGAGTAAAAGTAAGAGTGAGGATGGGAGAGAGAGTGTGAGAGTGAGAGTGAGGGTCGGAGAGAGTGTGAGAGTGACAGTGAGAATGGGAGAGAATGTGAGAGTGAGGATGGGAGAGAGTGTGAGAATGAGAGGGAGAGTGAGGATGGGAGAGAGCGTGTGAGAGTGAGAGTGAGCATGGGAAAGAAAATGTGAGAGTGAGAGTGAGGATGGGAGAGAAAGAGTGAGAGTGAGAGTGAGAGTGAGGATGGGAGAGAAATTGTGAGAGTGAGAGTGAGGATGGGAGAGAGAGTGTGAGAGTGAGAGTGAGGATGGGAGAGAAAGTGTGAGAGTGAGAGTGCGGATGGGAGAGAGAGTGTGAGAGTATGAGTGAGGTTGGGAGAGAGTGTGAGAGTGAGAGTGAGGATGGGAGAGAGTGTGAGAGTGACAGTGAGAATGGGAGAGAGAGTGTGAGAGTGAGATAGAGTGTGACAGTGAGAGTGAGGATGGGAGAGAAAGTGTGAAAGTGAGAGTGCGGATGCGAGAGGGAGTGTGAGAGTGAGGATGGGAGAGAGTGTGAGAGTGAGAGTGCGGATGGGAGAGAGTGTGAGAGTGAGAGTGAGGATGTCAGAGAGTGTGAGAGTGAGAGTGAGGATGGGAGAGAGTGTGAGAGTGAGAGTTAGACTGAGAATGCGAGAGAGTGTGAGAGTGAGAGTGAGAATGGGAGAGAGTGTGAGAGTGAGAGTGAGAATGGGAGAGAGTGTGAGAGTGAGAGTGAGACTGGGAGAGTGAGTGTGAGAGTGAGAGAGAGTGTGACAGTGAGAGTGAGGATGGGAGAGAGTGTGAGAGTGAGAGTGAGGATGGGAGAGAGTGTGAAAGTGAGAGAGCGGATGGGAGAGAGAGTGTGAGAGTGAGAGTGAGGTTGGGAGAGAGTGTGAGAGTGACAGTGAGGATGGGAGAGAGTGTGAGAGTGACAGTGAGTATGGGAGAGAGAGTGTGAGAGTGAGAGTGCGGATGCGACAGGGAGTGTGAGAGTGAGAGTGAGGATGGGAGAGAGTGTGAGAGTGAGAGTGAGGATGGGAGAGAGTGTGAGAGTGAGAGTGAGGATGGGAGAGAGTGTGAGCGTGACAGTGAGGATGGGAGAGAGAGTGTGAGAGTGAGAGTGCGGATGGGAGAGAGTGTGAGAGTGAGAGTGAGGATGACAGAGAGTGTGAGCGTGAGAGTGATGATGGGAGTGAGTGTGTGAGTGAGAGTTAGAGTGAGAATGGGAGAGAGTGTGAGAGTGGGAGTGAGAATGGGAGAGAGTGTGACAGTGAGAGTGAGAGTGAGAGTGAGAATGGGAGAGAGTGTGAGAGTGACAGTGAGGATGACAGAGAGTGTGAGAGTGAGACTGAGGATGACAGAGTGTGAGAGTGAGAGTTAGAATGGGAGAGAGTATGAGAGCGAGAGTGAGGATGGGAGAGAAAGTGTGAGAGCGAGAGTGCAGATGGGAGAGAGTTGGAGAGTGAGAGTGAGGATAGGAGAGAAAGTGTGAGAGTGAGAGTGAGAGTGAGAATGGGAGAGAGTGTGAGTTTGAGAGTGAGGATGGGAGAGAGAGTGTGAGATTGACAGTGAGGATGGGAGAGAGAGAGTGTGAGAGTGAGAGTGAGGATGGGAGAGAGAGTGTGAGAGTGACAGTGAGGATAGGAGAGAGAGTGTGAGAGTGAGACTGTGGATGGGAGAGAGCGTGAGAGTGAGAGTGTGGATGGGAGAGAGTGTGAGAGTAAAAGTAAGAGTGAGGATGGGAGAGAGAGTGTGAGAGTGAGAGTGAGGGTCGGAGAGAGTGTGAGAGTGACAGTGAGAATGGGAGAGAATGTGAGAGTGAGGATGGGAGAGAGTGTGAGAATGAGAGGGAGAGTGAGGATGGGAGAGAGCGTGTGAGAGTGAGAGTGAGCATGGGAAAGAAAATGTGAGAGTGAGAGTGAGGATGGGAGAGAAAGAGTGAGAGTGAGAGTGAGAGTGAGGATGGGAGAGAAATTGTGAGAGTGAGAGTGAGGATGGGAGAGAGAGTGTGAGAGTGAGAGTGAGGATGGGAGAGAAAGTGTGAGAGTGAGAGTGCGGATGGGAGAGAGAGTGTGAGAGTATGAGTGAGGTTGGGAGAGAGTGTGAGAGTGAGAGTGAGGATGGGAGAGAGTGTGAGAGTGACAGTGAGAATGGGAGAGAGAGTGTGAGAGTGAGATAGAGTGTGACAGTGAGAGTGAGGATGGGAGAGAAAGTGTGAAAGTGAGAGTGCGGATGCGAGAGGGAGTGTGAGAGTGAGGATGGGAGAGAGTGTGAGAGTGAGAGTGCGGATGGGAGAGAGTGTGAGAGTGAGAGTGAGGATGTCAGAGAGTGTGAGAGTGAGAGTGAGGATGGGAGAGAGTGTGAGAGTGAGAGTTAGACTGAGAATGCGAGAGAGTGTGAGAGTGAGAGTGAGAATGGGAGAGAGTGTGAGAGTGAGAGTGAGAATGGGAGAGAGTGTGAGAGTGAGAGTGAGACTGGGAGAGTGAGTGTGAGAGTGAGAGAGAGTGTGACAGTGGGAGTGAGGATGGGAGAGAGTGTGAGAGTGAGAGTGAGGATGGGAGAGAGTGTGAAAGTGAGAGAGCGGATGGGAGAGAGAGTGTGAGAGTGAGAGTGAGGTTGGGAGAGAGTGTGAGAGTGACAGTGAGGATGGGAGAGAGTGTGAGAGTGACAGTGAGTATGGGAGAGAGAGTGTGAGAGTGAGAGTGCGGATGCGACAGGGAGTGTGAGAGTGAGAGTGAGGATGGGAGAGAGTGTGAGAGTGAGAGTGAGGATGGGAGAGAGTGTGAGAATGACAGTGAGGATGGGAGAGAGAGTGTGAGAGTGAGAGTGCGGATGGGAGAGAGTTTGAGAGTGAGAGTGAGGATGACAGAGAGTGTGAGAGTGATAGTGAGGATGGGAGTGAGTGTGTGAGTGAGAGTTAGAGTGAGAATGGGAGAGAGTGTGAGAGTGGGAGTGAGAATGGGAGAGAGTGTGACAGTGAGAGTGAGAGTGAGAGTGAGAATGGGAGAGAGTGTGAGAGTGACAGTGAGGATGGGAGAGTGAGTGTGAGAGTGAGAGTGAGGATGGGAGAGAGTGAGAGAGTGAGAGTGAGGATGACAGAGTGTGAGAGTGAGAGTTAGAATGGGAGAGAGTATGAGAGCGAGAGTGAGGATGGGAGAGAAAGTGTGAGAGCGAGAGTGCAGATGGGAGAGAGTGGGAGACTGAGAGTGAGGATAGGAGAGAGAGTGTGAGAGTGAGAGTGAGAATGGGAGAGAGTGTGAGTTTGAGAGTGAGGATGGGAGAGAGAGTGTGAGATTGACAGTGAGGATGGGAGAGAGAGTGTGAGAGTGATAGTGCAAATGGGAGAGTGTGTGTTGGAGTGAGGATCAGAAGGGAAAGGGAGTGTGAGAGTGAGAGTGAGAATGGGAGAGAGTTTGTGAGAGGGAGAGTGAGGATGGGAGAGTGAGTGTGAGAGTGACAGTGAGAGTGAGGATGGGAGAGAGTGTGTGAGAGTGACAGTGAAGATGGGAGAGAAAGTGTGAGATTGAGAATGGGAGAGATTGTGAGAGTGAGAGTGAGAATGGGAGAGAGAGTGTGAGAGTGACAGTGAGAATGACAGAGCGTGTGAGAGTGACAGTGAGGATGACATAGAGTGTGAGAGTGACAGTGAGGATGGGAGAGAGTGTGAGAGTGACAGTGAGGATGGGAGAGAGTGTGAGAGTGACACTGAGGATGGGAGAGAGTGTGAGAGTCAGATTGAGGATGGGAGAGAGTGTGAGAGCGAGACTGAGAGTGAGGTAGGGGAGAGAGTGTGTGAGAGTGAGAGTGAGGATGGGAGAGAGTGTGTGGGAGTGACAGTGAGGATGGGAGAGAGAATGTGAGAGTGAGAGTGAGAATTGGAGAGAGAGTGTGAGAGTGAGAGTGAGAGTGAGGATGGGAGAGAGTGTGTGAGAGTGTGATTAGAATGGGAGAGTGTGAGAGTGAGAGTGAGAATGGGAGTGAGTGTGGGAGTGAGGATGGGAGAGAGAGATTGAGAATGAGAGTGAGGTGTGGGAGAGTGTGAGAGTGAGAGTGAGGATGGTAGAGAGAGTGTGAGAGTGAGAATGTGAATGTGAGAGAGTGTGAGAGTGAGAGTGAGGATGGGAGAGAGTGTGAGAGTGAGAATGGGATAGAGAGTGTGAGAGTGAGAATGAGAATGTGAGAGAATGTGAGAGTGAGAGTGAGGATGGTAGACGAGTGTGAGAGTGAGAATGTGAATGTGAGAGAGTGTGAGAGTGAGAGTGAGGATGGGAGAGAGAGTGTGAGAGTGAGAGTGAGAGTGAGGATGGGAGAGAGAGAGTGTGAGAGTGAGAGTGAGAAGGGGAGAGAGAGTGTGAGAGTGAGAATGAGGGGTGGGAGAGTGTGAGAGTGAGAGTGAGGATGGTAGAGAGAGTGTGAGAGTGAGAATGTGAATGTGAGAGAGTGTGAGAGTGAGAGTGAGAAGGGGAGAGAGAGTGTGAGAGTGAGAATGAGAAGGGAAGAGAGTGTGAGAATGAAAGGGAGGGTGAGGATGTGAGATAGAGTGTGAGAGTGTGAGTGAGGATGGGAGGGAGAGTGTGAGAGTGAGTGTGAGAATGGGAGAGAGAGTGTGAGAGTGAGAGTGAGGATGGGAGAGATTGTATGAGAGTGTGAGTGTGAATGGGAGAGTGTGAGAGTGAGAATGGGAGTGAGTGTGGGAGTGAGGATGGGAGAGAGAGTGTGAGAATGAGAGTGAGGGGTGGGAGAGTGTGAGAGTGAGAGTGAGGATGGTAGAGAGAGTGTGAGAGTGAGAATGTGAATGTGAGAGAGTGTGAGAGTGAGAGTGAGGATGGGAGAGTGTGAGAGTGAGAATGAGAATGGGAGAGAGAGTGTGAGAGTGAGAATGAGAATGTGAGAGAGTGTGAGAGTGACAGTGAGAGTGAGGATGGTAGAGAGAGTGTGAGAGTGAGAATGTGAATGTGAGAGCGTGTGAGAGTGAGAGAGAGGATGGGAGAGTGTGTGAGAGTGAGAGTGAGAGTGAGGATGGGAGAGAGAGTGTGAGAGTGAGAGTGAGGATGGTGGAGAGAGTGTGAGAGTGAGAGTGAGGATGGGAGAGAAAGTGTGAGAGTGACAGTGAGGATGGGAGAGAGAGTGTGAGAGTAAAAGTGAGGATGGGAGTGAGTGTGAGATTGAGAGTGAGGATGGTGGAGAGAGTGTGAGACTGAGAGTGAGGATGGGAGAGAAAGTGTGAGAGTGACAGTGAGGATGGGAGAGAGTGTGAGAGTGAGAGTGAGGATGGGAGAGAGAGTGTGAGAGTGACAGTGAGGATGGGAGAGAGTGTGAGAGTGAGAGTGAGGGTGGTGGAGAGAGTGTGAGAGTGAGGATGGGAGAGAGGGTGTGAGAGTGACAGTGAGGATGGGTGAGTGAGACTGAGAGTAGGAGTGAGGATGGGAGAGAGTGTGAGAGAGGGAGTGAGGATGGGAGCGAGTGTGAGAGTGAGTGTGAGAGTGAGGTTAGGAGAGAGTGTGTGAGAGTGAGGATGAGAATGGGAGAGAGAGTGTGAGAGTGAGAGTGAGAATGGGAGAGAGAGTGTGAGAGTGAGAGTGCAAATGGGAGAGTGTGTGTGAGAGTGAGGATGAGAAGGGAAAGGGAGTGTAAGAGTGAGAGTGAGAATGGGGGAGAGTGTGTGAGAGTGAGAGTGAGGATGGGAGAGTGAGTGTGAGAGTGAGAGTGAGGATGGGAGAGAGAGTGTGAGAGTGAGAGAGCAGATGGGAGAGAGTGTGAGAGTGAGGATGGGAGAGAGAGAGTGAGAGTGAGAGTGAGTGTAAGGATGGGTGAAAAAGGGTGAGAGTGAGAGTGCGGATGGGAGAGAGTGTGAGAGTGAGAGTGAGGATGGGAGAGAGTGTGAGAGTGAGAGTGAGGATGGGAGAGAGTGTGAAAGTGAGAGAGCTGATGGGAGAGAGAGTGTGAGAGTGAGAGTGAGGTTGGGAGAGAGTGTGAGAGTGACAGTGAGTATTGGAGAGAGAGTGTGAGAGTGAGAGTGAGAGTGAGGATGGGAGAGAAAGTGTGAGAGTGAGAGTGCGAATGCGACAGGGAGTGTGAGAGTGAGAGTGAGGATGGGAGAGAGTGTGAGAGTGAGAGTGAGGATGGGAGAGAGTGTGAGCGTGACAGTGAGGATGGGAGAGAGAGTGTGAGAGTGAGAGTGCGGATGGGAGAGAGTGTGAGAGTGAGAGTGAGGATGACAGAGAGTGTGAGCGTGAGAGTGATGATGGGAGTGAGTGTGTGAGTGAGAGTGAGAGTGAGAATGGGAGAGAGTGTGAGAGTGGGAGTGAGAATGGGAGAGAGTGTGACAGTGAGAGTGAGAGTGAGAGTGAGAATGGGAGAGAGTGTGAGAGTGACAGTGAGGATGACAGAGAGTGTGAGAGTGAGAGTGAGGATGACAGAGTGTGAGAGTGAGAGTTAGAATGGGAGAGAGTATGAGAGCGAGAGTGAGGATGGGAGAGAAAGTGTGAGAGCGAGAGTGCAGATGGGAGAGAGTTGGAGAGTGAGAGTGAGGATAGGAGAGAAAGTGTAAGAGTGAGAGTGAGAGTGAGAATGGGAGAGAGTGTGAGTTTGAGAGTGAGGATGGGAGAGAGAGTGTGAGATTGACAGTGAGGATGGGAGAGAGAGTGAGGATGGGAGAGAGAGTGTGAGAGTGACAGTGAGGATAGGAGAGAGAGTGTGAGAGTGAGACTGTGGATGGGAGAGAGCGTGAGAGTGAGAGTGTGGATGGGAGAGAGTGTGAGAGTAAAAGTAAGAGTGAGGATGGGAGAGAGAGTGTGAGAGTGAGAGTGAGGGTCGGAGAGAGTGTGAGAGTGACAGTGAGGATGGGAGAGAATGTGAGAGTGAGGATGGGAGAGAGTGTGAGAATGAGAGGGAGAGTGAGGATGGGAGAGAGCGTGTGAGAGTGAGAGTGAGCATGGGAAAGAAAATGTGAGAGTGAGAGTGAGGATGGGAGAGAAAGAGTGAGAGTGAGAGTGAGAGTGAGGATGGGAGAGAAATTGTGAGAGTGAGAGTGAGGATGGGAGAGAGAGTGTGAGAGTGAGAGTGAGGATGGGAGAGAAAGTGTGAGAGTGAGAGTGCGGATGGGAGAGAGAGTGTGAGAGTATGAGTGAGGTTGGGAGAGAGTGTGAGAGTGAGAGTGAGGGTGGGAGAGAGTGTGAGAGTGACAGTGAGAATGGGAGAGAGAGTGTGAGAGTGAGATAGAGTGTGACAGTGAGAGTGAGGATGGGAGAGAAAGTGTGAAAGTGAGAGTGCGGATGCGAGAGGGAGTGTGAGAGTGAGGATGGGAGAGAGTGTGAGAGTGAGAGTGAGGATGTCAGAGAGTGTGAGAGTGAGAGTGAGGATGGGAGAGAGTGTGAGAGTGAGAGTTAGACTGAGAATGCGAGAGAGTGTGAGAGCGAGAGTGAGAATGGGAGAGAGTGTGAGAGTGAGAGTGAGAGTGAGAATGGGAGAGAGTGTGAGAGTGAGAGTGAGACTGGGAGAGTGAGTGTGAGAGTGAGAGAGAGTGTGACAGTGAGAGTGAGGATGGGAGAGAATGTGTGAGAGTGAGAGTGCGGATGCGAGAGGGAGTGTGGGAGTGAGAGTGAGGATGGGAGAGAGTGTGAGAGTGACAGTGAGGATGGGAGAGAGAGTGTGAGAGTGCGAGTGTGAATGGGAGAGAGTGTGAGAGTGAAAGTCAGGATGGGAGAGAGTGTGAGAGTGAGAGTGCGGATGGGAGAGAGTGTGAGAGTGAGAGTGAGGATGTCAGAGAGTGTGAGAGTGAGAGTGAGGATGGGAGAGAGTGTGAGAGTGAGAGTTAGACTGAGAATGCGAGAGAGTGTGAGAGCGAGAGTGAGAATGGGAGAGAGTGTGAGAGTGAGAGTGAGAATGGGAGAGAGTGTGAGAGTGAGAGTGAGACTGGGAGAGTGAGTGTGAGAGTGAGAGAGAGTGTGACAGTGAGAGTGAGGATGGGAGAGAATGTGTGAGAGTGAGAGTGCGGATGCGAGAGGGAGTGTGGGAGTGAGAGTGAGGATGGGAGAGAGTGTGAGAGTGACAGTGAGGATGGGAGAGAGAGTGTGAGAGTGCGAGTGCGAATGGGAGAGAGTGTGAGAGTGCGAGTGCGGATGACGGAGAGTGTGAGAGTGAGAGTGAGGATGGGAGAGAGTGTGTGAGTGAGAGTTAGAGTGATAATGGGAGAGAGTGTGAGAGTGAGAGTGAGAATGGGAGAGAGAGTGTGAAAGTGACAGTGAGAATGACAGAGAGTGTGAGAATGACAGTGTGGATAGGAGAGAATGTGAGAGTGAGGATGGGAGAGAGTGTGAGAGTGAGAGTGAGAGTGAGAATGGGAGAGAGTGTGAGAGTGAGAGTGAGACTGGGAGAGTGAGTGTGAGAGTGAGAGAGAGTGTGACAGTGAGAGTGAGGATGGGAGAGAAAGTGTGAGAGTGACAGTGAGGATGGGAGAGAGTGTGAGAGTGACAGTGAGGATGGGAGAGAGTGTGAGAGTGAGAGTTAGAATGGGAGAGAGTATGAGAGCGAGAGTGAGGATGGGAGAGAAAGTGTGAGAGCGAGAGTGCAGATGGGAGAGAGTTGGAGAGTGAGAGTGAGGATAGGAGAGAAAGTGTGAGAGTGAGAGTGAGAGTGAGAATGGGAGAGAGTGTGAGTTTGAGAGTGAGGATGGGAGAGAGAGTGTGAGATTGACAGTGAGGATGGGAGAGAGAGAGTGTGAGAGTGAGAGTGAGGATGGGAGAGAGAGTGTGAGAGTGACAGTGAGGATAGGAGAGAGAGTGTGAGAGTGAGACTGTGGATGGGAGAGAGCGTGAGAGTGAGAGTGTGGATGGGAGAGAGTGTGAGAGTAAAAGTAAGAGTGAGGATGGGAGAGAGAGTGTGAGAGTGAGAGTGAGGGTCGGAGAGAGAGTGAGAGTGACAGTGAGGATGGGAGAGAATGTGAGAGTGAGGATGGGAGAGAGTGTGAGAATGAGAGGGAGAGTGAGGATGGGAGAGAGCGTGTGAGAGTGAGAGTGAGGATGGGAGAGAAAGTGTGAGAGTGAGAGTGCGGATGGGAGAGAGAGTGTGAGAGTATGAGTGAGGTTGGGAGAGAGTGTGAGAGTGAGAGTGAGGATGGGAGAGAGTGTGAGAGTGACAGTGAGAATGGGAGGGAGAGTGTGAGAGTGAGATAGAGTGTGACAGTGAGAGCGAGGATGGGAGAGAAAGTGTGAAAGTGAGAGTGCGGATGCGAGAGGGAGTGTGAGAGTGAGGATGGGAGAGAGTGTGAGAGTGAGAGTTAGACTGAGAATGCGAGAGAGTGTGAGAGCGAGAGTGAGAATGGGAGAGAGTGTGAGAGTGAGAGTGAGAGTGAGAATGGGAGAGAGTGTGAGAGTGAGAGTGAGACTGGGAGAGTGAGTGTGAGAGTGAGAGAGAGTGTGACAGTGAGAGTGAGGATGGGAGAGAATGTGTGAGAGTGAGAGTGCGGATGCGAGAGGGAGTGTGGGAGTGAGAGTGAGGATGGGAGAGAGTGTGAGAGTGACAGTGAGGATGGGAGAGAGAGTGTGAGAGTGCGAGTGCGAATGGGAGAGAGTGTGAGAGTGAGAGTGAGGATGGGAGAGTGAGTGTGAGAGTGAGAGAGAGTGTGACAGTGAGAGTGAGGATGGGAGAGAAAGTGTGAGAGTGAGAGTGCGGATGCGAGAGGGAGTGTGGGAGTGAGAGTGAGGATGGGAGAGAGTGTGAGAGTGACAGTGAGGATGGGAGAGAGTGTGAGAGTGACAGTGAGGATGGGAGAGAGAGTGTGAGAGTGCGAGTGCGGATGGGAGAGAGTGTGAGAGTGAGAGTCAGGATGACGGAGAGTGTGAGAGTGAGAGTGAGGATGGGAGAGAGTGTGTGAGTGAGAGTTAGAGTGATAATGGGAGAGAGTGTGAGAGTGAGAGTGAGAATGGGAGAGAGAGTGTGAAAGTGACAGTGAGAATGACAGAGAGTGTGAGAATGACAGTGTGGATAGGAGAGAATGTGAGAATGAGGATGGGAGAGAGTGTGAGAATGAGAATGAGAGTGAGGATGGGAGAGTGAGAGTGAGGATGGGAAAGAAAGAGTGAGAGTGAGAGTGAGGATGGGAGAGAAAGTGTGAGAGTGAGAGTGAGAGTGAGAGTGTGGATGGGAGAGAGAGTGTGAGACTGAGGATGGGAGAGAAAGTGTGAGAGTGAGAGTGCAGAATGAAGAGTGACTGTGAGAGTGAGAGTGAGGTTGGGAGAGAGTGTGAAGGTGAGAGTGAGAATGGGAGAGAGTGTGAAAGTGACAGTGAGAATGACAGCAGTGTGAGAGTGACAGTGTGGATGGGAGAGAGTGTGAGAGTGAGAGTTAGAATGGGAGAGAGTATGAGAGCGAGAGTGAGGATGGGAGAGAGTGTGAGAGTGACAGTGAGGATGGGAGAGAGTGTGAGAGTGAGAGTTAGAATGGGAGAGAGTATGAGAGCGAGAGTGAGGATGGGAGAGAGTGTGAGAGTGACAGTGAGGATGGGAGAGAGTGTGAGAGTGAGAGTTAGAATGGGAGAGAGTATGAGAGCGAGAGTGAGGATGGGAGAGAAAGTGTGAGAGCGAGAGTGCAGATGGGAGAGAGTTGGAGAGTGAGATTGAGGATAGGATAGAAAGTGTGAGAGTGAGAGTGAGAGTGAGAATGGGAGAGAGTGTGAGTTTGAGAGTGAGGATGGGAGAGAGAGTGTGAGATTGACAGTGAGGATGGGAGAGAGAGTGAGGATGGGAGAGAGAGTGTGAGAGTGACAGTGAGGATAGGAGAGAGAGTGTGAGAGTGAGACTGTGGATGGGAGAGAGCGTGAGAGTGAGAGTGTGGATGGGAGAGAGTGTGAGAGTAAAAGTAAGAGTGAGGATGGGAGAGAGAGTGTGAGAGTGAGAGTGAGGGTAGGAGAGAGTGTGAGAGTGACAGTGAGGATGGGAGAGAATGTGAGAGTGAGGATGGGAGAGAGTGTGAGAATGAGAGGGAGAGTGAGGATGGGAGAGAGCGTGTGAGAGTGAGAGTGAGCATGGGAAAGAAAATGTGAGAGTGAGAGTGAGGATGGGAGAGAAAGAGTGAGAGTGAGAGTGAGGATGGGAGAGAAATTGTGAGAGTGAGAGTGAGGATGGGAGAGAGAGTGTGAGAGTGAGAGTGAGGATGGGAGAGAAAGTGTGAGAGTGAGAGTGCGGATGGGAGAGAGAGTGTGAGAGTATGAGTGAGGTTGGGAGAGAGTGTGAGAGTGAGAGTGAGGATGGGAGAGAGTGTGAGAGTGACAGTGAGAATGGGAGAGAGAGTGTGAGAGTGAGATAGAGTGTGACAGTGAGAGTGAGGATGGGAGAGAAAGTGTGAAAGTGAGAGTGCGGATGCGAGAGGGAGTGTGAGAGTGAGGATGGGAGAGAGTGTGAGAGTGAGAGTGCGGATGGGAGAGAGTGTGAGAGTGAGAGTGAGGATGTCAGAGAGTGTGAGAGTGAGAGTGAGGATGGGAGAGAGTGTGAGAGTGAGAGTTAGACTGAGAATGCAAGAGAGTGTGAGAGCGAGAGTGAGAATGGGAGAGAGTGTGAGAGTGAGAGTGAGAGTGAGAATGGGAGAGAGTGTGAGAGTGAGAGTGAGACTGGGAGAGTGAGTGTGAGAGTGAGAGAGAGTGTGACAGTGAGAGTGAGGATGGGAGAGAATGTGTGAGAGTGAGAGTGCGGATGCGAGAGGGAGTGTGGGAGTGAGAGTGAGGATGGGAGAGAGTGTGAGAGTGACAGTGCGGATGGGAGAGAAAGAGTGAGAGTGAGAGTGAGGATGTCAGAGAGTGTGAGAGTGAGAGTGAGGATGGGAGAGAGTGTGAGAGTGAGAGTTAGACTGAGAATGCGAGAGAGTGTGAGAGCGAGAGTGAGAATGGGAGAGAGTGTGAGAGTGAGAGTGAGAGTGAGAATGGGAGAGAGTGTGAGAGTGAGAGTGAGACTGGGAGAGTGAGTGTGAGAGTGAGATAGAGTGTGACAGTGAGAGTGAGGATGGGAGAGAAAGTGTGAAAGTGAGAGTGCGGATGCGAGAGGGAGTGTGAGAGTGAGGATGGGAGAGAGTGTGAGAGTGAGAGTGCGGATGGGAGAGAGTGTGAGAGTGAGAGTGAGGATGTCAGAGAGTGTGAGAGTGAGAGTGAGGATGGGAGAGAGTGTGAGAGTGAGAGTTAGACTGAGAATGCGAGAGAGTGTGAGAGCGAGAGTGAGAATGGGAGAGAGTGTGAGAGTGAGAGTGAGAGTGAGAATGGGAGAGAGTGTGAGAGTGAGAGTGAGACTGGGAGAGTGAGTGTGAGAGTGAGAGAGAGTGTGACAGTGAGAGTGAGGATGGGAGAGAATGTGTGAGAGTGAGAGTGCGGATGCGAGAGGGAGCGTGGAAGTGAGAGTGAGGATGGGAGAGAGTGTGAGAGTGACAGTGAGGATGGGAGAGAGAGTGTGAGAGTGCGAGTGCGAATGGGAGAGAGTGTGAGAGTGAGAGTGAGACTGGGAGAGTGAGTGTGAGAGTGAGAGAGAGTGTGACAGTGAGAGTGAGGATGGGAGAGAAAGTGTGAGAGTGAGAGTGCGGATGCGAGAGGGAGTGTGGGAGTGAGAGTGAGGATGGGAGAGAGTGTGAGAGTGACAGTGAGGATGGGAGAGAGTGTGAGAGTGACAGTGAGGATGGCAGAGAGAGTGTGAGAGTGCGAGTGCGGATG
The DNA here is from genome assembly GCF_037043375.1 of Chiloscyllium plagiosum. Classification (NCBI taxonomy): domain Eukaryota; kingdom Metazoa; phylum Chordata; class Chondrichthyes; order Orectolobiformes; family Hemiscylliidae; genus Chiloscyllium; species Chiloscyllium plagiosum. The sequence goes on from NW_028270180.1 coordinate 30,926,276, forward strand.
GGAGAGAGTGTGAGAGTGAGAGTCAGGATGACGGAGAGTGTGAGAGTGAGAGTGAGGATGGGAGAGAGTGTGTGAGTGAGAGTTAGAGTGATAATGGGAGAGAGTGTGAGAGTGAGAGTGAGAATGGGAGAGAGAGTGTGAAAGTGACAGTGAGAATGACAGAGAGTGTGAGAATGACAGTGTGGATAGGAGAGAATGTGAGAATGAGGATGGGAGAGAGTGTGAGAATGAGAATGAGAGTGAGGATGGGAGAGTGAGAGTGAGGATGGGAAAGAAAGAGTGAGAGTGAGAGTGAGGATGGGAGAGAAAGTGTGAGAGTGAGAGTGAGAGTGAGAGTGTGGATGGGAGAGAGAGTGTGAGACTGAGGATGGGAGAGAAAGTGTGAGAGTGAGAGTGCAGAATGGAGAGTGACTGTGAGAGTGAGAGTGAGGTTGGGAGAGAGTGTGAAAGTGAGAGTGAGAATGGGAGAGAGTGTGAAAGTGACAGTGAGAATGACAGCAGTGTGAGAGTGACAGTGTGGATGGGAGAGAGTGTGAGAGTGAGAGTTAGAATGGGAGAGAGTATGAGAGCGAGAGTGAGGATGGGAGAGAGTGTGAGAGTGACAGTGAGGATGGGAGAGAGTGTGAGAGTGAGAGTTAGAATGGGAGAGAGTATGAGAGCGAGAGTGAGGATGGGAGAGAAAGTGTGAGAGCGAGAGTGCAGATGGGAGAGAGTTGGAGAGTGAGAGTGAGGATAGGAGAGAAAGTGTGAGAGTGAGAGTGAGAGTGAGAATGGGAGAGAGTGTGAGTTTGAGAGTGAGGATGGGAGAGAGAGTGTGAGATTGACAGTGAGGATGGGAGAGAGAGTGAGGATGGGAGAGAGAGTGTGAGAGTGACAGTGAGGATAGGAGAGAGAGTGTGAGAGTGAGACTGTGGATGGGAGAGAGCGTGAGAGTGAGAGTGTGGATGGGAGAGAGTGTGAGAGTAAAAGTAAGAGTGATGATGGGAGAGAGAGTGTGAGAGTGAGAGTGAGGGTCGGAGAGAGTGTGAGAGTGACAGTGAGGATGGGAGAGAATGTGAGAGTGAGGATGGGAGAGAGTGTGAGAATGAGAGGGAGAGTGAGGATGGGAGAGAGCGTGTGAGAGTGAGAGTGAGCATGGGAAAGAAAATGTGAGAGTGAGAGTGAGGATGGGAGAGAAAGAGTGAGAGTGAGAGTGAGGATTGGAGAGAAATTGTGAGAGTGAGAGTGAGGATGGGAGAGAGAGTGTGAGAGTGAGAGTGAGGATGGGAGAGAAAGTGTGAGAGTGAGAGTGCGGATGGGAGAGAGAGTGTGAGAGTATGAGTGAGGTTGGGAGAGAGTGTGAGAGTGAGAGTGAGGATGGGAGAGAGTGTGAGAGTGACAGTGAGAATGGGAGAGAGAGTGTGAGAGTGAGAGTGAGGATGGGAGAGAAAGTGTGAAAGTGAGAGTGCGGATGCGAGAGGGAGTGTGAGAGTGAGGATGGGAGAGAGTGTGAGAGTGAGAGTGCGGATGGGAGAGAGTGTGAGAGTGAGGATGTCAGAGAGTGTGAGAGTGAGATTGAGGATGGGAGAGAGTGTGAGAGTGAGAGTTAGACTGAGAATGCGAGAGAGTGTGAGAGCGAGAGTGAGAATGGGAGAGAGTGTGAGAGTGAGAGTGAGAGTGAGAATGGGAGAGAGTGTGAGAGTGAGAGTGAGACTGGGAGAGTGAGTGTGAGAGTGAGAGAGAGTGTGACAGTGAGAGTGAGGATGGGAGAGAATGTGTGAGAGTGAGAGTGCGGATGCGAGAGGGAGTGTGGGAGTGAGAGTGAGGATGGGAGAGAGTGTGAGAGTGAGAGTCAGGATGACGGAGAGTGTGAGAGTGAGAGTGAGGATGGGAGAGAGTGTGTGAGTGAGAGTTAGAGTGATAATGGGAGAGAGTGTGAGAGTGAGAGTGAGAATGGGAGAGAGAGTGTGAAAGTGACAGTGAGAATGACAGAGAGTGTGAGAATGACAGTGTGGATAGGAGAGAATGTGAGAGTGAGGATGGGAGAGAGTGTGAGAATGAGAATGAGAGTGAGGATGGGAGAGTGAGAGTGAGGATGGGAAAGAAAGAGTGAGAGTGAGAGTGAGGATGGGAGAGAAAGTGTGAGAGTGAGAGTGAGAGTGAGAGTGTGGATGGGAGAGAGAGTGTGAGACTGAGGATGGGAGAGAGAGTGTGAGAGTGAGAGTGAGGATGGGAGAGAAAGTGTGAGAGTGAGAGTGCAGAATGGAGAGTGACTGTGAGAGTGAGAGTGAGGTTGGGAGAGAGTGTGAAAGTGAGAGTGAGAATGGGAGAGATTGTGAAAGTGACAGTGAGAATGACAGCAGTGTGAGAGTGACAGTGTGGATGACATAGACTGTGAGAGTGAGAGTGAGGATGGGAGAGAGTGTGAGAGTGAGAGTGAGGATGGGAGAGAGTGTGAGAGTGACAGTGAGGATGGGAGAGAGAGTGTGAGAGTCCGAGTGCGGATGGGAGAGAGTGTGAGAGTGAGAGTGAGGATGACAGAGAGTGTGAGAGTGAGAGTGAGGATGGGAGAGAGTGTGTGAGTGAGAGTTAGAGTGAGAATGGGAGAGAGTGTGAGAGTGAGAATTGGAGAGAGAGTGTGAAAGTGACAGTGAGAATGACAGAGAGTGTGAGAGTGACAGTGTGGATGACATAGAGTGTGAGAGTGAGAGTGAGGATGGGAGAGAGTGTGCGAGTGACAGTGAGGATGAGAGAGAGTGTGAGAGTGACAGTGAGGATGGGAGAGAGTGTGAGAGTGAGAGTTAGAGTGAGAATGGGAGAGAGTGTGAGAGTGAGAGTCAGAATGGGAGAGAGTGTGAGAGTGAGAGTGAGGATGGGAGAGAGTGTGAGACTGAGAGTGAGGATGGGAGAGAGTGTGACAGTGAGGATGGGAGAGAGTTTGAGAGTGAGAGTGAGGTGGCCGAGAGTGTCCGTGACAGTGAGGATGGGAGGGAGTGTGAGAGTGAGGACTGCGTGAGGATGGGAGAGAGAGTGTGAGAGTGAGAGTGAGGAGGGAGAGAATGTGAGAGTGACAGTGAGGATGGGAGAGAGTGTGAGAGTGACAGTGAGGTAGGGAGAGAGAGATTGAGAGTGACAGTGAGGAGGGAGAGAATGTGAGAGTGACGGTGAGGAGGGAGAGAGTGTGACAGTGGGGATGGGAGACAGAGTGTGAGAGTGACAGTGAAGATGGGAGAGAATGTGACAGAGACAGTGATAAGGGAGGGAGAGTGTGTGGGTGAGAGTGAGGATGGGAGAGAGAGTGTGAGAATGACAGTGAGGATGGAGAGAGTGTGAGAGTGAGAGTGAGGATGGGAGACAGTGTGTGAGGGTGAGAGTGAGAATGGGAGAGAGAGCGTGAGAGTGAGATTGAGAGTGAGGATGGGAGAGAGAGTGTGAAAGTGACAGTGAGGATGGAGAGAGTGTGAGAGTGAGAGTGAGGATGGGAGAGAGTGTGTGAGGGTGAGAGTGAGAATGGGAGAGAGAGTGTGAGAGTGAGAGTGCAAATGGGAGAGTGTGTGTGAGAGTGAGGATGAGAAGGGAAAGGGAGTGTAAGAGTGAGAGTGAGAATGGGGGAGAGTGTGTGAGAGTGAGAGAGAGTGTGACAGTGAGAGTGAGGATGGGAGAGAATGTGTGAGAGTGAGAGTGCGGATGCGAGAGGGAGTGTGGGAGTGAGAGTGAGGATGGGAGAGAGTGTGAGAGTGACAGTGCGGATGGGAGAGAAAGAGTGAGAGTGAGAGTGAGGATGTCAGAGAGTGTGAGAGTGAGAGTGAGGATGGGAGAGAGTGTGAGAGTGAGAGTTAGACTGAGAATGCGAGAGAGTGTGAGAGCGAGAGTGAGAATGGGAGAGAGTGTGAGAGTGAGAGTGAGAGTGAGAATGGGAGAGAGTGTGAGAGTGAGAGTGAGACTGGGAGAGTGAGTGTGAGAGTGAGATAGAGTGTGACAGTGAGAGTGAGGATGGGAGAGAAAGTGTGAAAGTGAGAGTGCGGATGCGAGAGGGAGTGTGAGAGTGAGGATGGGAGAGAGTGTGAGAGTGAGAGTGCGGATGGGAGAGAGTGTGAGAGTGAGAGTGAGGATGTCAGAGAGTGTGAGAGTGAGAGTGAGGATGGGAGAGAGTGTGAGAGTGAGAGTTAGACTGAGAATGCGAGAGAGTGTGAGAGCGAGAGTGAGAATGGGAGAGAGTGTGAGAGTGAGAGTGAGAGTGAGAATGGGAGAGAGTGTGAGAGTGAGAGTGAGACTGGGAGAGTGAGTGTGAGAGTGAGAGAGAGTGTGACAGTGAGAGTGAGGATGGGAGAGAATGTGTGAGAGTGAGAGTGCGGATGCGAGAGGGAGTGTGGGAGTGAGAGTGAGGATGGGAGAGAGTGTGAGAGTGACAGTGAGGATGGGAGAGAGAGTGTGAGAGTGCGAGTGCGAATGGGAGAGAGTGTGAGAGTGAGGGTGAGACTGGGAGAGTGAGTGTGAGAGTGAGAGAGAGTGTGACAGTGAGAGTGAGGATGGGAGAGAAAGTGTGAGAGTGAGAGTGCGGATGCGAGAGGGAGTTTGGGAGTGAGAGTGAGGATGGGAGAGAGTGTGAGAGTGACAGTGAGGATGGGAGAGAGTGTGAGAGTGACAGTGAGGATGGGAGAGAGAGTGTGAGAGTGCGAGTGCGGATGGGAGAGAGTGTGAGAGTGAGAGTCAGGATGACGGAGAGTGTGAGAGTGAGAGTGAGGATGGGAGAGAGTGTGTGAGTGAGAGTTAGAGTGATAATGGGAGAGAGTGTGAGAGTGAGAGTGAGAATGGGAGAGAGAGTGTGAAAGTGACAGTGAGAATGACAGAGAGTGTGAGAATGACAGTGTGGATAGGAGAGAATGTGAGAATGAGGATGGGAGAGAGTGTGAGAATGAGAATGAGAGTGAGGATGGGAGAGTGAGAGTGAGGATGGGAAAGAAAGAGTGAGAGTGAGAGTGAGGATGGGAGAGAAAGTGTGAGAGTGAGAGTGAGAGTGAGAGTGTGGATGGGAGAGAGAGTGTGAGACTGAGGATGGGAGAGAAAGTGTGAGAGTGAGAGTGCAGAATGGAGAGTGACTGTGAGAGTGAGAGTGAGGTTGGGAGAGAGTGTGAAAGTGAGAGTGAGAATGGGAGAGAGTGTGAAAGTGACAGTGAGAATGACAGCAGTGTGAGAGTGACAGTGTGGATGGGAGAGAGTGTGAGAGTGAGAGTTAGAATGGGAGAGAGTATGAGAGCAAGAGTGAGGATGGGAGAGAGTGTGAGAGTGACAGTGAGGATGGGAGAGAGTGTGAGAGTGAGAGTTAGAATGGGAGAGAGTATGAGAGCGAGAGTGAGGATGGGAGAGAAAGTGTGAGAGCGAGAGTGCAGATGGGAGAGAGTTGGAGAGTGAGAGTGAGGATAGGAGAGAAAGTGTGAGAGTGAGAGTGAGAGTGAGAATGGGAGAGAGTGTGAGTTTGAGAGTGAGGATGGGAGAGAGAGTGTGAGATTGACAGTGAGGATGGGAGAGAGTGTGAGGATGGGAGAGAGAGTGTGAGAGTGACAGTGAGGATAGGAGAGAGAGTGTGAGAGTGAGACTGTGGATGGGAGAGAGCGTGAGAGTGAGAGTGTGGATGGGAGAGAGTGTGAGAGTAAAAGTAAGAGTGATTATGGGAGAGAGAGTGTGAGAGTGAGAGTGAGGGTCGGAGAGAGTGTGAGAGTGACAGTGAGGATGGGAGAGAATGTGAGAGTGAGGATGGGAGAGAGTGTGAGAATGAGAGGGAGAGTGAGGATGGGAGAGAGCGTGTGAGAGTGAGAGTGAGCATGGGAAAGAAAATGTGAGAGTGAGAGTGAGGATGGGAGAGAAAGAGTGAGAGTGAGAGTGAGGATGGGAGAGAAATTGTGAGAGTGAGAGTGAGGATGGGAGAGAGAGTGTGAGAGTGAGAGTGAGGATGGGAGAGAAAGTGTGAGAGTGAGAGTGCGGATGGGAGAGAGAGTGTGAGAGTATGAGTGAGGTTGGGAGAGAGTGTGAGAGTGAGAGTGAGGATGGGAGAGAGTGTGAGAGTGACAGTGAGAATGGGAGAGAGAGTGTGAGAGTGAGAGTGAGGATGGGAGAGAAAGTGTGAAAGTGAGAGTGCGGATGCGAGAGGGAGTGTGAGAGTGAGGATGGGAGAGAGTGTGAGAGTGAGAGTGCGGATGGGAGAGAGTGTGAGAGTGAGGATGTCAGAGAGTGTGAGAGTGAGATTGAGGATGGGAGAGAGTGTGAGAGTGAGAGTTAGACTGAGAATGCGAGAGAGTGTGAGAGCGAGAGTGAGAATGGGAGAGAGTGTGAGAGTGAGAGTGAGAGTGAGAATGGGAGAGAGTGTGAGAGTGAGAGTGAGACTGGGAGAGTGAGTGTGAGAGTGAGAGAGAGTGTGACAGTGAGAGTGAGGATGGGAGAGAATGTGTGAGAGTGAGAGTGCGGATGCGAGAGGGAGTGTGGGAGTGAGAGTGAGGATGGGAGAGAGTGTGAGAGTGAGAGTCAGGATGACGGAGAGTGTGAGAGTGAGAGTGAGGATGGGAGAGAGTGTGTGAGTGAGAGTTAGAGTGATAATGGGAGAGAGTGTGAGAGTGAGAGTGAGAATGGGAGAGAGAGTGTGAAAGTGACAGTGAGAATGACAGAGAGTGTGAGAATGACAGTGTGGATAGGAGAGAATGTGAGAGTGAGGATGGGAGAGAGTGTGAGAATGAGAATGAGAGTGAGGATGGGAGAGTGAGAGTGAGGATGGGAAAGAAAGAGTGAGAGTGAGAGTGAGGATGGGAGAGAAAGTGTGAGAGTGAGAGTGAGAGTGAGAGTGTGGATGGGAGAGAGAGTGTGAGACTGAGGATGGGAGAGAGAGTGTGAGAGTGAGAGTGAGGATGGGAGAGAAAGTGTGAGAGTGAGAGTGCAGAATGGAGAGTGACTGTGAGAGTGAGAGTGAGGTTGGGAGAGAGTGTGAAAGTGAGAGTGAGAATGGGAGAGATTGTGAAAGTGACAGTGAGAATGACAGCAGTGTGAGAGTGACAGTGTGGATGACATAGACTGTGAGAGTGAGAGTGAGGATGGGAGAGAGTGTGAGAGTGAGAGTGAGGATGGGAGAGAGTGTGAGAGTGACAGTGAGGATGGGAGAGAGAGTGTGAGAGTCCGAGTGCGGATGGGAGAGAGTGTGAGAGTGAGAGTGAGGATGACAGAGAGTGTGAGAGTGAGAGTGAGGATGGGAGAGAGTGTGTGAGTGAGAGTTAGAGTGAGAATGGGAGAGAGTGTGAGAGTGAGAATTGGAGAGAGAGTGTGAAAGTGACAGTGAGAATGACAGAGAGTGTGAGAGTGACAGTGTGGATGACATAGAGTGTGAGAGTGAGAGTGAGGATGGGAGAGAGTGTGCGAGTGACAGTGAGGATGAGAGAGAGTGTGAGAGTGACAGTGAGGATGGGAGAGAGTGTGAGAGTGAGAGTTAGAGTGAGAATGGGAGAGAGTGTGAGAGTGAGAGTCAGAATGGGAGAGAGTGTGAGAGTGAGAGTGAGGATGGGAGAGAGTGTGAGACTGAGAGTGAGGATGGGAGAGAGTGTGACAGTGAGGATGGGAGAGAGTTTGAGAGTGAGAGTGAGGTGGCCGAGAGTGTCCGTGACAGTGAGGATGGGAGGGAGTGTGAGAGTGAGGACTGCGTGAGGATGGGAGAGAGAGTGTGAGAGTGAGAGTGAGGAGGGAGAGAATGTGAGAGTGACAGTGAGGATGGGAGAGAGTGTGAGAGTGACAGTGAGGTAGGGAGAGAGAGATTGAGAGTGACAGTGAGGAGGGAGAGAATGTGAGAGTGACGGTGAGGAGGGAGAGAGTGTGACAGTGGGGATGGGAGACAGAGTGTGAGAGTGACAGTGAAGATGGGAGAGAATGTGACAGAGACAGTGATAAGGGAGGGAGAGTGTGTGGGTGAGAGTGAGGATGGGAGAGAGAGTGTGAGAATGACAGTGAGGATGGAGAGAGTGTGAGAGTGAGAGTGAGGATGGGAGACAGTGTGTGAGGGTGAGAGTGAGAATGGGAGAGAGAGCGTGAGAGTGAGATTGAGAGTGAGGATGGGAGAGAGAGTGTGAAAGTGACAGTGAGGATGGAGAGAGTGTGAGAGTGAGAGTGAGGATGGGAGAGAGTGTGTGAGGGTGAGAGTGAGAATGGGAGAGAGAGTGTGAGAGTGAGAGTGCAAATGGGAGAGTGTGTGTGAGAGTGAGGATGAGAAGGGAAAGGGAGTGTAAGAGTGAGAGTGAGAATGGGGGAGAGTGTGTGAGAGTGAGAGTGAGGATGGGAGAGTGAGTGTGAGAGTGAGAGTGAGGATGGGAGAGAGAGTGTGAGAGTGAGACAGCAGATGGGAGAGAGTGTGAGAGTGAGGATGGGAGACAGAGTGTGAGAGTGAGAGTGAGTGTAAGGATGGGTGAAATAGGGTGAGAGTGAGAGTGCGGATGGGAGAGAGTGTGAGAGTGAGAGTGAGGATGGGAGAGAGTGTGAGAGTGAGAGTGAGGATGGGAGAGAGTGTGAAAGTGAGAGAGCGGATGGGAGAGAGAGTGTGAGAGTGAGAGTGAGGTTGGGAGAGAGTGTGAGAGTGACAGTGAGTATGGGAGAGAGAGTGTGAAAGTGAGAGTGAGAGTGAGAGTGAGGATGGGAGAGAAAGTGTGAGAGTGAGAGTGCGAATGCGACAGGGAGTGTGAGAGTGAGAGTGAGGATGGGAGAGAGTGTGAGAGTGAGAGTGAGGATGGGAGAGAGTGTGAGCGTGACAGTGAGGATGGGAGAGAGAGTGTGAGAGTGAGAGTGCGGATGGGAGAGAGTGTGAGAGTGAGAGTGAGGATGACAGAGAGTGTGAGCGTGAGAGTGAAGATGGGAGTGAGTGTGTGAGTGAGAGTTAGAGTGAGAATGGGAGAGAGTGTGAGAGTGGGAGTGAGAATGGGAGAGAGTGTGACAGTGAGAGTGAGAGTGAGAGTGAGAATGGGAGAGAGTGTGAGAGTGACAGTGAGGATGACAGAGAGTGTGAGAGTGAGAGTTAGAATGGGAGAGAGTATGAGAGCAAGAGTGAGGATGGGAGAGAAAGTGTGAGAGCGAGAGTGCAGATGGGAGAGAGTGTGAGAGTGAGAGTGAGAATAGGAGAGAAAGTGTGAGAGTGAGAGTGAGAGTGAGAATGGGAGAGAGTGTGAGTTTGAGAATGAGGATGGGAGAGAGAGTGTGAGATTGACAGTGAGGATGGGAGAGACAGAGTGTGAGAGTGAGACTGTGGATGGGAGAGAGCGTGAGAGTGAGAGTGTGGATGGGAGAGAGTGTGAGAGTAAAAGTAAGAGTGAGGATGGGAGAGAGAGTGTGAGAGTGAGAGTGAGGGTCGGTGAGAGTGTGAGAGTGACAGTGAGGATGGGAGAGAATGTGAGAGTGAGGATGGGAGAGAGTGTGAGAATGAGAGGGAGAGTGAGGATGGGAGAGAGCGTGTGAGAGTGAGAGTGAGCATGGGAAAGAAAATGTGAGAGTGAGAGTGAGGATGGGAGAGAAAGAGTGAGAGTGAGAGTGAGAGTGAGGATGGGAGAGAAATTGTGAGAGTGAGAGTGAGGATGGGAGAGAGAGTGTGAGAGTGAGAGTGAGGATGGGAGAGAAAGTGTGAGAGTGAGAGTGCGGATGGGAGAGAGAGTGTGAGAGTATGAGTGAGGTTGGGAGAGAGTGTGAGAGTGAGAGTGAGGATGGGAGAGAGTGTGAGAGTGACAGTGAGAATGGGAGAGAGAGTGTGAGAGTGAGATAGAGTGTGAGAGTGAGAGTGAGGATGGGAGAGAAAGTGTGAAAGTGAGAGTGCGGATGCGAGAGGGAGTGTGAGAGTGAGGATGGGAGAGAGTGTGAGAGTGAGAGTGCGGATGGGAGAGAGTGTGAGAGTGAGAGTGAGGATGTCAGAGAGTGTGAGAGTGAGAGTGAGGATGGGAGAGAGTGTGAGAGTGAGAGTTAGACTGAGAATGCGAGAGAGTGGGAGAGCGAGAGTGAGAATGGGAGAGAGTGTGAGAGTGAGAGTGAGAGTGAGAATGGGAGAGAGTGTGAGAGTGAGAGTGAGACTGGGAGAGTGAGTGTGAGAGTGAGAGAGAGTGTAACAGTGAGAGTGAGGATGGGAGAGAATGTGTGAGAGTGAGAGTGCGGATGCGAGAGGGAGTGTGGGAGTGAGAGTGAGGATGGGAGAGAGTGTGAGAGTGACAGTGAGGATGGGAGAGAGAGTGTGAGAGTGCGAGTGCGAATGGGAGAGAGTGTGAGAGTGAGAGTCAGGATGACGGAGAGTGTGTGAGTGAGAGTTAGAGTGATAATGGGAGAGAGTGTGAGAGTGAGAGTGAGAATGGGAGAGAGAGTGTGAAAGTGACAGTGAGAATGACAGAGAGTGTGAGAATGACAGTGTGGATAGGAGAGAATGTGAGAGTGAGGATGGGAGAGAGTGTGAGAGTGAGAGTGAGAATGGGAGAGAGTGTGAGAGTGAGAGTGAGACTGGGAGAGTGAGTGTGAGAGTGAGAGAGAGTGTGACAGTGAGAGTGAGGATGGGAGAGAAAGTGTGAGAGTGAGAGTGCGGATGCGAGAGGGAGTGTGGGAGTGAGAGTGAGGATGGGAGAGAGTGTGAGAGTGACAGTGAGGATGGGAGAGAGTGTGAGAGTGACAGTGAGGATGGGAGAGAGAGTGTGAGAGTGCGAGTGCGGATGGGAGAGAGTGTGAGAGTGAGAGTCAGGATGACGAGAGTGTGAGAGTGAGAGTGAGGATGGGAGAGAGTGTGTGAGTGAGAGTTAGAGTAATAATGGGAGAGAGTGTGAGAGTGAGAGTGAGAATGGGAGAGAGAGTGTGAAAGTGACAGTGAGAATGACAGAGAGTGTGAGAATGACAGTGTGGATAGGAGAGAATGTGAGAATGAGGATGGGAGAGAGTGTGAGAATGAGAATGAGAGTGAGGATGGGAGAGTGAGAGTGAGGATGGGAAAGAAAGAGTGAGAGTGAGAGTGAGGATGGGAGAGAAAGTGTGAGAGTGAGAGTGAGAGTGAGAGTGTGGATGGGAGAGAGAGTGTGAGACTGAGGATGGGAGAGAAAGTGTGAGAGTGAGAGTGCAGAATGGAGAGTGACTGTGAGAGTGAGAGTGAGGTTGGGAGAGAGTGTGAAAGTGAGAGTGAGAATGGGAGAGAGTGTGAAAGTGACAGTGAGAATGACAGCAGTGTGAGAGTGACAATGTGGATGACATAGACTGTGAGAGTGAGAGTGAGGATGGGAGAGAGTGTGAGAGTGAGAGTGAGGATGGGAGAGAGTGTGAGAGTGACAGTGAGGATGGGAGAGAGAGTGTGAGAGTCCGAGTGCGGATGGGAGAGAGTGTGAGAGTGAGAGTGAGGATGACGGAGAGTGTGAGAGTGAGAGTGAGGATGGGAGAGAGTGTGTGAGTGAGAGTTAGAGTGAGAATGGGAGAGAGTGTGAGAGTGAGAATTGGAGAGAGAGTGTGAAAGTGACAGTGAGAATGACAGAGAGTGTGAGAGTGACAGTGTGGATGACATAGAGTGTGAGAGTGAGAGTGAGGATGGGAGAGAGTGTGCGAGTGACAGTGAGGATGAGAGAGAGTGTGAGAGTGACAGTGAGGATGGGAGAGAGTGTGAGAGTGAGAGTTAGAGTGAGAATGGGAGAGAGTGTGAGAGTGAGAGTCAGAATGGGAGAGAGTGTGAGAGTGAGAGTGAGGATGGGAGAGAGTGTGAGACTGAGAGTGAGGATGGGAGAGAGTGTGACAGTGAGGATGGGAGAGAGTTTGAGAGTGAGAGTGAGGTGGCCGAGAGTGTCCGTGACAGTGAGGATGGGAGGGAGTGTGAGAGTGAGGACTGCGTGAGGATGGGAGAGAGAGTGTGAGAGTGAGAGTGAGGAGGGAGAGAATGTGAGAGTGACAGTGAGGATGGGAGTGAGTGTGAGAGTGACAGTGAGGATGGGAGAGAGAGATTGAGAGTGACAGTGAGGAGGGAGAGAATGTGAGAGTGACGGTGAGGAGGGAGAGAGTGTGACAGTGGGGATGGGAGACAGAGTGTGAGAGTGACAGTGAAGATGGGAGAGAATGTGACAGTGACAGTGAGGAGGGAGGGAGAGTGTGTGGGTGAGAGTGAGGATGGGAGAGAGAGTGTGAGAATGACAGTGAGGATGGAGAGAGTGTGAGAGTGAGAGTGAGGATGGGAGAGAGTGTGTGAGGGTGAGAGTGAGAATGGGAGAGAGAGCGTGAGAGTGAGGATGGGAGAGAGAGTGTGAAAGTGAGAGTGAGGATGGAGAGAGTGTGAGAGTGAGAGTGAGGATGGGAGAGAGTGTGTGAGGGTGAGAGTGAGAATGGGAGAGAGAGCGTGAGAGTGAGAGTGAGGATGGGAGAGAGAGTGTGAGAGTGACAGAGAGGACGTGAGAGAGTGTGAGAGTAGGAGTGAGGATGGGAGAGAGTGTGAGAGTGACAGTGAGGATGGGAGAGAGTGTGAGAGTGGGAGTGCGAGTGAGGATGGGAGAGAGTGTGTGAGTGAGAGTGAGGATGGGGGAGAGAGTGTGAGAGTGAGAGTAAGAATGGGACAGAGTGTGAGAGTGAGAGTGTGGATGGGAGAGAGAGTGAGAGAGAGAGGGTGGGAGAGAGGGAGGGAGACAGTGAGAAATAGAGAGGGTGGGAGAGAGGGAGGGAGACAGTGAGAAATAGAGAGTGTGGGAGAGAGGGAGGAAGACAGTGAGAAATAGAGAGGGTGAGGAAAGAGGGAGGGAGACAGTGAGAAATGGAGAGGGTGAGGAAAGAGGGTCGGACACAGTGAGAAATAGAGAGGGTGGGAGAGAGGGAGGGGGACAGTGAGAAATAGAGAGGGTGGGAGAGAGGGAGGGAGACAGTGAGAAATAGAGAGGGTGGGAGAGAGGGAGGGAGACAGTGAGAAATAGAGAGGGTGGGAGAGAGGGAGGGAGACAGTGAGAAATAGAGAGGGTGGGAGAGAGGGAGGCAGGCAGTGAGAAATAGAGAGGGTGAGGAGAGAGGGAGGGAGACAGTGAGAAATAGAGAGGGTGGGAGAGAGGGAGGAAGACAGTGAGAAATAGAGAGGGTGAGGAGAGAGGGAGGGAGACAGTGAGAAATAGCGAGAGTGGGAGAGAGGGAGGGAGACAGTGTGAAATAGAGAGGGTGAGGAGAGAGGGAGGGAGACAGTGAGAATTAGCGAGGGTGGGAGAGAGGGAAGGAGACAGTGAGAAATAGGGTGAGGAGAGAGGAAGGGAGACAGTGAGAAATTGAGAGGGTAGGAGAGAGACAGTGAGAAATAGAGAGGGTGATGAAAGAAGGAGGGACACAGTGAGTAATAGAGAGGGTGAGGAGAGAGGGAGGGAGACAGTGAGAAATCGCCAGAGTGGGAGAGAGGGAGGGAGACAGTGAGAAATAGAGAGGGTGAGGAGAGAGGGACAGAGACAGTGAGAAATAGAGAGGGTGAGGAGAGGGTGAGGGAGACAGGGAGAAATAGAGAGGGTGAGAAGAGAGGCAGGGAGACAGTGAGAAATAGAGAGGGTGAGGAAAGAGGAAGGGAGACAGTGATAAATAGAGAAGGTGAGGAGAGAGGAAGGGAGACAGTGAGAAATAGAGAGGGTGGGAGAGAGGGAGGGAGACAGTGAAAAATAGAGAGTGTGGGAGAGAGGGAGGGAGACAGTGAGAAATAGAGAGGGTGGGAGAGATGGAGGGAGGCAGTGAGAAATAGAGAGGGTGAGGAGAGAGGGAGGGAGACAGTGAGAAACAGAGAGCGTGGGAGAGAGGGAGGGAGACAGTGAGAAATAGAGAGGGTGAGGAAAGAGGGAGGGAGACAGTGAGAATAGAGTGGGTGAGAGAGACAGAGGGACACAGTGAGAAATAGAGAGGGTGAGGAAGGAGGTAGGGAGACAGTGAGAAATAGAGACGGTGGGAGAGAGTGTGAGAGTGACAGTGAGGAGGGAGAGAGTGTGAGATGAGAGTGAGGAGAGAGAGAGTGTGAGAGTGACAGTGAGGATGGAGGGAGTGTGAGAGTGAGAGTGAGGAGGCAGAGAGTGTGAGAGTGAGAGTGAGGAGGGAGAGAGTGTGAGAGTGACAGTGAGGATGGAGGGAGTGTGAGAGTGAGGATCTGTGGAAAAGGCCTCTGTCTCTGTGACTGGGCACTCAGTGGCGGGTGTCCCATGCAGAGGCAGGTGGACAGTTGATTGAAAATGCCAGTCTGTGGTGGAGTGTTTCCAACTGAACTGTGGGCAGATGGTGACGTGTCAAATGGAAGCCAAGTTTTCCAGGTGCAGCCCAGAGTGAAGGTGGCTCCGGGGAGGATGGAGGCTTGTGGGTAGTTTGGGGATTGGGTTAAATCTCCACAACATTGTCAATGCGTTGTCCTCCACTGAACTGTTCCCACAACCTGAGAGTGGTGCCACACTCTCACAGACACACAGGAGGGAGACAGTGAGAAATAGAGAGGGTGGGAGACAGTGAGAAATAGAGAGGGTGGGAGGGAGGGAGGGACAGAGACAGTGAGAAATAGAGAGGGTGGGAGAGAGGGAGGGAGACAGTGAGAAATAGAGAGGGTGGGAGAGAGGGAGGGACAGAGACAGTGAGAAATAGAGAGGGTGGGAGAGAGGGAGGGAGACAGTGAGAAATAGAGAGGGTGGGAGGGAGGGAGGGACAGAGACAGTGAGAAATAGAGAGGGTGGGAGAGAGGGAGGGAGACAGTGAGAAATAGAGAGGGTGGGAGAGAGGGAGGGAGACAGTGCGAAATAGAGAGGGTGGGAGAGATGGAGGGAGACAGTGAGAAATAGAGAGGGTGGGAGGGAGGGAGGGAGACAGTGAGAAATAGAGAGGGTGGGAGGGAGGGAGGGAGGGAGACAGTGAGAAATAGAGAGGGTGGGAGGGAGGGAGACAGTGAGAAATAGAGAGGGTGGGAGGGAGGGAGACAGTGAGAAATAGAGAGGGTGAGCAAAGAGGGAGGGAGACAGTGAGAAATAGAGAGGGTGGGAGAGAGGGAGGGAGACAGTGAGAAATAGAGAGGGTGGGAGACAGTGAGAAATAGAGAGGGTGGGAGGGAGGGAGGGAGGGACAGAGACAGTGAGAAATAGAGAGGGTGGGAGAGAGGGAGGGAGACAGTGATAAATAGAGAGGGTGAGGAAAGAGGGAGGGAGACAGTGAGAAATAGAGAGGGTGAGGAAAGAGGGAGGGAGACAGAAATAGAGAGGGTGGGAGAGAGGGAGGGAGACAGTGCGAAATAGAGAGGGTGGGAGAGATGGAGGGAGACAGTGAGAAATAGAGAGGGTGGGAGGGAGGGAGGGAGACAGTGAGAAATAGAGAGCGTGAGGAAAGAGGGAGGGAGACAGTGATAAATAGAGAGGGTGGGAGAGATGGAGGGAGACAGTGAGAAATAGAGAGGGTGGGAGGGAGGGAGGGAGACAGTGAGAAATAGAGAGGGTGAGCAAAGAGGGAGGGAGACAGTGAGAAATAGAGAGGGTGGGAGGGAGGGAGGGAGGGAGACAGTGAGAAATAGAGAGCGTGAGGAAAGAGGGAGGGAGACAGTGATAAATAGAGACAGCGAGAGAGAGGGAATGATACAGTGAGAAATAGAGAGGGTAAGGAAAGAGGGAGGGAGACAGTGAGAAATAGAGAGGGTGGGAGAGAGGGAGGAAGACAGTGAGAAATAGAGAGGGTGAGGAAAGAGGGAGGGAGACAGTGATAAATAGAGAGGGTGAGGAAAGAGGGAGGGAGACAGTGAGAAATAGAGAGGGTGAGGAAAGAGGGAGGGAGACAGAAATAGAGAGGGTGAGAGAGAGGGAAGGAGACAGTGAGAAATAGAGAGGGTGGGAGAGAGGGCGGGAGACCGAGAGAAATAGCGAGGGTGGGAGTGAGGGAGGGAGACAGTGAGAAATAGAGAGGGTGAGGAAAGAGGGAGGGAGACAGTGAGAAATAGAGAGGGTGGGAGAGAGGGAGGGAGACAGTGAGAAATGGAGAGGGTGGGAGCGAGGGAGGAGACAGTGAGAAATAGAGAGGGTGAAGAAAGAGGGAGGGTGACAGTGAGAAATAGACTGGGTGAGGAAAGAAGGAGGGAGACAGTGAGAAATAGAGAGGGTGAGGAAAGAGGGAAGATGGGAGACAGAAATAGTGAAGGAGAAAGGACAGGAAGTGAAATGCAGACAAAGAGAAACAGACAGGGAGCGAAGGAAAGGGAGAGTGAGAGGGAGGGAGACGGGCAGAGAGACAGAGTGGGAGGGAGATAGACAAGGAGAGAGTGAGAAGGAGAGAGACAGGGAGCGACAGAGAGGGGAGAGAGAGGGAGAGAGGGGGAAAGAGAGAGGAAGGGAGAAAGAGAGAGGGAGGGAGAGAGACAGGGAGAGAGAGGGGAGAGAGAGAGCAGGAGAGAGACAGGGGAGAGGGAGGGATGGCTCCCCGAGCCTGAGGGAGGGGGCACAGTGCCCGCAGCCCCACCTGGATCAACCCCAGGGCGGCCGGAGAATTTGTCCCAAGTCCATGAGGGAGAGAGAGGGGAGGGGGAGAGAGTGGGTAGTGAGGGAGGGAGAAGGAGGGTAATGAGAGAGGGAGAGGGATGAGGGAGGGGTAGAGAGTGGGGAGAGAGGGAATTGAAGGATATCACTGGGGAGGGGGCTCTTGCCGGTGGATCAGATCAGCAACAGGTTCCTACAACCTCCCTCCATCCTCCACTCCCCCCCCTTCACCACCCCCCCATTCCCCACCCTTCACCATTCCCCCATTCCCCCATTCCCCACCCTTCACCATTCCCCCATTCCCCACCCTTCACCATTCCCCCATGCCCCCATTTTCTACCCTTCACCATCCCCCCATCCTCCACTCCCCCCTTTACCATCCCCCATCCCCCACTCCCCACCCTTCACCATCCCCCACTCTCCACCCTTCACCACCCCCACTCCCCACCCATCACCACCCCCCATTCCCCACCCTTCACCATCCCCCATCCCCCACTCCCCCCTTCACCATCCGCCATCCCCCACTCCCCACCCTTCACCATCCCCCACTCTCCACCCTTCACCACCCCCACTCCCCACCCATCACCACCCCCCATTCCCCACCCTTCACCATCCCCCATCCCCCACTCCCCACCCTTAACCACCCCCACTCCCCACCCTTCATACCTCCCATTCCCCACCCTTCACCATCCCCCCATCCTCCATTCCTCACCCTTCACCATCACCCCATCCTCCACTCCCCACCCTTCACTATCCCCCCATCCTCCACTCCCCACCCTTCACCATCCCCCATCCTCCACTCCCCACCCTTCACCATCCCCCATTCCCCACCCTTCACCATCCCCCCATCCTCAACTCTCCACCCTTTGCCACCCCCCACACTCCCCACCCTTCACCATCCCCCATTCCCCACCATTCACCATCCCCCCATTCCCCACCCTTCACCATCCCCCCATCCTCCATTCCTCACCCTTCACCATCACCCCATCCTCCACTCCCCACCCTTCACTATCCCCCATCCTCCACTCCCCACCCTTCACCATCCCCCATTCCCCACCATCCCCCCATCCCCCATTCCCCACCCTTCACCATCCCCCATTCCCCACCATTCACCATCCCCCCATTCACCACCCTTCACCATCCCCCCATCCTCCACTCCCCACTCTTCACCATCCCCCCATCCTCCACCCCATTCCCCACCCTTCACCTTCCCCCCCATCCTCCATTCCCCACCCTTCACCACCCCCCATTCCCCACCCTTCACCATCCCCCCACTTCCCACCCTTCACCACCCCCCATTCCCCACCCTTCACCACCCCCATTCCCCACCCTTCACCACCCCCCACTCCCTACCCTTCACCATCCCCCACTCCCCACCCTTCACCACCCCCCATTCCCCACCCTTCTCCACCCCCCCATCCTCCATTCCCCACCCTTCACCATCCCCCCATTCCCCACCCTTCACCACCCCCCCCATCCTTCACCATCCCTATTCCTCCCCATCTCCTACCCTTCATCACCCACTCCCCCATTCCCCCTCATCTCCCCCAAACTCCTACAAGGCCCTCATCCTCTCCACCCCTCCCACTCCGGTAACCTCCTCCCACCCCTCTCTTAACCCTTCCCCCTCTATCACCCCAACCTCTTTCTCTCTCTATCACACCTCCACCACCCGTCTCCACCATCTGTTTAATCCCACCCTCTCCATCAACCCCCCATTGTTGCCCATTCCCCTCCATTGTCCCATTCCCCTCCATTACCATTGGGATCAGGGTGATCCCTGTCTAACTGGGTGGGAGGGATAGCCACCTCGCTGCTGAATGGAACCTGGTTTAAGTTGACCTTCCTGACCTTTTCCCTCTATCCCTCTTTCGCCATTCGCACCTTTCCTTCTTCTTTCGTTGCCCTGTTCTCCCACCTCCGGTTCTATCTCTCCCCCAAAACCTTACCCTCCCCGTTTCCCCAGTGTCAGCTCTGCCCCATCAATGCCCAGACCTATCTTCTTCCTGTACTCCTGCCCCTCCTTGGTGCTGCCCCTCCCCCCTCTACTTCTACTGCAGATTCCCCCTCCCCCATTCCTCCATTTGCCTGGGGCAGGAAGCTGGGATCACTGTGTCTCAGAGTTTCACTAACAGCTTCACTGAAGGAGCTGCAGGTGGTTGTAGACTTCAACAACCCCTTTAGCAGGATGAGGAGTTTGTTCATGCTGCAGTTAAAACCTTAACCACTCGTAAACATGTTGTCATCTCCTGGAGCCAATGTTTAATAAGTTGGATTTCTACCCAGTGAATGCCATGTGTGAATAGGACAGAGAGCATCTCACACATTGTACTTTCAAAGCCAACTGAAAATGCTAGAAACACTCAGTTAAAAATCACACAACACCAGGTTATAGTCAAACAGGTTTATTTGGAAGCACTAGCTTTTGGAGCGCTGCTCCTTTATCATAACTTTTTCCACCTTTATTGGTCAGAGTACAGGAGTTGGGAGGTCATGTTACAGGACATTGGTTAGGCCACTGTTGGAATATTGCGTGCAATACTGGTCTCCTTCCTATCGGAAGGATGTTGTGAAACTTGAAAGGATTCAGAAAAGAATTACAAGGATATTGCCAGGGTTGGAGGATCTGAGCTACAGGGAGAGGCTGAACAGGCTGGGGCTGTTTTCCCTGGAGTGTCGGAGGCTGAGGGGTGACCTTATAGAGGTTTACAAAATTATGAGAGGCATGGATAGGATAAATAGACAAAGACTTTTCCCTGGGGTCGGGGACTCCAGAACTAGAGGGCATAGGTTTAGGGTGAGAGGGGAAAGATATAAAAGAGACCTAAGGGGCAACTTTTTCACGCAGAGGGTGGTACGTGTATGGAATGAGCTGCCAGAGGAAGTGGTGGAGGCTGGTACAATTGCAACATTTAAGAAGCATTTGGATGGGTATATGAATAGGAAGGGTTTGGAGGGATATGAGCCGGGTGCTGGCAGGTGAGATTAGATTGGGTTGGAATATCTGATCGGCATGGATGGGTTGGGCTGAAGGGTCTGTTTCCATGCTGTACATCTCTATGACTCTATGACAGTCCAACACCGGCTCCTGCAAGTCATGGAAACCCTCAGGCAAAGAGAGTGCTTCAGATCAAATTTCACAATATCTCGCAGGTTAACTGTTTATTTCTCTCCACAGATGTTGTGCCTGATCTGCTGAGCATTTCTAGAATCTTATCTCTTCGTTCTGGACCTCCATCATATGCAGGTTTTCTTTTTATCCTTTTATGTGGGAGATGTGGGTGTCATTGGCATGTCCCGGAATTCATTTCCCATCCCTAACTTCACAGGAAAAAGAGTCTTCTAAACAGCTGAGCCTGCCCTGGCTATTCCCAAGGGCAGCTAAGAGCCAGTCACATTGCTGCAGGCCTGGAGTTATGTGGAGGCCTGATTAGATTAGATTAGATTCCCTTCAATGCGGAAACAGGCCCTTCGGCCCAACTAGTCCACACCGACCCTCTGAAGAGTAACCCACCCAGACCCATTTCCCTCTGACTAATTGACCTAACACTACGGACAATTTAGCATGGGCCAATTCACCTAACCTGCGCATCTTTGGGTTGTGGGAGGAAACCGGAGCACCCGGAGGAAACCCACGCAGACAGGGGGAGAATGTGCAAACTCCACACAGACAATCATCCGAGGCTGGAATCAAACCTAGGGCCGTAGTGCTGTGAGGCAGCCGTGCTAACCACTGAGCCACCGTGCTGACAGTTTTGTTCCCAAAACAAAATGATTGGGCTTTTTACAAAACATTATGGTAGTTATTATGGTCTCTGGCACTGAGACATATTCCAGATTTTTATTAATTGAATTTAAATTCCAACAGCTTTCATGGTGGGATTTGAATTTATTTTCCCAGAGCATTTATCCTGGGCATCTAGACTTAGGCTAATAGGAAGGGTTTGAAGGGAAATGGGCTAAACGCAGTGTGGACTTACCAGGGACAGTCAGTGTGGACTTACCCGGGACAGTCAGCGTGGACTTATCCGGGACAGTCAGCGTGGACCTACCTGGGATATTCAGTGTGGACTTACCCGGGATATTCAGTGTGGACTTACCCGGGACAGTCAGTGTGGACTTACCCGGGACAGTCAGTGTGGACTTACCCAGGATATTCATTGTGGACATACCCGGGACAGTCACTGTGGACTTACCCGGGACAGTCAGTGTGGACTTACCCGGGATATTCAGTGTGGACTTACCCGGGATATTCAGTGTGGACTTACCCGGGACAGTCACTGTGGACTTACCCGGGACAGTCAGTGTGGACTTACCCGGGATATTCAGTGTGGACTTACCCGGGACAGTCAGTGTGGACTTACCCGGGATATTCAGTTGGACTTACCCGGGACAGTCAGCGTGGACTTACCAGGGACAGTCAGTGTGGACTTACCCGGGATATTCAGCGTGGACTTACCCGGGACAGTCAGCGTGGACTTACCCGGGACAGTCAGCGTGGACTTACCCGGGACAGTCAGCGTGGACTTACCTGGGACAGTCAGCGTAGACTTACCCGGGACAGTCAGTGTGGACTTACCAGGGACAGTCAGCGTGGACTTACCCGGGACAGTCAGCGTGGACTTACCCGGGACAGTCAGTGTGGACTTACCCGGGACAGTCAGTGTGGACTTACCCGGGACAGTCACCGTGGAGTTACCGGGACAGTCAGTGTGGACTTACCCGGGACAGTCACCGTGGACTTACCGGGACAGTCAGCGTGGACTTACCCGGGACAGTCACCGTGGATTTACCCGGGACAGTCACCGTGGACTTACCGGGACAGTCAGCGTGGACTTACCCGGGACAGTCACCGTGGATTTACCCGGGACAGTCACCGTGGACTTACCGGGACAGTCAGTGTGGACTTACCCGGGACAGTCAGCGTGGACTTACCCGGGACAGTCACCGTGGACTTACCGGGACAGTCAGTGTGGACTTACCGGGACAGTCAGTGTGGACTTACCCGGGACAGTCACCGTGGACTTACCGGGACAGTCAGTGTGGACTTACCCGGGACAGTCAGTGTGGACTTACCCGGGACAGTCACCGTGGACTTACCGGGACAGTCAGTGTGGACTTACCATCACTTTAAAGCTTTGCCTTGTCCTGCCACCTTTTATGAATAGAGACGGCTTCTCCCTATCTACTCTAACCAGCCCACTCAGGAATTTGAAAACCTCCTATCAAATTTCCTCTCAGCCTTTTTCTCTCTATGGAGAAAAGGTCACAAGTTCTTCAATCTGTCCTTCTGGCTGAAATTCCTCATCTCTGGAAGTAGCTGTGTTGTCAATATTTGGAATACTGGATTCACTTTCCTCTATTACCAGCCGTCTCTGCCAATGTCACTTTAATCTTTGCAGGAAAAGATCGGTTTCCTCAGATCGGTTTCCTCAGCTCAGGCCACCCATTCAGACACAATCTCCCAACACAGGGGTCTTCCATGAGTCTGCCACATTCCAATCAATGGACCATAATTGAACATGATCTAAATTCCATGTTAGCCCTCAGTCATTCACACCACAATCCATACAAAACTGTTCTGGAAATCAAATACTCAAAAGGAGGAAAAGGGATGGATTTTTCAAACAGTCTTTGAACAGGTTTGTTCGAATGACATTGCAGTTTCAAAAGGGTGATGGTGTTGTCACTAGATTAGAGATCCATTAATGTTGTGGTGACCTCAGTTCAACTCCCACCCATGATAAACAAATAAAACTCCGGGAATTGAAAGCTGGTCCCGGTATGAAGTGATCATTGTAAAAACCCATTTTCAGTACTTTTGAAAGAAGGTAATCTAATCTAATCTAATCTAATCTAATCTAAAAAAAAGGAAATCTACCGGCCTAACAGACTGGTTTACACGTGACTCCAGACCCACAGCCGATATGCTTGGCTCTGAAATGACCCAGCACATCAATTAGCTCAGGGACAATCAGAGACGGGCACTGAATGCTGGCAGTGCCCACATCCAATGGAAGAATCAACACAAGAAATGTGGGCACATAAATGGAATATCCTCAGCCCTGGTTTCACAATGAAATAGAGGAAATGGTGGCTCAGTGGTTAGCACTGCTGCCTCACAGCACCAGGGACCTGGGTTCAATTCCAGCCTCGGGTGGCTGTCTGTGTGGAGTTTGCCCTTCCTCCCTGTGTCTGCGTGGGTTACCTCCGGGTGCTCCAGTTTCCTCCCACAATCGAAAGATGTGTGTAGATTTAGGTCCATTAGTCAGGGGTAAATGTAGAGTAATAGGGTAGGGGAATGGTGTGGACTTGTTAGGCCAAATGGCTTGTTTCTACACTGTAGGGATTCATGAAACACAAAATTCAGGGAAAAGGGAATCAAGTGTTGTGGGCAAAAGGCATGAAAGTGGAGTTGAGAATTATCAGAACAGCCATGATCTCATTGAATGGAAGAGCAGCACTGATGGGCTGAATGGCCTACCTCTGTTCCTATGGTTTAAAGGAGTAGCTCGTTCAACTTCGCTGCCTATTTCCCTCAACGCCCTTGGCTTTCTACATAAGCTTCAACAGCTCTCTAATAGATTTATCTTCAAATCCAATATTTCGCTTTAAACAGTCAGGAAGTTTCCACAAGTGAACAATTACCATTAATTAGTCATGGAATTAGCGTCTCATTTAACATTAAGAGATCTTTCACATTCATAAGAAGCAGTGATCCCATGAAGGACACAAAATACTTCAAGGTTATTCAGTGTAATAAGCAAAGTTAACAGTTCAACATGTTATTTTTGTATAATTAGGCTTGATAGGGATTGAAAGTGCTAATAGCAATGTTGAAAATGTTTATGCCCAGTTTGGCTTGTGTTGGGAACCTAGGTATTTGTATTATTTTTAAGGAGAAAGCAAACTTTCTTCAAAATCAAACCATTTTGGAGAACTATAAGTATGAAATACAAAAATATTTCCTGACTCAATTTCCAATGTTTATATAGTGGATATTACAAATGCTACTGGGTAACTGGATAACTGACCAACTAACTCGGTCTTCATTCTCTCTATGAATTACCTTCAAACCTAATGAGGATTACAGTGCAGTTTCTCAGAGTGCTGCTTATTTTATACCCCATGGATTCTGTACAGTGCCTGTTCTCTGCACCGAGCTGAAAGGCTATCGTTTTGGATCATTGTGCTATCATGGTAGACAGTGTTCGGCTTGTCGAGCCTGTCAGCCCCAGGCTGGTGGCACTTCTCATCTCTTTTCTTCTTCAGCTTCAAGGCTTGAGTGGTGTTGGTGAGACAGTGGCTTCAGCATTGGCAACGTGGACCAGGACTCCTGGCAGTGGTGGCAGTAGGCCTGGACTCTTGGCGGGGGTTGGGCTGGGCCTGGACTCTAGCAGGGGTAGACCCAGGGCATGGACTCTCAGCAGGGATAGGCCTGGGGCCTGGTCTCTCAGTGAGGATAGAGCTGGGGCCTGGATTCTCGGCCAGGGTGCGCCTGGGGTCTGAAATCTTGGTGGGGGTGGGGCCAGGGCCTAGACTCTCAGCGGGCGTGGGCCCGGGGCCTGGACTCTCGGCGGGGGTAGGCCCGGGGCCTGGACACCTGGCAGTGTAGGTGAGGCAGCGGCAGCAGCAAAGCTGAAGTCTCCTGGACATTGGCGTCTTCACTGCTGTTCCCAGAGCAGGACTCCTTAAGGACCAGAAGCCCTGGAGCAATGCTTGATGCCCCAATTTGAACAGAAGGTTAAATCTTATTTCAGTAATTCAACTCAAAATGGCACTGGATTGTGGTGACCAAACACCTTTCACTGTATCTTGAAGATATATGTGACATTAAATAAATCATTTATTCATTCATTCATTGGTAAGATTGGAAAATCACATTGTGCTGGAAGTTGTGGGCATGAAATGAATGCCCTGTTGCAGGAAATTTAACCGAGCAGATGCTTTGGAAGACAATTTAGTTACCTCCCAACTTCGCAGAATACCCAGTAGCGCCTCAACTTACGAACTTAATCCGTTCCGGGACCCGGTTCGCGAACCGAAAAGTTTGCAAACTGAATCAATGTTTCCCATTGTTGGATAGCGTAAGAATGCTTGGTCGGCTGTTCACAGCGCACGCGCCAAAGACAAACTGAATGAGATCACACGGGGCCCGAGAGCTTTCGCGTTCAACATGCGCGTAGCAAAGCAGAACAATGAAACCACGTGGTCGCACACGGCTTTTTGCATTCATACCTGGAATTTCGTACATACGTTGAAGCAAAATGTTACGTACAATCCTGTTCTTAAACCGATTTGTACGTGAACAGGGTCATTCGTATGTCGAGGCGTTACTTAGTTAGTTCTCTGGCCCTTGCAGCTTATACTGAGCTGGGTTGGAGCAAGAAATGTAAAATGTAGGAGTGTATGCAGAGCACATTACTGACAATGCTGTTCAATATCAGTCAGTGCAAGTAAAACACTCAATAAGAACTGAGCAGCGAGTCAGGCAGTTTTGAACTTGATTTAATCCACTAGGTCCAAATAATGTAAAATGTACAGTGACACTTTCATTGTTATATCATTATAGAAGTCAGTTCTGAAACAGCCATTTTAGACAAAGGAGCGGAAGTAGGCCGTTCGTCTCTGCTATTCAGTGAGATCACGGCTGATCTGATCATTTTCAACTCCACTTTCCTGCCTTTTCCACACAGCCCATAAGACCATAAAGCATAGGAGGAGAAATTCGGCCATTCAGCCCATCGGGTTTGATCCGCCATTCAATCATGGCTGATAGGTTTCTCATCCCCATTCTCCCGCTTTCTCCCTGTAACCCTTGATCCCTTTGATAATCAAGAACCTATCTATCTCTGTCTTATATATAGTCAATGCCCTGGCCTCCACAGCCTTCTGTGGCAATGAATTCCCTAGATTCCCCACTCTCTGGCTGAAGAAGTTTCTCCTTATCTCTGCTCTAAAAAGGTCTTCCCCTTACTCTAAGGCTGTGCCCTCAGGTCCTAGTCTCTCCTACCAATGAAAACATCTTCCCAACATCCATTCTGTCTAGGCCAATCAGTATTCTGTAAGTTTTAATTAGATCCCCTCCTCATCCATTGAGTACAGACCCAGAGTCCCAAAATATTCCTCATGTGTTAAGCTTTTCATTCCTGGGATCATTCTCGTGAACCTGCTCTGGACCGTTCCAGGGCCAACACATCCTTCCTGAGATATGGGGCCCAAAACTGCACACAATTCTCCAAACGTGGTCTGACCAAAGTCTTATAGAGCCTCAGAAATACATCCCTGCTTTTATATTCCCGTCCCCTCAAAATAAATGCCATCATTGCATTTGCTTTCCTAACTACTGACTCAACCTCCAGAATCCTGGACTAGGACCCCCAAGTCTCTTTGCACCTCAGACTTCTGAATTTTCTCCCCATTTAGAAAATAGTCCATGCCTCTATTTTTCCTACCAAAGTGCATGACCTCACACTATCCCACGTTGTACTCTAACTGACCCTTTGCCCACTCTCCTAACCTGGTCAAATCCTTCTGCAGCCTTCCTGCCTCCTCAATGCTGTCTGTCCCTCTACCTATCTTTGTATCATCTGCAAACTTAAGCCAGAATGCCCTCAGTTCCTTCATCTAGATTGTTAATATATAAAGTGAAAACTTGCAGCACAGTAGCTCAATGGTTAGCACTGCTGCCTCACAGCGCTAGGGATCTGGGTTCGATTCCAGCCTCACGCGACTGTTTGTATGGAGTTTGCACATTTTCCCTGTGTCTGTACAGGTTTCCTCCCACAATCCAAAGATGTGTAGGTTAGGTGCATTAGTCAGGCCACATGTGGAGTGGTAGGGGAATGGGTCTGGGTGGATTACTCTTCAGAGGGTTGGTGTGGACTTGATGTGCCAAATGAGGTAAAAACAATGACTGCAGATGCTGGAAACCAGATTCTGGATCAGTGGTGCTGGAAGAGCACAGCAATTCAGGCAGCATCCGAGGACAGGCAAAATCGACGTTTCGGGCAAAAGATGAAGGGCTTTTGCCCAAAACGTCGATTTTGCCTGTCCTTGATGTGCCAAATGGCCTGTTTCCACATTGTAGAGATTCTATGATTCTATGGACACTGAGCCCTGTGGAACTCCACTTGTCACCGGCTGCCGTCCTGAGAAGGACCCTTTTATCCTGCTTTCTGCCAGACAGCCAAGCTTCTCTCCATGCTAGTACCTTGCCTCTAACACTATGGGTCCTTATCTTACTCGATAGACCCTTGTATGGCACTTTGTCAAAGGCCTTCTGGAAGTCCAGATGGCACGGTGGCACGGTGGTTAGCGCTGCTGCCTCACAGCGCCAGAGACCTGGGTTCAACTCTTGCCTCAGGCGACTGACCGCGTGGAGTTTGCACGTTCGCCCCGTGTCTGCGTGGGTTTGCTCCGGGTGCTCTGGTTTCCTCCCACAGTCCAAAAATGTGCAGGTCAGGTGAATTGGCCATGCTAAATTGACCGTAGTGTTAGGTGTAGGGGAATGGGTGTGGGTGGGTTCCTATTGGGAGGGTTGGTGTGGACTTGTTGGGCCGAAGGGCCTGTTTCCACACTGTGAGTACTCTAATCTAAATCTAATAACATCTATTGGCTCTCCTTGGTCTAACCTGCTCATTACTTACTCAAAGGATTCTAACAGCTTTGTCAGACATGACCTCCCCTTGATGAAACCATGCTGACTTTGCCCTATTTTACCTGAATACAGTTCCAAGTATTCAGAAATCTCATCCTTCACAATGGATTCCAGCATCTTACCCACCACTGAGGTTAAGTTAATAAGTCTCATTTTCCATCTTTTGCCTTACTCTCTTTTTAAATAAGGGTGTCATGTTAGCAATTTTCCAGTCCTCTGGGACGCTCCCTGATTCTAGGGATTTCTGAAAGATCACCTCTAATGCCTCCACTATCCCTTCAGCTTTCTCCTTTAGAACTCTGGGGTGTAATCCATCCGGACCAGGTGACTTATTTTCCTTCAGGCCATTCAGTTTATCTAGTACCTTGTCCTTGGTGATGGCCACCATACTCAGCTCTGCCCCCTCACTCTCTTGATTTTTTGGGATACTACTCATGTCTCTCTATGAAGACTGATGCAAAGTAATTGTTCAATTCGTCAGCCATTTCTTTGTTCCCCACTGCTATCACTCCAGCATCACTTTCCAGCAGCCCAATGTCCACTTTTGCCTCTCTTTTGCCCTTTATATATCTAAAGAAACTCTCACAGTCTTCCTTTACATATTTACTCTCCCCCCCCCCTCCTTATTTCTCTTTTTGTAGCCCTCTGTTAGTCTTTGTAAACTTCCCAATCCTTTGGGTTCCCACTGCCCTTCACCACATTACATGCTTTGTCTTTTACTTTTATGCAATCCTTGAGTTCCCTGGTCAGCCACGGTTGCCTCATCCTCCCTGTACCATGTTTCTTTATCCTCGGGATGAATCTCTGCTGTGTCTCCTGAATTACTCCCAGAAACTCCTGTCATTGCTGTTCCACTGTCTTTCCTGCTGCGCTCCTCTCCCAGTCCTAACCAGCTCCTCCCTCAAACCTTGGTGATTTCCTTTATTCAGCTGTAATACCTCTGATTCTATCTTCTCCCTTTCAAATTGCAGAATAAATGCAATCATATTATGGTCACTGCTTCCTAAGGGTTCCTTCACCTTAAGCTCCCTTGTCAAGTCTGCCTCATTGAACAACACTACATCCAGCCTGTTCCCTACCTGGCTCCACCACAAGCTGCTCTGAAAAGCCATCTCATAGACATTCCACAAATTCTTTTTCTTGCAATCCACTGTAACCTGGTTTTCCCAATCCACCTGTGTATTGAAATTCTCCATGATCACTATAATCTTGCCTTTCCTACACATCTTTTCTATCTCCTGATGTACCTTGTGCCCCAGTTCCTGATTACTGTTTGCAGGCCTTTACCTGCATATTGAAATCTCCCCCATGATCACATTCCGATGTAACACCTTCAGTCCACTATTAACTGTCCCTCTTCTCATTATCATTCCTTTGTTCAGCGTGCCTGAAGTTTGATTGTTAACCCTTTGCATACACTCTGTTCTGTTTGTGTCTGTGCTGGAGACTATAATACCCTCTCCTGAGTTCTGCATTCTTACCTCCTCCTTTAATTCGACTTTTGTGATTTCCTCCATAACTGAACAATCCCCCCCATTTAGTTTAAAGACTGTTTACACTCCTAGTTATGTGATTCTCTGGGGTCTGGTCCCAGCACGGTTCAGATGAAGACCATCCCATTGGAGCACGTTGCTTCTTCCCCAGTAATGGTGCCAATGCCCCATGAATTCAAACCTATTTCTCCCATACCAATTTTTGAGCCATGCACTTACCTGCTTAACCTTACTGACCCTGTGTCAATTAGCTCATGGTTCAGATAGCAATCCAGAGATTATTCCCTGTTTGGTTCTGCTTTTTAATTTAGCTCCTAGCTATTCATACTCCCTTAACAGGACCTCTGCCCTAGTTTATCTATCTCGTTGGTCCTACATGGGCCATGACTACTGGATCTTTACCCTCCCATTCCAAGTTCCTCAGCAGCCCAGATGAGATATCCCGAACCCAAGCACCAGGAAGGCAACACAGCCTTCGGGACTCTCAATCCTGGTCACAGTGAACAGTGTCTATGCCAGTAACTATACTATCCCCAATGACAACAACATTTCTCTTCTCTCTCCCAACTTGAATGGCTCCCTGCACCATGGAGATGTGGTTAGTCAGCTCATTCTCCCTGCAGTCCCCATTCCCATCCACACAGGGAGCAAAACTCTTGAACCGGTCGGTCAAGAACAGGGGCTGAGGCTCCTGCAACGCTACCTCCTGGATCCCTCGACCTGTCTCACTCACAGCCATACCCTCCTATCCCAGAGCACTGGCCGAATTCGAGCTAGTTAGTCTAAGGGGTGTGACTGTCTCCTGAAACAAAATATCCAGGTAGCCCTCCCCTCCCTGATGTATGACAATGTTTGAAGCTCAGACTCCAGCTCATTGGCTCCGAGCCAGAGTTCTTCCAACAACCAACATTTACCACAGACATGGTCACTGGGAACCACAATGTGGACCACCAGCTCCCATACCATGCAGGAACAGCATATCACCTGACCCTCCATCCTTATTTTATTTAATGAGTTCCATTCCCAAGTAAACATCTGTCTCAGCCTCAAATTTACTTCATAACCCAGCCTCTATGGTAAAATATTCCACAGATCCACTCCCCTCTGAGAGAGAGAGAGATGAACTTCTTTCCTCATCTCTGTTTAAAATGGGTGACCCTCATTCTGAGATTAGGCCGTCTGGTCCTGGATTTTTTCCACAGGGTAAACGATTTCTCAGCATCTAGCCTGTCAAATCCCCGAAGAATCTTATATGCTTCCAACATGTTGCCGCTCATTCTTCTAAACCCCAATGAGAACAGACTAACCTACTCAACCTCTCCTCATAAGACAGTCCCTCTATACCAGTATCAGTCCAGTGAAGCTCCTCTGGACTGCCTCTGATGCCAGGATATCTTCCCTTAGACAAGGGGCCCAAAACTGTTCATGGTGTTCTAGCTGGCATCTGACTAAGGCCTTGTATATTTCTAGTAAAACCTCCCTACTTCTTTACTCCACTCTCTTTGAAATAAGGCCAACATTCCACTGGCCCATTCGGTCCATGCTGATGGTTATGATGCACACAAACCTTTGTCCAACTTTCTCAGCCATCTCCAACATAACCTTCAATGCCTTTCCCCCTCAGGTATTTGTCTAGATATATTGATGTCAGTCCTAATGCTAGAGAATCCCACACTTTGGCCAATCCTGAATAAAGATGAATCTTCTCAGTTTCCTTTATTATTGAAAAGTCATTTTCTTCGATTTATGGTTCCTGATACTGGTCCTTCCTCAAACGTGGGGATATCAGGGAAAAATTGGGCACCAAGTGGGAGGGGCAACATCTACCTTTGAAACTAGCAGCACATCTGCCAGCCTGATCTCTGGGAGCCCCGAGTGAATTAAGCCACTAAATGGTCTTGGGAACCCTGCCAATGGGGCTCCATCTCCATATGTGACGTTTAACTGCTACACTTCCCCCACTGGGAGCAGGTGCCAACTATGGGTTCCTGCTGACCAATGAGATGATGGTGGCTTTCCGTTAATGGCAGCACCATTGGCCCCAGGCCTTCACCAATGCTGTCATGGTGGGATCCCTGGTGAAAGGTAAGTGACCGGAGGGGAATGGAGGAATAGAAGGGTGCAGATCCTTCCTGCAGACCCTTCTGCCCAATGCTGGGTCCCTTAGTCGGGCACCGAGTGCCTGTCAATGCTGGATCCCTTCTCGTGGACCACAAACAGCCCGGGCAGGGTTTACCTGGTCCTTTCTACATGGAGCACATCTTGGCCACTGCTGCCACAGTGGGGTTGTTATGTGGGCATGCAGGAATGGCACTGAGGTGGGCTGACCATCTAAAAGGCTTCCGATTCCAGACTCCTTCAGGGACCAGTGAGGTCAGAGAGGTGCTCCTCACCCTCCCACCGTATCAAATGGCCCACCCAGGATCAGAACCTGCCTTTAAGGGCACCAAGAAATTCCATACAATCTCTTGACACCTTCTCCCCTTTCAGTATCCTCAGCACCTCCATCAGGAGGGAGTTTATGTTTCAGTTATACAGCACATTGGTAAGACTGCAACTGGAGTACTCTGTACAGGATTGGTCACTGTACGTACAGAAGAATGGTAATGTGTTGGAAGCAGTTCAGACAAAGTTTATTGGACTAATAGCTGGAATGAGAGACTGCCTTATGAGAACATAAGAACATAAGACCCTGGAGCAGGAGTAGGCTATCCACCCCTTCGTGCCTGCTCTGCCAGTCAGTAAGATCATGGCTGATATTTCCACGTACTAGATCCACTTACCCGCGCTATTCCTTAATTCCTTTACTGTTCAAAAAGTATCTACCTTAGCTTTAAATACGATTACTGAGTTAGTGTCAACTATTTCAATGTATCTAGGTTCCTCTGCAAAGTTCCACAGTCCTCTGCACACTTTGCTCTGCCACTCATCTTAGTGTCATCAGCAAATTTTGACACCCTACACATGGTCCCCAACTCCAAATCATCAATATAAATTGTAAATAATTGTGGTCCCAACGCCGATCCCTGAGGCACACCACTCGTCACTGATTGCCAGCTAAAATAGCACTGATTTATCCCCACTCTTTGCTTTGTGTCAATCAATCCTCTATCCATGCAAGTACTTTACCCATAATGCCATGCATCCTTATCTTCTGCAGCAGCCTCTTGTGCGGCACCTTGTCAAAGGGCTTTTGGAAATCTTGGTAAACCACATCCACTGGGTCACCATTGTCTACCTTGCTTGAAATGTTTTCATAGAATTCCAAGAGATTTGTGAAGCATGACCTGCCCTTCATGAACCCATGCTGAGTCTATACAATGCGACAATTTCTTTTGAGATACCCTGCTATTTCTTCCTCGATAATAAACTCAAGCATTTTCCCCACCACAGAGGTCAAGCTCACCGGAAAAGCTAGAGAGGCTAGGCCTGTATTCTCTGGAGTTTCAAACAGTCAGAATTGAAATATTTAAGATTCTGAGGGATCTTGACCGGGTGGATGTTGAAAGGATACTTCCTCTTGTGGGAGAATCTACAACTAGGGGGTCACAGCTTAAAAATAAGGGGTTATCTGTTTAAGGCAAAGATGAGAAACCTTCTATTTTCTGTCAGAGTGTTGAGAGTCTTTAGAATTCCCTTCCTCAACAGGGAATGGATATAGAATCTCCAAATACTTTTCAGACAGAGGTAGCTGGATTCTTGATGACCGAGGGGCTTAAAGATTGCCAGGGGTAGGCAATAAAATCAGATCAGCCAGGATCTCATTGAATGGCAGAACAGGATTGAAAGGCCGAATGGTCTCAACTTGTTTTTTATTCATTTCAGGTCAGACCTCACTTTCTCTTCATCAGAGGAAATAGCCTCTGTCTTTTCAATCCTCCCTTAAATACACAACCTCTCTGTGCTGGTGTTATTCTTGGTCATTTTCATTATTTTCCACTTTTAATAACATGGAGACTGAAACTATTCACTCATACCACTTCTGGTTTTCAGCTTTCTTCCTTTAGCAAATTGTCAGTGTGTCGTGTTATTTCAAAGGCCTGACTAATCCATATAATTACATATAAAATTATGAAGGAAATCTATAAAACAGAAATAGAGAGGATTTTCCACTGGTGGGTGAAACTAGGACAAGAGGCCTAGTATCCTCTGGAGTTTCAAACAGTCAGAGGTGACTTAATTGAAATATTAAGGGGGGATGGTGGGGGGATGGTGGGGGGATGGTGGGGGGATGGTGGGGGTGGGCTCCTCCAGCACCTCAGACCAATGCCAAGGCCTCTGTGTAAAGGTCTTAACCCTTTAACCAAGAGGCCTCAAGATTAGTTGTGTCTCCAAACATCCAGATTCATTTGCTCTCCTATCTCACGGAGACACTCACACTGTCGGGAGAATGTGTTCTCTTAATTCTTGCTACGAAAGTCTAATATCTCAAACTTAACTCGACAGAAATATACTGGCTAATGCCATACCTGTTGTGCAGGGATTCTCAATGAATCGTTGATTTTTGTTTCAGGCTCATCTCCAATTTGGTGTCATGTCATAAATTTTGGAAATTTTACTTCTGATTTTAGTTCACATGGTTAATGAACTGCTGGATAATGGACTGTGTCCTGAATTTTGAGGAACACTGCAACTGAACTTCTGCTCGTTGTGTAAATATCTTTAATACTTACTCTCTAATCTGGAAATGGATTATCATTATTTCTGCCACTTGTCCAGAGTGTTGTTCTGACCTTAGTCATAAATCTCTCTGTGGCATCTTATTGAAAGCCTCTGCAAAATCCAAAGAGCTTGACCATAAGAGAATAAATTTTGTGTCAGGAACGCAGGCGACTCCTGGGTCCACAGGGGAGGGTAGTCATCCTTCCAGAGGTGGCCTTGAATCGCCTGATGCTGGGCAGGATGTTCAATTCAGAATGGCGGCCTGCCTCTCCAGGTTACTGTCCAAGCAAAGGGTCACAGAGAGAGGTGCCTGTTGTGAGGAGAGAGAGACAGAGAGAGAGAGAGAGAGAGAGAGAGAGAGAGAGAGAGAGAGAAAGAGAAGGAGAGAGAAAGAGAGAGGGTGCTTCCATTTTGAGACACTCTGAAAGAGAGACACAGAGGTGGTTCTCTCTGCTGAGGCCAGGCAGGCAGCTCCCACCAATCACAGGGTTAAGACCTTTACACAGAGGCCTTGGCATTGGTCTGAGGTGCTGGAGGAGCCATCCCCCCCCCCCCCCCCCCCACCATCCCCCCACCTCACCCCTGCTGACTGCACAGCTCCAATGGCCCTCACCCCTCCACTCCACCCTGTTTGCAGACGGTAGCCTCCCCACTAGACAAGGGGTGAGGGGTGGGTGGGGGGGGGGTGATCTCCACAGAGTGGTCCCTCCAGCATCCCTTGCCGGCTGAAAAACATGACCAGAGCAAGCAGCCATGGTGCTGCCACTTGTAAAGTGGGCACCGTGGTCCCATGTTGAGGCACTGATCCCTATACTTGGAATTTTATCTCTTCATCTCCCTATGACACTCCCACCAGTCCAAGCCC